>NC_140274.1:21400333-21475333 GCF_964030765.1 Micromesistius poutassou
ACACACACACACCTACACGTACAGCCCACCACACACACACACACACACACACACACACACACATACAGCCCACCACACACATATACATACAAACACACATACACACATACAAACACACACACCTACACATACAGCCCACCACACACACACACACACATATACATACAAACACACATACACACATACAAACACACACACCTACACATACAGCCCACCACCACACACGCACACACACACACACACACACACCTACACCCCCCCACAAACACACACACACACACACACACAAACACACACCTACACACACCTACACGTACACCCCCCCACAAACACACACACACACACACACACACACACACACACACACACACACACACACACGTACACCACACACACACACACACACACACACACACACACACACACACGTACACCCCACACACACACACACACACACCTACACGTACACCCCACACACACACACACACACATACACACACACACACACACAAATGCCCAAATGTCCGCTTCAGGCCCATTTCCTTCCATCAGTTAATAATGAGGCTTCAGATCTCCTCTCTGTCTTCACTTCCCACTGGCTCTCTCAGCCTTCCCTCTGGTAATCATGCATGATTAACAGACTCAGTGTTGTGCTAGTCGGTGACACTGTTACATGTTCGACTGAGGCAATGATGTTGACTGTCCTGTAAACGAGAAGATACAATTGGCTGCCGTCGTCGTGCAGAAAGTACCTTGTTATTCTGCGTGAGTCATATCGCTAATCGGAGACGATGTCGAGGTGTTTTGAGGCGTGCTGCCAGTGGCTACTCCGGGGCTTCTGAGCACATGTAAAGCGTCACGGAAACAACACAACACACCCCCCCCCCCCCCCCCTGTGATTTCCTGTATGACATCAGTCAACAGTCCTCGGTGAAGCACTTCCGCAGACACGATCAAGACGAAGCGGAAGAACAGAGATGGCAATGACGTTTTTTTTGGATGTAGAATTTGACACGTTTGGCAATATCCGACACACGTAACGGGATCAAGGAAGAGATATCCGTCAAGAGAGGAAGTCGCTCCATCACCGCACCGTTCAAAGGAGAGCGCCCTGGAACGAGGTTAACCGGATATCACAGTGGGACCAATGCACTGGGAAGGATGGGACCATTCAGTCATTCAGGAATAGATTGAAAATACTGCTTATTATTAATCACGCCCCACAAGTGATATCATGTGCCATGTCTGCCCGCTAACGATGCGATCCTGAGAAAATACCTATTCAATAACTAATGTGAGTATTACGTGGATTACGTTTGAGTGTGAACCGTGGATTTAGGCAACATTCAGGACGGGTCATCGTCCGTGCGTGTGAGAGAGACAACTGGAAGACTCCAATCTGGACCGGAGAATATTGATCTACACGGTGATCACTATTAGAGAACTGCTATTGATTACTGATCGTGGATACCCCATTAGTATGTGATTAATGGAACTCTTTCGTGTGGAAAAGTGATTGCTAACGCAGAAGAAAAAATGCAGATTTTTTTTTTTTTCGTAAACCAGGGCCCTTTGACTTATCTTGGCTGTTTGCGGTGCATATAGTCGGCTTGTTTAGCAGAAAATACCTCTGGTAATAGGATTTACCGGGTGTTAATAGAAAGCTTTTGCTTTAGCGAGTAGATCAATAGTGGGGACAGCCAGATGTAATATATTTATGTGTGATTTGTTTTATTTTAAAACAAATCACACAAAATACACAAATAGCTAAGAATAATACAAAGGCTTGCATAATACTTTGGTCATATATACCACATTTCAAAACGATACCACACACAATACACCAATAACTACACTGAGACTGCCATGGGAACGCTGTGGAGATATTAAGCTCTGCAGTCCTTGAATAAACAAGCAGCAATTACATATGAATAAAAACATTGATCTACATACACAAGGGAATCACCATGAGAAACGTCATAACAAACTATTATTAACCTGGTGTGTACTGGAGTGTGTACTCTGGAAGTTAAAAATGCACTCATATTCCCAAGTTCCTTGATCCTTTTTCCTTTTTTTCTGCAAATTAATTCAACGTGACTTAAAAATAAAAAGCGTCTACCATGTGATAGAATGGTATTAACAAGTATGGTATCTTGTGAAAGCAGGTGCCACAATCTGGTTACATGCAGACATCCGATAGGTGCATTGTTTTTAGCGTTGTAATAAACACATACGGACTCAAACACTCAACACAAGTGACACTTGAGGGAATTTAAGCATTCCTATTATGCTCTATATTCATTCAAATTATTTCCTTGTCAAATAAAAACAGTTTGACATAAATGCTGTTCTCAGTTACATCAGGGGTTCGAACTACAATATATTCCTGTCTGACGATCACTTATTTCTTGTAAGACGTCTTCTTAACGGCAACGTATTTGTTTTAACAGAGCTTGGGGAGAAACAATGAGAGCATTATGCGAGCATTTTCAACGAGACAACGAATGCTCATGCCTCGTATAGTCACAAAACATTAAAGGACCAAAGAAACTCACACCAGAAGGGGTTCACACGTTCTAGAGTGGGAGCCTAGTTAATTGACAATACACAGGTGTGACACAAATGCAAACTAATAAGGCAACCCCTTTCGCTCGGAGAGAGGAGTGAGGTACCGCTATAGGTGCAAAAAGAATGTATACAAAGCATGATAAATTAACTAGCAAAAGCCAATACGTTGATATAATTTGTGATTATATTTGTTTGGATATATACACACACACACACACACACTACCACACATTCCAAAAAATATTAATGCAAAAACTGGACTGATGTCTATCTACAGTGAAACTGTTGAATGGTTCGTCCTTAAGCAAAAACATCCCAGTCTTTGTCTGTGTAGGTTATTGAAGTACAGTATATTGAAGCCACCGCTGCCATAATGTTTAGAATTATAAAAGCCATTGAATTATTTAAATGGGAATATCAGCCCGAGTCATCATAATGCATTCATTTTGAATTCACCTCTTTGAAATTCAAATATGGCATTTCAAGTTGTACTATTTCAAAAACATGATATCAAATATGTTGTTGAATGTTCACACGTTCAGATAAACAATTCAAGTTGGAAACATTCAAAATATTACATTTATCATTAATACACGTAAAAATGAAGGATCAGAACGTTTTTTGTGATTAAAGTTATACTGCCGACCGTCGGCAGTATAACTTTAATCACAAAAAACGTTCTGATTTTGAATTGATTGATTGACGTGTGTAGTTAAGTGTTTGTGTCCATAGTTACTTGCGCTAGCGGGATGTGAGTGAGGCTGCATTTGAAAAAGTTCAAATTTTCCTAACCACACAGAAAAGCTACATAGCAGACTTGTCACTTTTGTTATGATTATTTGCTGGGCATGTATATTGATTGATACTGTAGTTAAGTCATGTGACTAGTAACCTTGCCATACCTTAGCTTTGGCTGAATTGACGCCACTGTGCCGACGTAGCAGTGAATGCTACGCAATGGAGCAATGGAGACTGAATACGATCACACCAGTGGCTGGCCCATCAGGGGTCTGTCCAGCACGTCATCACCGGAAACGGCCCGACGACGACGACTTACAGGGAGAACCATCCAAGTGCAAGTCAGCGTAATTAACTGGACAATCAATTACTATTATGCAAAAAATATATGCATGCGACATGCGGAAATATTTGGACGTGTCATGAAACATCTTTACATCTTTACATCTAGGTGGACCCTCCCACTTGTGATGTCACTAAAACACAGGAAAACACAGATTTTTTAAACGGCTTGTAGTGGATAATCACACTCACACCTGGTGGCATAATATCATCCCTTAAGGAGGACTTTAACTGAAGCCCCTGTGCGTATTAAGCTCCTAGGGTGACTAAACGAAGGTCTGAACGACCCAATAAAGACAACCTACGTTCACGTCGTTCTCCCTGCTGTGTTCGCCATCATTGAGTTTAGTTCTCAAGCCCTCACGTCGGCTAAGGTGACGGCCGACTGCGCTCTGATAGGCCGGCAGTCTGTTTGTTTACGTTCTGCCTCCGTTGCTCAGGGCCTCTCCTTGGGTTCCCTGCTCCTTCAGTCACATGTTTTTGTCTCTTACATTTTCTGATCCATATTTTGACCACTTGAACATGAGTATATGAATATCGAATTTCCAATATCTGCAAATTGAATTTTTTGTTCATATAGAATTAGTGAACATTGAACAAAAAAGGTATTTGAGACCGTGTTGAGCTTGAAATGCCCTATTTTAATTTCAAAGATGGGCATTCAAAATGAATGAATTCAGACCTTGTGTTCAAAGTATTATTGAATGTTATGAATTCAAAAGGAGCTTCCATTTTCCGGTTTACGAACCTCAATGGCTTTTACAAATTAAAAAAATGCGGGGGCCTGCATACAATCCCGCCACTTGAGTGGCTGCACATTAGCAGCCATCACCCACTGCTTCCTTTCTTTCTCCTTTCACACACACACACACACACACACACACACCCACACACACACACACACACACTAACAGAGTGCTGTTCAGGTCTGGTTGGTTTTTCTCTGCGTTCATTGGCGCTCCTGCCCTAGCTCCTCCACACAAGCAGGCTGTGGCGTGATTAGCTCTGTCTGTCGCCGCCGCCGCGGTGCGAATCGCTACGTGGCTCGAGATGAGGTGCAGCACACGCTAGGAGAGAGGAGCATGAAATGTGTTTTTGATTTGATATCAGCCTATTTTATGTCACTGTTGATATAACAAAAACAAAAAAACAATCTGGAGTCAGTCGCACCAGAAGAAGACATTTACATTCACATTTACATTCAGGGCATTTAGCAGACGCTTTTACCCAAAGCCACTTACAATAAGTACATTTGTCATAAGAGGTGAAACAACATGAAACAATATGAAACAAAAGTAAAGATGTTCATAGAAGTGCAAGTACTGACAATCGCCAGGCCAACCCATTCCCCGTCTACAGCAGTGATAGCTAGCTACTGCAGGTGCTACACAATTAAGTACAATCAATGAATACAACGTGCATTAAGTGTGTTCATTAAGTGCCAGGACGTCAAACCCCCACCTGTGTGGCTAACCGCCTGTTATCAAACCCTCACCTGTGTGGCTTACCGCCTGTTATCAAACCCTCACCTGTGTGGCTAACCGCCTGTTATCAAACCCTCACCTGTGTGACTTACCGCCTGTTATCAAACCCTCACCTGTGTGACTTACCGCCTGTTATCAAACCCTCACCTGTGTGACTAACCACCTGTTATCAAACCCTCACCTGTGTGACTTACCGCCTGTTATCAAACCCTCACCTGTGTGACTAACCGCCTGTTATCAAACCCTCACCTGTGTGACTAACCGCCTGTTATCAAACCCTCACCTGTGTGACTTACCGCCTGTTATCAAACCCTCACCTGTGTGTCTAACCGCCTGTTATCAAACCCTCACCTGTGTGACTAACCGCCTGTTATCAAACCCTCACCTGTGTGACTAACCGCCTGTTATCAAACCCCCACCTGTGTGACTTACCCAAGCCCGGATCTACCATATGGGCAACCTGGGCAGTTGCCCAGGGGCCCTTGAGCCAATAAGGGCCCTTTGCGATTGGGTATTTTTTTTTTTTTCCTCATGACTCAATTTAAACGCAAGCCACGGCGGCTGGCACTTCTCCTACAGCCCCTGAACACAGCACTCGATGCTCCTGCCCACCTTCACCTACTATCCAATCAGAATAAAATAAAATTTGTTTACAATAAACGAGGTCTCATGATTGTCTGTTCTACATGTCATTTTGATGATTTCACAGGTAGTGATTGGCAGCCGATCACAATGCACTGCTGATTGGCTAAAAATAAATCGGGGCGGGACCGATCAACATAACCGATTCGAGATCAGTTTTTCAACTAACGAATTACACAGTGTGTGTTTGTAACCGATCCGTGATCAGATATATGTTGCATGTTCGAGTAGCAGGGAAAATAATTTTAAACCAGCATTAACAGAAAATGGAGAGCAGCAATAAGCCGAGTGGGGCCGCCAAGCGAAAGAAAAAAAAGGAAAAGGAGGAAGAAGAAGCGGCAGCCAAGAAAAAGGTACCGCTAATAAGCAGCTTTTTCAAAAAAGCTCGGAATAATGAAGAGGAAGAAGACGTTAGCTTTGAAGCATCGACCGACACAATCTGGACTGTGGTCCTAACTTTCACCCCTGTTGGCTTTTACAATCTTTATCTTCATCATTTATTTCAACTTAATCTTATTCAAGTACAGTGTTTCCCACACATAGGCCAATGTGTGGCGCTGCGCCACAGATTGAACAACGAGCGCCACAAATTGATTCCGCTTTTCTTATTTATTTTTACTTGAACGCGATTTTTAAATGTAACTCCGCCAGCCCGTAATCGCGCCCCCGTAATGCTGCCAGTCCGACGTGTTCCCATTCCGACAGTCTTGTGCGCGTATGCAAATTAGCCATGTGCGCCAAACTGAAGAAGGGCCCTATCTTGCGACCGGCGCAATTGACTTTCTACACCGACGCATGTGTCATTGACAATTTGCTGTCAGGACTGAACAAACGCCTTGATGCATACAGGGACATAAATGGCCGGTTTGGTGTCCTGTTTGACATGGTCTGTGATGACACTGATCTTCGCAAAAGGGCCACTGCTCTCTCATCTTCATATCCAGGAGACTTGGATACTGCCTTAGCTGATGAGCTGATCCAGTTCAGGTCTTTTGTCAGCACTGAGCAAGATAAGACTCCTGCAAACTTGTTGCACTGAGGTTGTGCTGAAGAATGGACTCCAGACAACATTCCCCAATGTTTTTGTGGCACTCAGGCTCTTTCTCACACTTCCTGTATCCAACTGTGAAGGTGAGAGGACATTTTCAAAACTGAAACAAATAAAAAATGAACTGAGGACAACCATGGGTCAGAAGAGGCTGACATCACTGTCCTTGATGGCCATTGAGTCGGACCTGGTGAGGGAGCTGGACTTCTTAAGGTAAGAACTATGTTATTAGTGTATTTGGTTGGCTAGATCACACAATACACAATATACACACCATGTACATCACCAAAATCATAAATATCACACACATAGGAAGAGGGGTCTATAGAGTCCTCTACAGTATGTGCATCTTGTTGGCAGCAGTGTGAAGTGTGGGTTGAGGGGCTGATCTGGGTCATTTGTTATTGTCTGTGCAAGGTGTGTGATAACTCTGGAAGCTTTGGTGTGGGATGGTTTGTGATTTTGGATTAATTCATTCATTTTATCATTGTCACTTGTATTTTTGAGTGAGATGGTAATATTTGGTTTACTGAACTGGACAGAGATTTGCTCTGTCCTCAGCTGGACCAGTCATTCAGCTTTGAACCAATAGGTGTGTAATTTGACATGCTCACATAATTGAAGTCGGCTGTAGCACACTGTGTATCTGTGTGTGTGTGTGTGTCTGTGTCTGTCTGTCTGTCTGTCTGTGTCTGTGCGTGTGTGTGTGTGTGTGTGTGTGTGTGTGGTCAGCGTGTCTGGTGGTGGCTCGAGTTGCCTGGGTGTAAATGTAGCCTCCCCTAAAGGTGTGGATGTTGGTGGGGGGGGGGGGGGCCCTCTGGGCTGACAGTGCCCAGGGGCCCCTGGGGGTACTGATCCGGCCCTGGACTTACCGCCTGCCACGAGGCCCATCCTCCGTTCTCTGCCTTCACTAACGCGTTGCCCTCGGTTACCTCCTCCCTCGGTCCGTCCCTGGCCTCTCCGTGTTGATCATTCGGGTCAACTCGCTCTTAGCCACCATAACAATGTGTTGTCCCAACGCACATCAGCACCTCCTGCTTTTCTTTTCCATTGTCATCGTTCCGTTTCTGTCGGTGAGCTGAAGTGCCGACCTGAGTGACTGCGGTCCTTCAGGTAAGCGGCAGTGACAGCGTTCCCCTTCCACTGTGGGAGTTGACTGTTGGATCCCCTGCTGTGCAGCAGTGTGACATTGGAGAACCGTCTGTTACGCAAACCCTCATTCAATAATCATAAAACAAAGAAGAGAAAGAGAGCGAAAAAGGATTTCACAAAATCCCCAACTCCCCTCAAAAACAAGGAAACAGAAACAAAATGATAAACCCCTGGAGAAGAGATGAAGAGATACTACAGATCCATCTTCAAAAACAACTACAACAAATACAATTTCCAGACAGACAACCCCATAACAATGTCAATATAAACATGTCAATACTACAAACAACAAGAACAGAGTCGTCTATTGTAAAAGTAAGGCTGGTTCAGCCAACGCGACAACGTGCATCTCCACGGACACACGGCGGCTTTAACGAGGAGAGTGAGTGCAGAATAAATGGCTGAAGAACAGGACTTATTAAGATTCCCATGTGTGTTCTTTGTAATGTTTCATCTCGAGGCTGACCTTCACAGCTAACTGTGCACTTTGATCATTCAAAAAAAAAACCCTCTGCAAAGAGAGAGAGTGGCAGGAGTAGCGCGACGTTGTTAAGGAGAGAGGAAAGAGATGGAGGGTTAAGATGAGAAAATGGAAAGGTGAAATGCAGAACGCGAGCGAGAGTGTAATAGGAATGGGGGTGGGGGTGGTGGGGTGTGTTGTGTTCATTAAGCCTACATCTGTCTGATTGATTCATTCCAAACCCAGCCACAGACAACGCTCTTAAGTGGTCTGTCCTGGAGTGCGGTGTAAAAAGGGGGCGGTGGAGTACTCATTCAGGAGATCCATTCTGTATTTACCCGGCAACATCAATCAATCAATCACTCAATGGACATTTTTTTCATTTCACAGCTAGCTATTCGTTCCAGGCCGGTATCCAAAAACAGATGTCCTGTTAATATCCTCTTGAACATCCAAGCGAAGCGCCCACCACGTCACCTCCTCCGACTCGCGGAGGAGAACGAGTGATGAATTACGGGAACGATGAAGCGCTTAGCCACAGGCCACAGGCCTGTGTTGTTTCAAGCAACCCAAACATAAAACATACAGGTATATGGGTATATGGGTCTGGGATATGGATTCTGTCTGTATCTTGACAAAGGCTGTTAGGAAGGAGAGGTGGTGTGTGGCTTGACTGGTGGGGTGTAAACAGATGATAACAGCCAGAGCGAAGGGGATAATGTACATGTGGAACGGTGTTCATAAGCACTTTACCAGCCCGGAGATGAAAATGAACCTGTTATGTTAATACCTGAGGATGGAAAACAAGAGATTGCAGGGACACAACCGTTCTGGGCAAAGCGTAACATATCTTCATTAGGAGTTTGTGTATTTGTGTGTGTGTGTGTGTGTGTGTGTGTGTGCAGATATATGTTTGTGTGTGTGGAAGCGAGTGTGCGTGAGAGTCAAGAGAGGAGCGAGAGAGAGAGGATAATAGCAAGAGAGGCAGGTTAGAGACTTTCAAACACTTCACTCTGCTGTGCTCTCACTAGCTCCACAAACATACAGATCTTACACCCGAGTGTTAAATATTTAAAGGTGTCCTCTGTTGTGCTGTGTGTTCCTCGGGGAGAGAGTGGGGTGGGTTGGTTCTCAAAGAGCCAGAATTGTCTTTTTGGGTTTTCGGTGGAGGAAAACCCCTACTGCAGGAGAGAGCATAAATGTTATTGTCTGAATCCAGATCCCTAAAGAGACACCTGCTTTTTATCTCTCCCCGTTTGCAGTGCAGTCAAACGACTAACCAATGGGTACTGACGACGTCCCATTTGGAACGGAATTAGCCCAGCGGTCCCTGCGTGCCATGCTAATGTCCACGTGGCGGCGTCTTTCTAGTGGCCGGGCAGTAAAGCACTTGTACGCATGCAGTGCCGCATGAGTACAAGCCGATGTGTCGCTGTATACACTCAGAAAACATCCATTTCCCCTCGGGACCAAACAGAATTGATGCTGGGTGTTTATTTTGCACAAGTGCACAAACTTCTGCCCACATGTTTGTTTGTTTGGGATCCAAGCCATGGCTCTTGGCCCTTGTTTTCTTGGTGGTGTGTTTGTGTGTGTGTTTGTGATTGTGGCTGGCAGAATACCATGTGCTATCTCCACACAGAGGGACAGACTAAACTCTTCTCCCACAGACACCACTTACACCCCTTCAGGTCTCCGGCAGAGAGGACAAGGCGCCAACCCGTCGAATGGTCAGCGAACCGCTACACTTGTATTGATGCCACCGAGGCAGATATTTACATGTCATTTGTAATTGAGTACAAAATGAATTGATACATTAACTGGTAACAGACTTACAATAGGTTTACTTTGATTGCAGTAATAAGTATTATTACATAGCGTTAGCATAGGGTTTAGGATTGGGGTTTTGGTTATTGTTAGTGGTTGTAAGAGCTATGGTAAGGGTTAGCGCTAGCTATATTATATAACATATACATTCATATCTATAATGATATTACATTAATATAACGTATACATTAAAGCTTTAGTTAAAGTGGCGATCTTTAAGAGTTCCGTTTTGTTCTCTTTAGCGACCCGTTTTGGCAATAGGCTGTAATTTCTCCCACCAGAGATACAAACGTGTCGCCCAGTTTGTAACTCATTACTTCATAATCGATAATACTGCAAATGCAAGGGCTTTCGTCAGCAGTCCACAATTTACCATGAACATCAATCGTAAATGATTGCTAGATCATTAAGGTAACTGTTAATTAACTGTTATTTAATGCTTCCTGCTGAATTAATGAATAAATGGTTCATTAATGCACCCTTATTGCAAAGCGTTACCAATTAGCTTTAGCTGAGCCTATGCGTCCATACCCAAGCCCTCTAAACGAACGTTCAGCTCACCCTCAGAGAGTCATGCTGAGATATTTTAGGAATTAGCCTTTACCCTGCTGATGATGACGCCATTGAAGGCTGCTCCTCTCTACTGGCCCTGGGCAGAGCTCTGATCTGCTCACTTGACAGGGAAGTCTCAGTCATGCATTATTTAGATTGAACGAGAGTTGTAGTGACCACTGCACGGCATTATTGACATGAGGTATTTGATTTGGATGCAAAAGCGGTCACGGTTAAGCCTCTTCAATATTAATAGGAATTGATTGGAAGTGGAAGTTTTCATTTCACTCAAGCTACTTGGCCTCGGGTCAAATGTAGTAGTAGATAGTCCCCGGTACGGTGGACCCGCGAGGGCCCTAGTGGGCTAGGGCCAGGGCCTCAGTGGGCTAGGGCCCTAGTGGGCCAGGGCCTCAGTGGGCTATAGGGCCCTAGTGGGCTAGGGCCAGGGCCTCAGTGGACTAGGGCCCTAGTGGGCTAGGGCCTCAGTGGACTAGGGCCCTAGTGGGCTAGGGCCCTAGTGGGCTAGGGCCTCAGTGGGCTAGGGCCCTAGTGGGCCAGGGCCTCAGTGGGCTAGGGCCTCAGTGGACTAGGGCCCTAGTGGGCTAGGGCCAGGGCCTCAGTGGGCTATAGGGCCCTAGTGGGCCAGGGCCTCAGTGGGCCAGGGCCTCAGTGGGCTAGGGCCTCAGTGGACTAGGGCCCTAGTGGGCTAGGGCTAGGGCCAGGGCCTCAGTCCGGGGGCAGGAATGGAAATAGATCTATTTTCTGAGGAAATTGTACACTAAAGCCACCCAGTGACCAACTGGTTTGTACTGGGTTAGATAAAGAGTGTGAGGAGACTGACTGGTACTGACCGACTGGATACTTAGCACTGCACTCTGGGGCCCAGGCTGTAATAGCGTCACGATTGCCTTCACCTTGCTGGTCCCAATATATTTGGTTCTACCCAAATTATACTGGGACAATCGACACGTTTCAATTAATCAATGCCTTTTGTTTTGCTCACACCATAGACCATAATATGTGACAATGATGTTTGATGTTTGATTAGGCGGCGAAAGACACTACACATACCTACACACACACGCAATGTCATTTTTGAGCACGACCACTGCTATTCCCACCTCAGGTGGGAACACACACACACACACACACACACACACACACACACACAGGCACGTGCACACATAGGGCCCTAGGGGTGCTTGAGCCCCTGCCCTTTTTGCCTCGTATTAAAAAGTGCCCTCTGAGTGCAACAATCGCGCCCGCAATAGTGCTCGTCCGCGATCGAACGCCCCCCACCCCCCCCCGTCAACAATCGTGCCCGCAATAGCGCTCGTCCGCGATCCAACCCCCCCGTCAACAATAGCGCTCTTCCGCAATCCAACCCCCCCCCCCCGTCAACAATTCGGCACCTGCCCCTCAAAACTCCTGTGCACGTCCCTGCACACACACACACACACACACACACACACACACACACACACACACACACACACACACACACACACACACACACACACACACACACACACACACACACACACACACCGTTATGTGTTGCATGATAGCCAACGTCTTTCAGACACTCCAGGACGGCCTCTCCCAAACAGACCACCTGTCTGGAGGTGAAGGAGTGGACGGAGGGTTCACGTCCTCTCAGTGATTGACCCCAGCAACCCCCACGCCTCAGCGCCTGGCCTTTAGCACTCACAGAACCGTATAATTGAGCATCGATATTGTACTCCGGTCTAGGATGTTGGTTTGTTGTTGTTGTTGTTGTTGATGATGTCTATTGTTTATTTGTTTCTGTCAACCATTTTGTAATATTTAGGCCTGCAAAGGACTTAGTGATTGTAATTGTTTCATCGTAGATGAGGAAAGGCAGAGTTGCCATCCAGATGTCTTGTGGATTTGTTGGGTTATTTTGCAAAGGCTTGAGTTGGTTCACTGAAATGTCTAATTGGATGAGATTTCTAATCAGTCGCGATTCCAAACTGTCAAACTTGGCTCTTGAAATGCTGAGCTTTCTGCATAATTGCACTAATATCAAGGCCCGTAGAGACACAATACAAATCAACACCAACTATAAGCATGTTGATATAACAATGCCAGCCACTGCCAGCTACCGTAATGCACCGCAAAAGTAAAGTAGCTGGAACAAATAAATAACGAAATTCCTCACGCAAGTCGCTTATTTGGACAGATCTCACAAGCACTGAAAACGTCTAGCCAGAGAAGGGGGCATGTACACGAGTGCTTTGAGGAATCTGTTGCTTTGGTAGTCCGAGCAGGTAGTCTCTTGCCCGACACAGATGTTTCAGTCCGAGCACACGGGGCTCAGTGCTTCAGTAATTGAAAAGCAGATATCTGTGGACGCCCAGTGTTGGCCTCTCCTCAGTGGCATAACCAACCTTTCAAATCGCTGGCAAATCTGTACCGCCACTTGTACGTAAAAACCTGTTCCCTTAAAACAAAGAAAGCCATTGGTTGACATTGTCATTGTATTGCCGGCCGCAATTTCCTCAGGGCCACTTTTTATCTGGATGGTTGGCAATTTCCAAAGAAATGAAAAGGCGAATGGTGGATTGACGAGATCTGTTCCGGGAAGAGGCCTTGCTTGACTCTTTCACTTTCAAGTTTCCCTTCACAAAGTTTACACTTGTGTTGTTGCTGTCAAAAGTGTTTTATTCATATCACCAAACGATACAGAATTACGCAGAACATCGGACAATGTCAAACAAGAACTTTAAAGCGACAAGCTCTGAATCTCATCTCAAACTGTGTATGTTGATGAGTGCTGAGTCTGTCCGGTGTCACACGCAAATATAACACATGCAGTAAGCACACACAGACGCATGCACAGAAAAACACACGCAAGCTCACACGTGTGCAACTGTGCATGAGTGTGTGACCTGTGTATGGACACAAATTGTTCGATCCCTGTCCATGGCCTTTATTCACCTCATGGCCGATCACCTAGCAACCATCTTGGTTCTAAACGCAAGCTTACATTTGCCACATGATGGAAACGAGATAGCTGCTAGGGAGATAAGACCCAACATTACCTTATTCTTAATGATTAAAGTGAAATATTGATTGCTCTCAGCCTGCAGTGAACTCTTCACTGCAGCAGACTCTGTAAGAAAAATAACACTTCAGAACGTTTTTTCTTTAAAGCGATAATGAACAAGCTTCATACATTTTGAGTGTGGTGATCATTCGTAACACTGTTTTTTATCTTTCTAGTTTAAGAAGGCAAGTTGTTGTAACCAAATCACTTTGAACGCTGACAATACAAATACAACCAATATATGCTATAATGGGAAAATCTGTCCTGCCCCTCTGAACATATTGAGGCAGTAAAATATCCAAAAATGTCACAACACACTAATTTTCCACATATTTTTCATTCTTTCCATGTTAATTCTATATTCTTCTATTCATTCTACAATCCTTTAGTATGTCTGGTGCTGAGGAACAGCCCTCCAGGGAATCTTTATTTTTCTTACTCGGCGCTCTCTAATTCAACCAAGGCCAACCACCACATAAACACCATTGACCTTCATTCAAGACCGTGTTTCACTTATACTGCAGATATCATAAATAATAATATCACTTTTTGGTTAGGCTTTTTTTTTTTTTTGCAGAAGGATAACAATCAATCATAACACAAACTTAGGCACTACGTATTATTCTCTATATTTGTATTATTGGCTAGTGGCAGATCATTTATTTTAGTTTCTGGTGCACTCTGGAGCTCTTGTATTCGGATATGCAGTGCCTTGCTATATCCCTTCATAATTAATACACATTGCGTTTTACTTGTAATTGTTGCACAGACCTTTTTGAATGGACTTTCTTACAGCTTTGTGGTCTGGAGTCAATCATACACAATATTGCGAAGAACGCTTTTGGCAAACTAGACTGCGCCACAATCAACAGAAGTCCAATATGAACATCAATAAAGTGCAATAAAAGCAAAGCTACAGCAGATTCTAAACAAAAAGCCACCACAGATGAATGACTCATCCCCCATTTTATTTATTTCTCATCTTTTCTCGTCTTTTCTTTTCTCGTCGTTTCACACCCTCACTCTTTTTCTTGCCCTCTCCCTCACTCTTTCTGCCTTTCAGGACATTAAATATGTATAGGTTATTACCGTGAGGTCATGGCTCTGTGCTTTTTCCGAGGTGTATGGGTCGATCCTATATTGTGAGTCGATGGACAGCCAAAGGGCGTTCGCCTTCATATTAGAGACCTGAATCCCTTTCCTGGCAAAGGGATTACTCTTTTTTATTATTTGTTAAGGAACTGATGGCACTCATTTGGTATAGGTAACCACTGTGAGCAAGTAAATACAGTCTTCTTTCTTCTTCTTCTTTCTCCAAATTCTAGATGGAAAAATGCGCTTCATAAAAACTGAGGAGACACAATACGGTTCACACTGCCACGGGTGTGGGTGAGGTTGACGTAATAATCATCATATAAAACATATGCACTGGGCCACCATAGCATCCCTTATCCCCTTGCACTTGTTCCAGAAAGGAAGGCAGTACAGTTATCTGTAGGAGCCATATGTTTACCTCTCGTCATTTTTTGTATTTGCTCAGCTATTTTGTCCTGTGTGTGTGTGTGTGTGTGTGTTTTTGTGTGTGTGGGTCAATGCTTGCTCTTGAGGGTCCCTTCAGGCTTGGAGGGGATATGGATATAATTCATGGCTGAGCCCACCAGGTGGCTTATCGGGGGAAGGCTCACAGCTCCGTCTTTACAGCTCGCTGGGCGTGTAGGAGGCTAGCTGACAGCCAGACAGGGCCTGTACTTTGTTTAGTTTGTTTAGTCGTGTGCTTTAGACAAACCGACGCAAACAATTCTATACAATCACCGGTATTCCTCAGAACAGAAAAGGTTAGAGGTCTGTGAAACTAGGAGTAAACGATCGCTACGGCTGCCCTCGAAACCGACAACCGTGATTAATTACAAGAGCATTTTATGTTTCCACCCTGAGTGCTGCTCCAAAGGCAACGAATGCAAATCAGAAGAATTGCTAACCCTTTGCAAATCAGTCACTGCTGTTTCTGTTATTCAAGTGTAAATAATCTAGCCACTGAACAGGTGCTTTTTCCAAGGTTTGACTTAATCTAATATTTGCATTTGTTATTGTGGAATTTGACCGCTCAGAAAAATAACGCAAATTACGTTAGCTTAAACAAGCATGTGAAGCATCGGTTCCCGACCTTTATTGACCCCGTGAAGATTTTGCGACCCCAACTTCTCAAATTGTCATGCCTCCGCTTCAATCGACATATTTTCTACCGGATCAACATCTGCCCTTTATATCAGTGTCCCAGTGAACGTATGGGCACCAATCTAAATCACATAGTCAAATATCTATAGCAACATAAGTTATATCCTGCCCACCCATATGCATATCGGGTGGCCCCATGTGGGATCCCGACCCGAGGTTTGGAACCACTAGTGTCAAGCCACTGGGAAGATGATGGTAGCAGTATCCCAGTAGCTCAGCGTTTCCTCCGAGTCATGGTATTCCATTCCTAGTTCATCTCCATGATTATGTCATTGGTTGTAATTTATTAAAGTACTATTAAAATGCTTTTTGTTTTGTGTTTCTGGCGCACAGCTATCCTGAAATGATACACTGAGTTGGCTATGATTGGGTATAATTACAACTAAGGACACAGATTGCAAAAGGAAAATGACTGTAATCAGCCCTGGTTAAATTATTCAAACGTTTAGATATTCTTTTTAATATTTAGGGTCAGTCAAATGAACAATCAAGGTTTGTTATTGGAATTTTTGAAAAGGCGAAATGAGAAACAAAATTCAAGCTCAGCAAACACTAAGCAGTGATCTGATTACTGTCGGTGCAAGGCGACACGTCAGGTGCTGACGGCTTGTGACCGTACGCTTTATAAAAATAATAAGGCCACATTGACAAACTACTGTGGCGTTTATTCACGCCTGACAATTTAATTCTGTGGGAAATGGTTCAGTGACCCTCAGGTTAAGTAATGGACTGTCAATTAAATGGTTGCGTATTTTCAGGAATATTAAAGAGGAAACAAATAATTCCAATAAATTAGAAAATTAGAATTAAGGAAAACTTTGACAGGGCAACCTTCACACACGTGTGTGTGTGTGTGTGCGTGTGTGTAAACATGCATGTGCTTGTGTGTGAACATACGTGTGTGTGTGTGTGTGTGTGTGCATGCATGTGTGTGTGTGTGTGTGTGTGTGTGTGTGTGTGTGCATAGGAGTCATAGGACTGCTGTGCATCAGCACAGTTTGCGGTGCTAATGGTTTATTAAGCGGCTGACTGCGGGCACAGCCTGCCTGTCAGATAATCAGTTTCCATTAAGGCAGGATTCATCACGTTATCGCTGGCAATTAGCCCCAACAATAACCCAGGCCCCTGGGACCGGCTCTGGCTTCATCAGAGCCGTGTGTGTGTGTGTGTGTGTGTGTGTGTGTGTGTGTGTGTGTGTGTGTGTGTGTGTGTGTGTGTGTGTGTGCGTGTGCGTGCGGACCTACGCATCGATGTGGTCCATAGCACCATTATGCTCTATGTTTATGATGTCTGTGTGTGTGTGTGTGTGTGTGTGTGTGTGTGTGTGTGTGTGTGTGTGTGTGTGTGTGTGTGTGTGTGTGTGTGTGTGTGTGTGTGTGTGTGTGTGTGTGTGTGTGTGTGCGTGCGCGCGGACCTACGCATCGATGTGGTCCATAGCACCATTATGCTCTATGTTTATGATGTCGCCCTGTGAATGGTGAATGTGTTTCCGTAGGTTTTGATTGTTTTGTTGGCATTTGGTCATACACTCGGATGAAGGGTCATCACGCGTGTGTCTAACGACGTTAACCTCAGGTTATAAACCGGACTGGGACACATGTGTGTGTGTCTTTCGTGTAACTTGCAGTTATTTGTGCTTATGTGTAAACTTTCACCACTTGTAAACATTGCTATCTATATTAGCATGGCCCTTTGTCAGAAAAGGCATATTTTGCTCAACTTTGCTCAAGAACCGGATATATATTCCAATTATTCTTATCACGCCTATCTTCGTCCTTTGTATCAGAGTTTAAAGACTTTGACCAGGAGAGAAACTGCAAGTGCCCCATGGAGACATCTACTTTAATGGGCTGCATTAGATTAATTTGACCTTTGGCTCAAGGGGACATAAAGCACCTTAGCTGTTGAGTAAAAGTGAATGCTTTTCAGATATCCACAAGGACCTAGGGCTTAAGGAGGTGTAGTGCAGGAGATGGAGGTTAAGTAGTCTCACAAATCAGACTTTATATGGAATACTGTAGATTAATATCTAAAATCGGATGCCAGACTTGCTCAAATCTGGGGTTCACGACTGCTACACCAGCAGCACTGCTGATCTGATACGAGCTGCTCGACTACCTTTGGGTTGTCTCATCACACAACATAACCCCTTCGAAAGGGAGTCTTCAAATAAGTGATGTTGGTGAAAGTGAGGGCGGGACATTCGTTATTTACGGCATATTTACCGTTACATGTTTTGGATATTGCTTTGTCAGATTTTTTTCCAAATCGGCAAATACATTCTCCTTGTCTTTGCTTTTCTTGTTTCTTGTCATGTTCTTATTCCCCCAGGGACTGTTAAATGGGGAACACAGCAAATAAGAAGTACGAAATTGCATTGCGGTTCAGCCCACGCGCTGGACTTTAAATATTGGTGCTATTTGACTCTGCAAACTCCAAGAAGAAGAGATAGTTGTCCCCAATTTCATATTACAGGTTCTATTATTTGCCCTTAATATAGACTTTTTGTACAGGCCTATCACGACCTCTTGACGAACAATGATGTTACATCAATGAAGAGTAAAACAACTCAGGATGAACTGGACTAGAATGTCAATGCAGTTTGAGAAGGGCACCATTATTACATCCCAAGGAGACCTGTGATGACTTCAAGCCG
Source organism: Micromesistius poutassou (assembly GCF_964030765.1). NCBI lineage: Eukaryota > Metazoa > Chordata > Actinopteri > Gadiformes > Gadidae > Micromesistius > Micromesistius poutassou. The sequence goes on from NC_140274.1 coordinate 21,419,111, forward strand.
TCCTTCCCTTCTGTTTTCATGGCTCCAGTTTCCATTTCGTCCACACACACACACACACACACACACACACACACACACACACACACACACACACACACACACACACAGTACACACACACACAGTACACACACACACACAGTACACACACACACACAAACACCAGCAATTGTTCACCTTTTGCTTTGATGCTGGACAAGGCAAGGCCACAGATCAGGAGGGTACAACAAAAGAAGCAAGTTGCACACAGTGCTCCACCAAAGAACGACGCAAATGGGCCACGACCCCGGGGAACGAACCCCTCCGGTATCCGAGGGCTGACGTAAGGCCAGCTCTCAGAGGGCCCCCAGGGGCCCTTGAGATCTCCCCCTTGCCTTGGTTTGCGGGAGTGGTTTCCTTTGCCTCCGTCGGACTGGAGAAGTACAGAGTCCCTGCAGTCGACTCTGCTCAGCACAGCAGCCCCTTTATTTAACAGCCAGGGGTCAGGCAGTGGGGGGGGGGGGGGGTCAGGGCTGTCACATTTGCAAATGCTCCATCACTCCTCGTTCTCTATGCCCTGAATGTCCTCTTTCTGACCCCCCCCCCAATCTCTCTCTCCATCTCCCTCTCTCTCTCCATCTCCCTCTCCCTCCCTCTCCCTCTCTCTCCATCTCTCTCTCTCTCTCCCTCCCTCTCCCTCTCTCTCCATCTCTCTCTCTCTCCATCTCCCTCTCTCTCTCTCCCTCTCTCTCCATCTCTCTCTCTCTCTCTCCATCTCTCTCCCTCTCTCTCCATCTCTCTCTCTCTCTCCCTCCCTCTCCCTCTCTCTCCATCTCTCTCTCTCTCCATCTCTCTCTCTCTCTCTCCTCCACATTTCCCCTCGCTCCTCGCCCCCTCACCCAACCTGATAAGTCCCTGCAATCGACCCTGCTTCAGTGTCCTGACATTTTTCCCACCAGTTATTTTCTTTTGCACTTTGGCCGTCGCCTTGTTTCCTTCTGCCTCCTCCCTAACCTTCCATTTCTTCTTCTTTCGTCCTCCTCATCTGCTGTCACTTTCTCTGCAGTGCTCGCCCAGAGAGCCCATTCCCCTCCATCGCCTCTGCCTCGGTACACTCGTCCTGATGGCGTCCACACACAAACACACACAAGAACACACACACACACACACACACACACACACACACACACACACACACACACACACACACACACACACACACACACACACACACACACACACACACACGTACGCCCTGCAGTGAGCATTTGCAGGTGGCACAGCCATGGCTGTTGCGTCTATTCATCCACTACTCTTTCTAGAGGATTCTACATTCGGCCTCATCCAAAGTCGCCTGCACTTCAACCAGCATGACATGTCTTCTCAGTTCACCATCACTTTGGTTGACATGGTTACGTTAGGGCTGGTATGACGCCTTGCGATAATAATTCCAACAAGTATCTCGACAAGTGGAAGACGTCCTCTCAAAAAAGGAGATTGTGTTGCCACTCTAGCGATCTGCTATCACCCCATTTCAATAATATTTTGGTGGTTCATGACACACTCAACAACAGTCAAGTCAACTAGAATAACAATAACTCTAGCAAAGTGTAGCCCGTCATTTGGGGGGCGGGGGGGGGGGTATCCAGTATCCAGGGGTATCCAGTTATTATTCCCGGGGTATCCAGGTCTTTATCGAATCCTTCTAAATCACACTATGGATTTCTGTTCTTGACGGGCAGGTCAGCCCCGCGTCCGCCCTGTTGGTTGCGATTTACTCGCCGATGCCGCGTGGGCGGCGTCAGACCTCAGGGCCGCTGACACCGCCACCGGGAATCACTACATGTAATCACTCTCCGCTTCTGTCTTGTAAGCGCACAACACAACACAACACACACAAACACAGGTTTGTAAATGTGTGTGTGTGTGCGTTCACACTGCCTGAGCATCGATTTCAGGGAGTCAGTGATGATGAATAGAGTTTACCCAGACTGCCTTCTGCCCCCCAGTCTGAACCGTTTCTCTGCTTATTTAACCCAGAGGAAAAAGAAATCTTCTTCCTTTCTTTTTTTCCCCCCCACACACACTCTTCGCTCTTTTTTTCATGTTCCTGTAAGAGTTATGTTATAATACATTACCACGGTGCAGTTGTCTTTGTCACCTTAAATGGGATCGGGATCAAATGTGATTAGTGGGTAAGGTGCAGCTCTGTTGGCGTTGTGAGTTCAATTAGTGTTCCCGTCTGAGAAACGGAGGCCTATTGGTTGCAAATCTTTTTGAACAGAGACTTAGCGACTGTCTGCATGTTGGGTAGCTCTTAAACGATTTTGATTCAGACTTGGAAAAGCTCAGCATTTAACACGGTTTAATGAAATAATGACTGCAGGGACAATTTGTGTCTTGCTGCCTCCTATTTCTCCTATCATGTTTATCATAGTTTGAAGTCATTCTGAGATATCTGACAATTTATATTTTTGGTACAAAGGGAAGTGCTAAATTGTCTTTAAATAAGATATTTTTAAAGTAATGAAATAAGATGTGGTCTTTATTGATCTTAAGAAATATCTTAGATTCATCAAAATCCTTGCCTTGATCCAGAGAACGTCGTATTCATCGCTAAATTAATTCATGCTACACTGAGAAATTAACAAGAAAAACAGTTCAAAACAAAAAGACTTGCAAAGATGAACCGAGATGGCGTTCACATCTAAAGCGTCGCCATGTCTCTTTTCACTGTGAGCTTTTGCCTCTGTTCAAAGCCTTTAACCAGAGAGGACGGCTTGGACAACTCACATAGACACCTCGTACCTCTTTAACCGACGTGTATGTCAAAATAAATTACAATAAGCCAAAGAGAAAAACCTTGTGTTAATAATCCCAACAGGTCCGTACCATTCATAAAGCCCGGCCTGTAAAAAGTAAAGGGACTGCAGACGGCCTCGTTCAGGGGCTGTTCCAACACACCCTGCCAATTAATCACTGCTTCATTCAATTACCCTCCGGCGCAACCTGGAAACAATCTATTTTTCCCTATTAACGCGGCAAGTTATGAAAACTGAGGTGTATTGGGGGGGTGGATTGCTTCATGTATTTATTTTATTTCCCACCATTTAATAGGTCCCAGGCTTCGGGGAGATACGCAGACTAGAGTAAGTGTGTGGGTGTGGGCACACGGCTTACTAAACACCCTGCGTTGAATAATAGCAGGTCAATTAAATGAAACAACGGTTCCTGTATGTGTAGGACTGGCAAGGATCACAACAATACACTATAATGGATAATGCATCATGCTTCAAGACATGCTGTTTATCACATTATGGAATACTTAACGCACATGAACAGATGGAGTGAATACAAAATACTGCCATGAGAGCATGCACATACATACATACAAACACATTCCCACACTCACAAACATGCATGCAAAAATAGACACACACACACACACACACACACAGAACATCATAGCAAGTTGCACATGTTGATTAATTCATGCCCGAAACATTCTGACACATGTTTATCAGAACATATTTACAGGTACTGCTTTGTGTTCACAGACAAACATGCATCCCCCCCCCCCCCCCACACACACACACTAAACGCCATATGCAGATAGAGCCAGATAGGAGATAGTGATGAAAGATAACAACAGGCAGAGGTAGAGGCCAGAGAGAGAGAGAGAGAGAGAGAGAGAGAGAGAGAGAGAGAGAGAGAGAGAGAGAGAGAGAGAGAGAGAGAGAGAGAGAGAGAGAGAGAGAGAGAGAGAGAGAGAGAGAGAGAGAGGTGGAGAAAGAGCAGCAGCACTCCATTAAACATTAGCACTCTTCACTAGACCTGCCCAACAATCGCACTGCTCACACAGCAAAAGTCTGCAAGCAATTAGGTAAGTTGTCCACAGTTGCCAAAATATCTACTGTGCTGGCGCTTGGAAGAGCCTGATTGCGCACAGATGTGCGCTAACACAGGCAAGACACACACTCAGTGAGACATGACGCCCCCTCACACCAGCATAGGGAGACAGAGCATGGTTCAACCGCAGGGGGTTTTTGCTTCAAGAACAGAAGGTTTGAACTTATAAAAGGATGTTCTGAAGCTTCATTTTTGTTTGCCTTTCTTTCACTTCATTGTGGTAGATGAAGATGGATCAATGTACATTTGAGGTGAGCTGGGCAGAGCTGACAAAGAGCCTTTCACTTAATAACCGTTTAGCAAATACCATGTTGGTATTTTAAAAGTTGACCGAAAGTTTATATAGGAAGAAAGGAAAGAGAAATTGATTGACTTGCTTTCTTTGCAAAGACCTTCTTGGTGCCAAAAGAGAGAGTTTTTTTGGCGTGGATCTTTTCTTTAAAAATGTAAAGCTAAATCAACTGTGGTGAACCTTATCTAACGTGTGCTAAGAGGCAGAACTGCAGAAACTGGAACAGCGCTGCATGCAATAAATATGCACGTCTATCCCATACCCATCCAACCCTGTTTGTATCTCTAAAGCCTCGCTTATAGACATGCAGTCTTACCCTGCAAAGGGGTCATGTGTGAATAGAAACAGGGATTGATTTCCCAGGAAATCTGCCCCGGTAATTTGCGCGCTCTCAAGACATAGTAACATTTCCGGATCACTGCCTGTAAGGCTGTGTTCTGAACGCATATGGTAGGCCATTAGCGCAAATAGCATCAATAGCGAATCTTGCGTGTTAACACATCATGTGTTAGACGTGTTAGCGCAACCAAGTTTGACAGTTAACATGCCTATTCATGTCGTGGCCAATGAGGGACCCTGAATCAAGGCAGTCATACACACTCATGTTGCGGTTCCGCTCGTGATGACGACAATGCATGGGAGCGCGTTGTGCATGAATTACTGATGTGGGCCTCTACTTACGTGCTACGCACCCGTTTCAACGACACATTCTCACTCTGAGTTCGTCAAAAATCGACGCCAGGGGTTCATTTGACGCAGGGGGTTTGTAATCCCTCCACGGCGATATCTGACACCCAGGGAAAGCGCTCCCGCAAATCTTCTTTTTCGTATGATGGTAAGGTCAAGTACCGCCTTTTAGGGTTAGGGTAGTAGTGGTTATGGTTAGGGTTAGAGTAGTATTGGTTATGGTTAGGGTAGTAGTGGTTAGGGTTAGGGTAGTATTGGTTATGGTTAGGGTTAGGGTAGTATTGGTTATGGTTAGGGTTAGGGTAGTAGTGGTTAGGGTTAGAATTAGGGTAGTAGTGGTTCCGGTCAGGGTCAGGGTAGTAGTGGTTAGGGTTAGGGTTGGGGTTAGGGTAAGGGTTACGCACTTATCACTGTTCGCCGTGGAGGGATTACATTGTAATGAGTTGAAAGGAGGACACCCTTTGCGTCAGCAGTTAACGCCAAAAGCCCCTGAGCGTCGATTTTTGACAAACTCTTTTTGACGAGTGAGTCTGTGTTGGTTTCAAGCACAAGGAAATTATGTGTGTCAAACCTAAACCAGTGTTGTGGTTAAGCCAATTTAATGAAACCGCACATTTAGGGAATGCATTCGACGAGCAACATCGGACGATGAGGAAACAATCCAAGCAGCTTGGGCAATGCTGTAGCCTCATGCTGTAATGTTTCTTAAACCCCTACAAGATAAGAATGGAACAACCCGTTGGCTGTGACAGACCATTTGTGTGTTTAACACGCTAAAATTAGACCTGACTTGTTAGCTTATCTAAGAAGTAATTTACCCTATAACTTCTTAGAAGAAAAGGGTAACGGCATCTGACGTAAGACCAGCAAACCAATCACAAGACTCCACTGAGAATCTTAATTAAATCTGTGACCTTTTATCTTAATGCGCCAATGCTTTTTCAGGTGATATTTTCTGGATTGGTTTCGAAATAAGCTAGCTCCTCTCAGTCCTTGAGTTTTACGGCCGACGGCCTCCATGAGTGTAGAGTGGGAGAACCCAAACCAATCTCAAGACTCCTCTGAGAGGGATTTGAATCCTGTTTGACTAAATGTACCAATGCTTTTGGGAGATCCGATAACAATAACAATACAGCTTCTTTTGCTTGCAAACAAGAAAAATACATATTTTTTGAATTTCTGGAAACGGGACAGGTACCAAAATAAGGGAGCTCCTCTCAGTGTTGAATTGCCGCCCTGGGGTGGACTGTCCCCTGGCCCATGCTCCGGCATTGCTATGCCATGTGTGAACGGGCACAAGAGAGAAGTGTTCCTGAATGTAGCCGCATGCGTAGCTGTGTGAACAGTGTAAATCGTTAATGGTGCCTGCAATCTTATCCCAGTAATTAACTTGGAACCATGTGTGAAAGGGGCTTGAGACCAGCTGTTATTAGATTACTTACTTTTTAAGAAACAACATGTGAAATATCCCATGCATACTATGCATGCTTTGAGGTCTTTGAGATACAGAGATACAGTTTTGATATGAATCAAATCCGAATCACTAAATGATTCCCTATATGCACGGTAATGCCAAATAAATAAATAAATAAATATATATATATCACTACTGTATTATATTTCCTATGGCTGGATATGTAGGATATATTCCTTTCAAAGTTCCATAAAAATTCAGCATTCCCACATGGATCAGTTCTCCTTCCAAATGAGTAGGGCTGGGATGAAAGTCTGGCAGGCTATAAGCACAGCATGCAATCCCTTTACCTTTGAGTCATAGTCTGCCTTCAGCAGGAAGTCTCTCTCTCTCTGTTCCCTCCCTCTCTCGGGATGAACCTCCACAGGCCACACTTCCATTTCTGAGTTTGAGGGATAAGCTGAAAAGAGTTTCACATGTATGCACGTTTTCTGCTTGGCTGGTGTGTGTGTGTGTGTGTGTGTGTGTGTGTGTGTGTGTGTGATAATAGCTTTGTTCAATTGACTCACTTGATCTGAAGTCTGCCAAATATCTCCTGATATTGAGCGAGCTGCCTTGCCACACTAACTGGCCAGTGCTGATAGAGAGGCAGAGGGGGGTCAGATGCTCTCGAGGTATGCCAGGCCACTAGCTTCCACTAGACCAGTCTTTCCCAAAGACTGGGTCGCGACCCACAGTGGGTCGTGGGAGATTTAAATTGGGTCGCCAAATAAATGTATATTCTTTTTTTTTTTTTTTTTTTTTTTAAACACTATTTTGGCATATATCTCTACAGTTTCTGGACTGTCTTACTTCATGCTGCTGAAACACCCGGATTTATCTTATCTTATCTTATCGTGGTTAATGAATTGATTTATGTTGAATGTTCAAATTGATTGATTGACTGTTTGATAACAATAGCTGCCCTTAAACACAAGCCTACCTTTTCGGCATGAGCATTTAAAAAACTTTAAACAAGAAGCATGTTTTTGATAGTACTGTACTATTTTGAATTGGGTCGCGATGGTTTGTAATTTAAAAAAAAATGGGTCCCTAGAAAAAAAGTTTGGGAAACACTGCACTAGACAATCAATAGCCAGTCACTATCCAGTCACTATCCAGCCACTAGCCAGTCACTAGCCAGCCACTAGCCAGCCAATATCCATTCACTAGCCAGTCACTAGCCATTCACTATTCAGCCAATAGCCATTCACTATTCAGCCAATAGCCATTCACTATTCAGCCAATAGCCATTCACTAGCCAGTCACTAGCCATTCACTATTCAGCCAATAGCCATTCACTAGCCAGCCACTAGCCAGTCCTTATCCAGCCACTAGCCAGCCACTAACCAGCCACTAGCCAGCCACTAGCCATTCACTAGCCAGTCCTTATCCAGCCACTAGCCAGCCATAGTGAAGGGAAAATGGCCCCCCGAGTGTCACTGAGCGTGGCCGGCTCGGAGGAGCCTCCAGCTGGAACGGTCACGGGAGCTCTTCACTGGGACTTGTTTTGCGGCCCCAAGGCTGCAGCCAGAGACCGGGGGTTTGAAATGGATGGCTTCTCACACTGCAGCTCCTCAACCCCCTCTCTCTCTTTTATCTCTCTCTTGCATGCACAGTGGTGCTAATGGTTACACAACTGCACATGCCCACATGCAGAAATGCAACAAAAATAAAGCACACACTTCCACACATATTCAAACACCCATCTCCATACACACACACACACACACACACGTACACACATGTTGAATTTCGGATTCATTGGATATGCGTGTAGCGTTCTGGAGACACCTGGCTTCCTCATCTGTCTGTTTGTCCTCTCTCTCTCTCTCTCTCTCTCTCTCTCTCTCTCTCTCTCTCTCTCTCTCTCTCTCTCTCTCTCTCTCTCTCTCTCTCTCTCTCTCTCTCTCTCTCTCTCTCTCTAGCCAGAAGAAATCCAGCCATAGTAAAAACCAAGCAATGAGCTAAACAGGGTTCCAGTTAGTTAAAGAGACTACAGAGACAGTGGAGCTGTGTGTGTGTGTGTGTGTGTGTGTGTTAAAGAGGGTGATAAAAGTAATCCTGCTTATTGATAACAATGGAGAGAAGTCGCAAGAAAGTGTCACAGCAGCCCCGGACAGGATTAGAGAGAGAGAGAGACAGCGGGAGGTTCAGCAACAAAGTGTAATTGTGGGCAAGGAAATACGGCAAACAAAAAATATTGATACAAATAAGAACTTCTAAAAAGTTGGACACGGTCAGGCTCAGTAGAGGGAGACGAATGCGTGGATGTCAAACATGAGTCTCTACGGGCTCCATGGGGACCCACTGTAATACGAACTGGGGTCGGCCCACACAAACGCCCCACGCTCGACAAGTATATTTCCAATTGATTTATGATTTTAGCGCATCAAGTGAATCAAGAACTGTAACAACTGTACCGCAGTGGTTTAAGCTTCAAATTGTGTTTTTGGTGAAATATTGACGCAAGGCTCCATGATGTCCGAAAATGTTCAGCTTTTGTTATAGCTACCTTGAGCTGTAACGGGGTAACGTTGCTCTTAAGGGCTCAATGGAAGTCAAACAGACCATTGCGGTATCTCCATCACCCACCGCGAGAAACCTCGCGGGTGCTACTAGACAATCATTTATGCTGTGCCGCGAACATCACCCGCGGTGGCCCCTCTTCCTGCAGATTTTCTCTCTACAACATCCGCAGGATCCGGCCCTTCCTAACGAGGGAAGCAGCTCAGCTCCTAGTGCTCGTCATCTCCCGCCTCGACTACTGCAAACTCCCTCCTGGCTGGACTCCTCCTGGCCTGCGCGATTAAACCTTTGCAGTGTATCCAGAACGCTGCTGCAGCACACCTCGTGTTCAACCTACCAAAGTGCTATCATGTGACCCCCCCTCCCCCCCTTTCCGTGACCTCTACTGGCTTCCTGTCGTACACGTACACACTTCCTGCCGCTGCGTACACACCCCAACTCGACCGCTTCGCTCAACCACCTCAGACGTCACGCCGGGTACCGCCATGGCTTAAGAGCAGCCAAAAGTCGAACAACAAGGTCACAACTCTTCTCTGTTTTGGCCCCGCAAAGCTGGAGCGAGCGTGGACCGCAGAGTAGCTCACCAGCTTCTGAAGAGACTCAAGAGACTCACTTGTTCAGAGTTCACCTGGACTCTGCATAGCCCCCTTCCTTACCCCCCCCCCCCCCACCACCCCTTCTCCTCACTTGCTCTCCTTAAAACACCCCTTTTACATACTTATTGTATGTTGTACGTCCTGGCACTTAATTAACACACTTATTGTGTGTTGGACGTCAAGCTTAGGAGCTTTATTGTACAGTTATGTGTGTGTGTGTGTGTGTCTGTGTGTGTGTGTGTGTGTGTGTGTGTGTGTGTGTTGTGCATTGCAACTTAAAATACAATTTAAGGCTGAGAGGAAAAAAATAAAAAAAATGAGAAATTGCAAGTACCCAAGGAGAAAAGTGCTTATAGTGCAGTAGTGTGGCTATAGATATAAGATACCATAGTGTATCAGTGTGTACATTGTATGGAAACCTACAGCCATGCACAAACTTGTACGTACGTACCCTATCACCTTCCTGTGAGACCTGTGAGATCGATATTTGAGATTTCGTGTCTCCACTGAAATTGTTTATATTGTTATATTGTAGACATTGTAGCGTTGTGTTGGGGAAAAACAGAAAGTACTAGAAAAATGAATAGGTCATCAACTTTGATTTGTAAAATGCAGTAGAAAATGATTTTTGATCGATGTCTTTTGGTCAATAATGCCCAGCCGCTCTTATAATTATAATTTGTCCTCTCTCAAACAATCGGAAGGTGCTGCCGGGCTGACTCAGATCCCGCTCAGATCCAAAGGGTCCGCAAGCCAAGACTGCGGTGCAGGAGACAATCCTCGACCTGGAGGCCTCCGCACAGCCTGTGCAAAAGGTCCTCTGCTAATGCCATTTGATTAGATCCGCAAATAGGCACCATACGGATCCGGGGGCCCGCAGCCCACCAGCACCCAAAGGTTTCCACAAAGGTCCACTGTAAAGGTTGTTTCAAAGGTTGGATTTCACCCAATGAAGAAGTTGGTGGATTTCAAATGGTGGTTTTGGGGAGAGTGCGGTGCAAGATGAGGTTATGTAAGAGATGCAATTGAATACTTTTGAATACTGTTACTTCAGGCGTGTTTCCTTCTTTAAAAGTGTGTGTGTGTGTGTGTGTGTGAGTCTGTGGGTTTTTGCCTGCGTGCATGCGTGAAGGTCTGTGATTTCGTCTGTGTCAATACATTTCGGGGGGCTATTTTAATGTGCCTAAAGCGTTCTTCTGCATGAGATCCGCTAACTGGTCGACCAGCGGTGCAGCCTTCTCTCCAGCCCCACCCACTCAGCACACCTACACTCTCACCGAGTGCATTGTGTTCAGCTCATTGTGTGTTTAAAGAACCACAATTCAAGATTCATTCAGTGTACTTAATTGTGTAGCATGTACTTAATTGTGTAGCATGTGCATCTTGTGTAGCATGTACTTAATTGTGTAGCATCTGCAGTAGCTAGCTACCACTGCTGTAGACGGGGAATGGCGTTGGCCTGGCGATTGTTAGTACTTGGCACTTGGTTCTATGAACATCTTTACTGTACCGACGGCGATATATTGTTTTCACTTCTTATGACAAATGCTACTTATTGTAAGTCGCTTTGGATAAAAGAGTCTGCTAAATGCCCTAAATGTAAATGTAAAATAATTCCCTCTGGGGATGGAAACACTTGTTGCTCTGCAGAAGGCAGGTCGAATATAGAAATATATCAGGTATGAAATATATCAGGTGTAGGTGAGGATGAGTTCTGAGTTCAGTGGGATTCGTAGAGACGGACGTGTGAGCTAATTTAATTTCCTTCGTCCAACGCCAATGTCCCACCTCGCCAAATGAGTACGGAATAGTTCACAGTAACCATGGCAACGCTCTGGTCCCATGTGCCCTATAGCTACCCGGCTACGTTCTCCTCCCGTAGTCAGACCGTAGTTTTTTTTTTTGGGGTTCACTTCATTCCACAAACGGTGACGTGCGTTACGCGCGGGACGCGTACACGTTTGACTGCAGGGCAGCAAGCCGTCATTAATGCGAGCCCCGGGCCCTTCCAGGGCGTTCTCCTTGTCGTTGTTCGTCACCGCGATTCACCTCACCTCATCTCAACGACTCAATTCCTCTTGCATTAGGGACTTTTTTACCCTTACTCCCTTTCCTGAAGCAATGTCCCAAATGCAAAATATCATGAAAACATGGAGAACATATCAACATAAATATATGGTTTACAATATATATATCTATCTATATATATCTATATCTATATAGATATATAGATATATATAAATAAATAAATAAATGTTGGTATCTTTCACACACATTTGACTGTTTTCCGTCACATTTTTTTTTTACATATGTTTGGAAGAAAAACAAAACATGATTTTTGCCGCCACCACCACCGACCACCACCGCCACCACCACTACCACCACCACCGACCACCACCGCCACCACACCGACCACCACCGCCATTCCCATTACGGTGAACACAGACGCAATTTGTAGCCTTTGATCTATACGGCCCATTGGTACCACTGGGCACGTTCCCCCCCCCCCCCCCCCCCTCTGTACCCCACCTCCTCCTCCTCCTCCTCCTCCGCGCTCTGACCTGGAAGCACATTCCTCTAACGACCCTAATGGCGTTATCCATTCATCATGCCTCGGCCCCTCCCCGTCGCCCTCACCGTTACCGGGCACCACGCTGAAGGTGGTTCAACGTCGGAAAAGTCTCATTATTCTGTAGCCGCGGATTAAGCAATTACAAGAGTTGGCCTGCCTGCTCTTCTACCTCTGCCCACCCACTGCCCTGCCAGCGCCCCCTCCCCAACCAATTACCTTTTATTATAGCGCCGGTGACCGGGTGATTTTTTACAATTAGAAACACACGCTGTCGAAGGTTCACCGCCCCGAGGTGAGTGTGGACCCTCTCCCACAAAGAAAACAAGTCTCTCTATCTTTCTAATCAAAGTGTGTACGTGCATTCGCGCACTCACACACGCGCACACACACACACTCACACACACACACTCACACAAAGATACACACACATACACACACAGACACACACTCACAAAGATCAAAGATACACACACACACAGAGACACACACTCACACAAAGATACACACACACACACACACACACACACACACAGACACACACTCACACAAAGATACACACACACACACACACACACACACACTCACACAAAGATACACACACACAGACACACACACACTGACACATAAACACACACACACACACACACACACTTAAATGTTTTTATTTGGATCCACATTTAAAAAGAGGGGAAAAAAGATCCAAACATTTTGGGAAGAAATACTGATAATGTGACAGGTTCATCAAGCTACAACAGACACACACACACACACACACACACACACACACACACACACACACACACACACACACACACACACACACACACACAGAGACATATGCAATCCCGTACAACTTAGAACAGTGAAGTTACAGAACAATAGAGAGCAAATGCAGACATAGGTAACATATATAGTTTGATTCCACAAAGGTCTGGCCATGATTGCGCTGATACCACGGATATCATTGCGGTAGCCGTCATGTGCCCCCCAAAAGGTCGGCGGTAGCATTCGTCGCTGTTCTAATGCTACAATGAGGTCATTGCATCACAAGGTTTTCCTTGAGCAAGACCTTGTGTCTAGGGGGAACCCCTAACTGTTTCCAGGCAAGCCAACAGGAATCGGGGCGTAATAAATAAACCAAAACCATTGTGTTTCCATGAAGGGGCTCCCACCGCTGCGCACATTTGGCCTACCCACACCGACCTCATCTAGTTAATCCTTAATAATAAATATTTAGGAGTTCCAACACTGCCCAAAAAGTCTTGAAGTCGGAGTGCTATGTTTTCCAAAAACAAGAGCACCCAATTGCAAATGATTTCTGTGTCCCCATCTAAATCCATTTTTTCAACTTGTGTGTTCACACCATACAAACAATAAGCCTTTTTTTCTTATACCAGCAGGTATCTGTCATCGTCGTAGCAAGTATTGCAACATCGCATTTCTGCAGTCTATGTTGAGCAAAAGGCAAGGCACTTCCATGGGTGCATGGAGAAGTCTTCACACAGGTTCACTCCCTTCCTAAAGACTACAAATAATTGAATCATTTTTTTTGCATTGATGCTTCCTTTCAGGTAAGTCTAACCTATTCCAGTGGAGAATGACAAGTCAATTGTAATGTTTTTTAACGCTACATTAATACATAACACTACCACCCAGAATGTGATCATTTGGAAAGAACTCTTTAAACTTCAACATTTTCATGTCGTCAAATGTCGTTGTATAATAAAAAATGGTATAATCCACCTTAGGGGTAAATACACATGGTATATAAAATATTCAGACGCAGAAAAAGACGCACATATATAAAAGTATTGTATAGATATTTTACATCTCGTTTGAGGACCCCCCAAAAGTTTTCCTGGTGAATATCCAGCCCCCCCACATGGGGCCATTGAAACTGGATATCCTGGCCCATGTTATACATAGCTGGGTCCCTTCCTTCCCATTACAGGAATCTTTATCCTTTAATTCACTGCCCCATTCAAAGTTATCCTCAATGTTCATGCTCCATAATGGCATTTCAAATCATTTCGTATTCAAACCAAGCAGTGTGGTAAGATGCTGACCTGTAGTATATATGCTGGTAAAATATGTGTGTATGTGTGTGTGTGTGTGTGTGTGTGTGTGTGTGTGTGTGTGTGTGTGTGTGTGTGTGTGTGTGTGTGTGTGTGTGTGTGTGTGTGTGTGTGTGTGTGTGTGTGTGTGTGTGTGAGGAGGTGTGGTAAATCTTGTTATAATACCAGACTTAATACAAGACACATGCACACACACACACACGCAGACGCACAAGCACATACCAACATGCTGCACGCAAACATGCATGTGTGCATGCTGCAGACATACTGCTTAGTAAGAGATAATACAACTTAGTTCAACAGGCAATACAGGGCTGCAGCATGCAACATTCAAGACCTGGTGTGACATTAATAAAAAATAAATCTCTGAGCCTGGTACGATTCTGTGGAAAAGGTCCTTGAGAGAAACATACTTCAAAAGCTTCCTTGGATGACCGACTTCCTCAAGTTAGCATTCCATTAACACTTTGAAACCCAGAACACCTTCTTTTGAACCTGATTTGTAACAACGGAGGTGAGGACTAGGAACTAGACTCATGTATCGTCGGAGCAGTAGGTACGATTTAAGAGCCATCATTTGAGTTGCATTTGTATTTCCATCCGTCAACTATTAGTGACTGAAATGCTCTGAGGGAAAATCTGTTCTGGTTGGCTGCACTTGCTTTTGAAAGAGAATTTTAAACCTCTCCACGCTCATTTCTGCCCAATCCTTTCCCTGATTGGTTCAGGGTATCAATCTTTCCTGTCACATTCACCGTATGTGAATGAGAGACAGAGAGAGAACAGAGGGGGAGGGGGGAATTTTTGGGGTTGTTTATTTAAAAATATCTTGTTCACCTCTGCTCTTTCATGCTCACTCTTTAAATAACTCTCAAATGTAACTGCAATTATGATGGGCAGTCCCAAGTAAACTGGAGATCCAAATGCAAATAGACAAGACTGAGCACAACCAAGTTAATGTAACTCTCTTCTCTTTACTTCTTAACTTCTCTTAATGTACGCACTTATGAACGCACTTAATATGCGTTGTATTTATTCATAGTACTTAATTGTGTAGCTTCTGCAGTAGCTAGCTATCACTGCTGTATATGGGGAATGGGTTGGCCTAGCGATTGTTTGTACTTGCACTTGGTTCTATGAACATCTTTCCTGTACCGACAGCGATATATTGTTTCACTTTCAGACAAAAGCGTCTGCTTTTGTCTTATCTAATCTAATCGAAGTGCCTTAAATGTAAATGTGAATGAATGCACCTGCGTATTTTCCTCTCTCTCTTCACATAATGACATTTCCCCGATGACGTGGGTGACCTTTAGCATGGGGTAAAATGACAAACCAATTAAAGAGCAATCAGCCAAGTCTATTCAAAGCACTTATCGCTCTGCCCTTGTAGGTTCAATAGGTAATGCAAAGAGGCCAGGAGTTTTAGGGCACATCAAGAGCTGATAGAACAGAGTAGCTTTGGTTCAAAAGGGTTCACGTTGTCATGGGGAGGCTTCTGTAAAGGTCTTGGTGTTGCAGAAAAAGACAACTCGGGCACTCTAGTGATTTGTTTTAATATAACTCCATTCTCTTTCTTCATAGGAGCACAATCCGGCACCTGCACTCATATGATGCTCAGGTTAAACAAGTCCAAGGTTCTTATGGTTTAACATTTAACTTGTGGCTGTGAAAACTTTCCATTACACCAATATATTTCCCTTCATAACTGATTAAAGGATTAGTTCTTCCAGTGTTGTTCTCCAGTGTTGTTTATGCATAAGGCATAACAACAGGCCAACAGGCGTTTTGGCTCCACTTTGTTGGGGACTGCCTGGCTCTGTTACTGAAACCATTGCACATGTGTATGCACATTGCACCGACTGGAACCTCCAGTGGTTAATAACCACGCCTGGAGAGGAAACTACTGAAATGGATCGTAAGCTTGTAGGGCTAAACAAAGAGAAACCAACTTCGCAGGGGAATCATTTTCATCAAAATCTAAGATGATAATGAGTGTAAGATAAGGGGCTCTTGGGTGTGCGGCGGTGGAGATCTGTGCAGCGCAGATTAATTGGAAAAGTCCCCGATTAAAACAGTGGTTGCAAAATTAAGTTCCCGCTGATCTCGTTCCTCTGGAATGAAGCCTTCTCCGATTTACAACAGGGAACGGTCATAAACAGCTTTGTTTGGAGAAGGTAAAAAGCCAAGTATTTGTAGATAAAGAAAAACAGTGCATCTTGTATGACCGCAAAAAGAATGATCTGATGATAGAAATATTGTCTTATCACTGGCCTTGTTTAAACCTAGGGCAGGCAATTTGGCGAAACCAGCAAGAGTAAGCTAGAATTAAAAGTATCAAACTGAAAAAAATCTCACGACTCACTACAGGCCTCGGTCCAATGCCACTCCCTCAGAGCGTGTGACTAGCTTTCTAGCTTCAGCGATAGGTCTGCCTAGCCTTATCTCAAGTCATGTTCAATGAGAGCAAAGGCAGAGTGCACGGTAGAAAGTAGCCAGTCCAATCATTCCATTCAGGCAGAATTAAATGTTTGGACCGGTTTACTACCGACGGCGACAGCCACAGATACCAGATGCTTTCTCTCGTCTAAACAGGTTGCAACGGTTGTACAGGAGACTTGGACAACTGTTTTCAAACCACCTCTGGAGGTAGTGTACACTAGCCTGGCTATTGCCAGAACCAAGCTCAATCGTAGATAGCACGTTGGTCTGGGGAGGCTGCTGTGGGCGTAGTTCAAATGACTGTGTACGCAATTGGCCATTGCTTCCCTGACGTCATTGCGTTAAACCAGCCGATAGCGCGCCAGGGGGAAAAACCAGGTTGGTGATTGGCTCCCGCAAAAACCGTATCGGAAGCAGAAAGAAATGTATTGCTCCTCTCCAGAGGCCAGCTGCAGGGCGAATTCAACTCACCGGCAGAACAGGCTGGGGGTACCCAGTCTAAGAGTACACCACATTCAATCAAGATTGACTAGGGATTTGTATTTTGTCGAGACAGATTCTCTTGTGTCGAGGTAAGTGCCTAGGTCATTAGTCAACGGTCGTCAACAAAAAGCAAGGGGGATAGGTGAGGAAGTCCATGAGGATATTCTTCCTTATGGCCAGTTTTAGGTCACTGTAATACTTGCTTCAGCAGAAAGTTGTTTTCCCCCGGGGAGTGCAGGTACTCCACTGTGGAGAGCGAGTGCCTTGGCCTCAAGTGGGCAGTAGACTCTTTACACGACTACCTGGTGGGCAAGAGCGTCACGCTCGAGACTGATCATTGGGCCTTGCAATGGCTGCATAAACTGAAGGACACAAACCACTGCATTGCCAGGTGGTATTTAGCTCTGCAGTCATATAGCTTTCAGGTCAAATAGAGGAATGTCTCGAGTGAACACTTGAAGAGTGTGTGACAGCCCTATGGACCAAGCACTACGGCATGAAAGCCTATTTTAAACATTGCAAGGATGGTGGCGCATGTTGTGTATGTAGTGGTGTTCTGTGTTCACTATTTACCTTTTCCCTGGTCTCCAAGCACGTTCTAAATGTCATTCACTGCAATAATCACACATGTCAAAGATCGTTCAACTCAATGTTTATTTGTACACACAATATACAGTTAAATTAGGAACACTGTGACTATTTGCACCAATGATGGTAGCAAATCTTTTTATTATTCATATCCAACCACTAGCAGTAATCAGCAATGTCACAACTTCAGTCTTTTATACTACAGTTTTGTGTAATTAAGGGGCAAGGCCCCTTAACGCAGGGGGAGAGGGGTATTTCCTCTTCTTGTAATTAGGGTGTGATATGTAGGTCATTGCAAACTTTGATAGGAAGGTAATGATAGAGAGGGAAGGCTAGAGGATAGTCTTGATAACTATTATGTTTGTCTTCTGCTTCTTGTACGGTGCATGTGTGTCTTCAAGACCTCCCCAACCTTGATTGACTGCCTGTCTATGGCAGGGTTGCCAACTTTGGGTTTTTGGCTGGAGTGAGACTCAATCTGACCGAATTGAATTGTTGAGGGGGAGGGGGTTGTGGGGTTGCGGGCTGATTGTTGACAGGCAGCGCTGCAATATAGAGGCTCAACTGATATCAACAGTCAGAGAATACTGCTGTGAGAACGTTGTAAGGGGTTGTCTTAAACTCCTCCCCTTTCATTAAAAACAATGCGCTGTGGTCTGGTCTAGTCAAGTCATCAACAGAAAATTCACGGTAGTTGTTTTTTGTTTTTTAACCGTGACATTTGTTGCGTGTGCGTGATAGCGTGAGAGTGACGCTGAAAGCGTGAGTGTCACGCCAGATGCGTGAGAGTTGGCGACCCTGCTACGGTAACCTACCGACACCCTCCTTTATTATTTTTCTATTCTCTTTGTATGTGCGGATAATACAATGTAATGTCTTTGGTGTTTGATTAACACGCGTTCAAAAATGGTGCTGCAAAAATGTACATTCAAGTGTCAACAATAAGTGATAGCCTGGCTAAGCGGTGTGCGTGGTGTAATGCCACCAGGCTGTGCGCTATGCCCATCTGTATGGTGGCAGATGGCTGTGTGCGAGCTCTGGGGACAAATACCTAGCGAGCTACCAATGGAGGGTTGCCATCGCTTGTTGGCAGCCCCTAGCAGGCTGCCAATCACTGCATATTCAAAGACAGACGAGAGTCGGCGCGGCCAAATGAGTCTATCTGCCGTCCACGGGGACAACTCGCTGAGGTTGTTGGAACGGGTTTGCCGTCGGGGGGGAACGGAGGCGAGCTTGGGTCATCGCCGTGCCATGGAGGGATGAATGGTACCAATGTGGCAAGACAAAATGATAAACACAACGAACAATGCCTTGTACACTAAAAAAGCCTTGTTGGTGCTGTCGCAAGGGTTTTGTGGGTTATTTTTTTATCATTATGAAATATATGTTTTGGTAAAACAAAGGTAAATTGTTTTTGAAAGTCATTTTGCTGTTATACACGAAACCATAATCGTTCAACAACCAGCCAACATTTTTTCTTGATTATTGCCAGAGTTTGTTCTGGCAATCGCTTTGTTCACTTCGATTCGATGGCATCAGCGTAAAACTATATATAGCCATCGTGTGGTATAACTTTTAACATGGAAATGTTTGGTTGAACTCAGCTCGTGTTAATAATTGTAAATCAGGTTCTCCCCTTGAGTAGGATTTTCTAAGGCTTAGACTTAGAGAGTAGTCCAGAAACCGCTCCAACAGCCCAATTAAAGATGTTTGTCTCCCCCAGTAATAAGCCCACCTTGGCTTGCACAACTGATGGAGCTCTTGTGTGTTTTGTGTGCCTCTGAAATGTGATTAAGCCCATTTTTTTAATCAGGAAGAATGTAATTAAAAGGCTATATATATATATATATAGCTATATATATATATATATAGCTATATATATATAGCTACCCCATTTGTTTGAAGAATATATATATATATATATATATATTCTTCAAACAAATGGGGTAGCTTACAATACTGACCTATTCCTATACATATCCCTCATGCACATGAATATCATGTCAAGAAAATGCACATGCAATGTTGTGTAAAATTATTATTATAGGATTGTTGTTGTGTTTTCTCAAGCATATGAAAACCAAACCACCAGGACACCAGCAAACAACAGAGAAAACAACAATCTACTGCCGATGCCTGATACGGCTCCCCTCGGTTTCTCCTCTGCTTCTACTCAAACACCAGGGGCCCTATGTAGCGTCTAACATGTACGCTAGTGGACTCTTTCCGCTAGCGTTCCACTCTCACTGACTCACTGGTGCTCGGAATTGCTCTGTCCAAAAATCGGATTTCCATGCCGATCACGTTGAGAAAATAACGTGATTAGTAAGCATGTCAAGCATGTACATTAATATATATATATATGTACATCTAATGCCACACAATCTCAGCCTCCCTGCCTGTTACGACTACCTGTCGTAAATTGTTTGGCCAATGGGCTGAAAGGGGCGAGCTCGTTAGGGGCTCAGGGGTGTTTAACATTTATGTCAGGCTCTCTTTGACTCTCTGGCTCCGTCCGGGTCTCCACACTAGCTTAACGTGGGGTAGGTGGGAGTATGAGGAGAAATAATATACTACGTAGTACCCGGAAGGCGTACCAAATTCTTAGTGCGCAAACTATGGACATGGACATGACAGTCGCTTGAATAACCCATGATGCATTTTGACAGGACTGTTAAGGACTGTCTTTTGTGGGTTTGTAGCATGTCGTCATTACGGCAATCAGGTGAATTACTTATTATGACAGCGTAGTATGTCCAAAAACATGCATACATTTGGCCTGCAGTTAGATAACTAATGTCAGGCCAGAATACAGCCCACACTGTGAGGAGTTCATAGAGGATCAGACGCAGCGTCTGACTCTGTTGCTGTGGTCGTGTTGGTTTGAGCTCTCCTTTGTTATCTAGTTTGATTTACTGATAGCCCTGTCTTCATTTCAACATTCGCTCTCTCACCCTATACATTAGCATGCTGAAGACTTACAGCGAGGTGGTGTTGAATCTGCACGTCTAAACACAAGTGGTGCGTGTTTAACGCAGCACAAATGTCGCCTCAAAGTAAACTCACTCAGCGCAAAGCAATCTCCTCTCCCTGGACATGTGTCTGAAAGTGTGTGGAAATATATATGCTTATAGATACTGTCACTGTGCCTTGGAGTCTATTTATGTGTGTTTTTTAAATGCATCAAACACATTCTTGCTTATGGTCTGTTTTTGGCACTGTTTTGTAATATAAGAAGATAAGACTTTTTTTCTAAATTGGTTTCTGTGTAAAAACTCTTTTAGATTTACCTGAGCCATTTCGTGCCACACAAAGAAAAGAAGGCGGAGGCTTCAGTTCCTGGGCTCCCCACTCCCTCGTTACGGGATATCCTGCAAGGTTAACGAGGCATCAGGCAGCAAGGCATCCTCACGTCACATCATCAAACATTAGTACGGAACACCCGAGGTTTGCTTTCGACAATGACCTGAGATGGAGCACATAAGTCTAGTGGCTTTACTTTTGTCTCATCATTTATGATTGAATCCCTACATGCATTGCCGTTTACAACTACAAATATCCCGTCTTATACCGTCTCCTGTGAAAGTCATTTCCTCGTTTCAAAAGTGAGCGATGCAATGAATCTAAAGTGGGGAAAGGATGGATCAAAAACAAGGAGGAGTCATAGGGTTTGACCTCCTCCAAATAGGACATTGTGTGAATCGCTGTGGGTGGAAGAGAACAACAAAAAACAATGGACATACGTTAGACGAGCACTTTACGGCTCGCCTACAAGACAATGTGGGGGCGGGGGGGGGGGGGCGATCGGGCGCGGGGGTGGAAATTCACAACAGGTGGGATTACACAGCCTGTGGAACGGTGAGGTATGTGCAGAGCAGCAGTCTGTGGGGTGTGTGTGTGGGAGGGTGGCAGCAGCTCTCGTGGAGGTGGTGTGGGTGGAATTGTGTTATGAGGCTCACACACATACACGTACGCAAAAACAGACACACACACACACGCGCGCACACACACACACACACACACACAAAACACTCGCAGTGAGGCAAGGACATGAACCATCCAACTGCACAGACGAGCATGTAGCAGACAGAGGCAACACATAACCATGAATACAAATACCCACACACATGCAAGCACACACATGTACACACAAACACACAGGTGCACACACACACACACACACACACGCTCATATGTACACTCACAGACCAACACACACACACACACACACACACACACACACACACACACACAAGAAAGCATGCACTAACACACACACACACACACACACATACAAACATGCAAGCAGTACACACACACAAACACAAAGAAAAATCATACACACACACAAACGAAAGCATGCACTAACACACAAACACGTATACACACACAAATGCAAGGATGCACGTGCATACACACGCATGCACATGCATACACAAACACACATTCACACACGGACCCACAATTGCACGCACAAATACAGACACAGAGATAAAACACACACACACACACACACACATGCATGGACACCCCCACATGCTTGCAGAGAATAACGCTGCATGCATCCTTGGCAGTTAAAGAGCCGACCTCTGGGAATCTTCGTCCCAGTTGGCAGAACATTGTGCATCCTCAGCAGCACACAGATATGAAGACCTCTGCCGGCCCGGACGCCGGCTCACAGCGTGACCTTCAGCCAGGAGGATCCACCTTATCCATCCAAATCTCTCTCTCTCCATAGACGCCAGGGGGGCGCTTGAACAGGGAACCTATAGAGCAACACAACGGCATACGGCATTGAACACACACACATGATGGAGCAAGCACGCCAGGAGAGACACACACACACACACACACACACACACACACACACACACACACACACACACACACATAAAACATAAGCGGCTCCATTTGTTTGATGTTTGTGTCGTCTTAGGTACTCTTTTACGGCCGTTATTCTATTAATTAAAAATGATCAGGCCCAGCCAAATGTATATATATATTTATAGGATATATCCTATATGACATATAGGGAAGATAACAAATGTATACACACAGTATTAAAAATGAACATTCAGCGCATTCCGTATTTCAGTGTTATGCATATTGTACGTGACATCTAGCGAGACACACACCGACAAAACAAAAAAAGGATTTTGTGACAGAACAACATCGTCGTCGTCGTCGTCGTCGGTTTGGAACAAGCCTGTAATCGCGGGGATGAGCGTCTATCCAGCATTACGTAAGCGACAGCGCTCTGTGGCTCCACCGTGGCCACCCAGACCGAGCTAAGCTCTCTGCC
The DNA here is from genome assembly GCF_964030765.1 of Micromesistius poutassou. Classification (NCBI taxonomy): domain Eukaryota; kingdom Metazoa; phylum Chordata; class Actinopteri; order Gadiformes; family Gadidae; genus Micromesistius; species Micromesistius poutassou. The sequence continues at coordinate 21,442,016 of NC_140274.1, forward strand.
ACCCCACTCACCCATACCGTCTGGTGTCAGTGTCTGTCCCCCCCCCCCCCCCCCCCCCCCCCCCCCGACCTCCTCAGATAACTCTGCTCAGCTCCATGTGAATAATTCAATGGGGGTGGCAAGTGCCTCGCCAAACGCCCGCAGAGGAAAAGGAGAAGAGTGAATTGTGTCCAACTCCAATTTCTGTGCCTGCTATTATATAATTGCAAAGTTTGTGTGATTATGTGCTGAGGTGATTTGCATAATTGCACTTAATCGGAGGCGGTGATGAAAAGGATTTTCGGTTTTGTGTAATTAAGGATGGGATGACAGAGGATTTCAGTGCCCCTGATTTTAGTTTGTCTTAACTGAATGAATGTGAAAGTTCCAATCAACATTGGGGAAAAACAATTTGTTTATCACAAGGCTTATTTTCAGCTAATGGCTTTGATGGTAAAATATGAGGCATCAACTGCACATCAACACGACAATATTTTCAGAGAACTCAAATGCGCCTGTATGCCAGGCTTTAATCTAGAATTCACATTCAATTCATAACGTCGCTTGTCTTCAGAGAGCTCAACTTTATCAAGTACTGTTGATCTGTGCGGAAGTTTCCAACCCTCTCTAGACAGAAGCGGAGATTAAGCACAAATTCAGACTTCTTACTCACAGAAGTATTTGCAGAAATGTCACAGCGTTTCCTTAATCTTTCTTTCAAAGACCCTTAAAATGTTGGCCGAGGATATGAGAACATAGTGGCCCCCCAAGATGTGTCACAGTGAGAGAAAAAACTAAACGGGTGAGGAATAAAGGCAAAGGAAAAAGGGAGAGAGAGAGAGAGAGAGAGAGAGAACAAGATGGCATTTTCCCATTTTTATCATGTAGCTCAAACACTTATGAAAATCCCCCTCAAGGGCCACCCGGTTTACATCAAATGTTTCCTTAAACAGTGAACTTAGTGAGGCCAGGCGGCTCGTCGACCCTGGAGTCTGCATCTGTTTAGGCTTCAAGGGCGAGCAGATAAGCATTGCTAGCGGGATACAGTATGTGGTGAAACTTCAGCATTTTTCAGTGAGCAAGAGATTGCCCGAGCTTAATGTGTGAAACATTTCATAAAGGTACACTTTCACGGTGTCTTGTGTACTTTGTTTATGGGTCGTAAGAGACTTGTGTTGTCGATATATTGGATTGGAACTATGCAGGTTTTGTAAATGTAGAAATAAGTGTTTCATCAACACCAGTAATGTTTTACACAAACCTCTAAAACATTTGGGAAAACACTTTGGGACCACCTTGAGAATAAAGGGAGACAACTGATTGAAGGAAAAGTACCAGAAGTAAGCAATCATTATGTGTGTGTGTGTGTGTGTGTGTGTGTGTGTGTGTGTGTGTGTGTGTGTGTGTGTGTGTGTGTGTGTGTGTGTGTGTGTGTGTGTGTGTGTGTGTGTGTGTGTGTGTGTGTGCGACCACGAGTTCTTGTGTCGCTGCATGACTTATTGATTGAGGATGAGGGAGACACTGGTGGTACCCCCCAGTACTTCAGTTCAATAAGACAACACTGTGCATATCTTAGTGCAACCCTTCTGGAGATGGGTTTCTCCCTCTCACTCACACACACACACACACACACACACACACACACACACACACACACACACACACACACACACACACACACACACACACACACACACACACACACACACACACAGTAGCCTCATTAGCCCATTGCTTTAAAGGTGGATTATTTCTATGAGGTATTGCTGCAGCTGTTTTTCTTGGAGGGTTATAATGTATGCTAGCTCTGTTAGTCCTGCAGCATATACCAGCTACCATTTATTATTTATTAAAAAGGTATTTTTACATTTTTAAATTGGCAGAAACACACACATAGTAGATTGAATAAACAAATGCATCTAGCAATGAACAGCTGAAAACACAAAATTATCATTCATCTAATCTCTATACTTTATTAAGGGTTAAAGTCGCAATGTGTAACGTTTCTACTAGCTTGTAGCTTGAAATGGCAAAGGACATGGAATGGAAATGCTGCCCTCCCTCTCTCTTTGTCTACAGGAATCATACTATCGACAATCCCAAAACCCTTCCTACTCACACCACCCAGCCAGCCGGGTTTTGCTATATCTGCGTCACACAGTTGCAGAGCCAGTTGGATAGGACAGAAGTCTGTTATTGAGTTATTTTATTCTGAAAATCTCCAGCCTAATAACTGGAATGGGCTCAATCTTACACATTGTGTCTTTAATTATACTTTCAGCACCATGGACAGATCCACTGACCAGTGAAACAGGATTTATAAATGAATGCAGAGGCAATTATGCATGTGTAGGTCTTAAACACAAATCACTTACTCCAATTGAAACCCAAGTATGAATGTGGAGGACTGAAAAGCAGCATCATCATCAGTAAACAGTCCAGTACGGACTAGCAGGCCAAGGGTAAAATGAAACAACTTTACTGTTGAAGGGCATCTCGAAGGGCTCCATTCTCTCCTGAAGCATTTTCGCTGAATACGGCGAGAGCTTTGTGGTGTAATACGCCATAATGTCCTTTAGTTTTACCCTGATATCTGTAGCTCCCTTGGTAGAGCACACTGTGTCCCCTAAACCCATAACCTTAATCTCCACCGGCAAATTTGGCAACATTACCTTGTGAGAACCTAGTGATTTATGTGCAGTGTTGTTAGGCTTCGCCGGCCAAAACATGAAGCCGTGTAGGTGGAATATTTATATATACCAATGATGCAAACCCCTGTGTAGTGACGACAACCTCTGCAATACCTCTGTGAGACTGCGTCAAGAAGATGGAGTGGCACAAGTTGGTGCCACAGTAATGATATCGGAGCCCTAATTATACATCATGGAACACTTCAGGCCCACAGTGCAGCCCCAGGGGGACAAGCCATTTCCAAAGCCAAAGCTTTTGCCAAAACTTTCCTTTTCCAGGTCAATTCCAGGCTCATCCATCACACAGAAATCGAACACTGTGACCGTCTACCTCATGGCACCAAGTCCATGTAGAAGATACACTCATTTCATGCCCAATATGCTAAATCATTCAGTATTCATTTGAAAATGGTATTTAAACATGCACCACTTACCATTTCCAATGCGTCCATCACTTAGTTTGCTAAGATGTGAAATTTGAAATACAGAGTGTGAAAAGAAAAAAACCCTCCACCCACAACTCAATCAACCCCCAAAAATGTCTCCCTCTAAATCAATTTGGCCCATGCGGAAAAAGGCGAGAAAATGTAATTTGAACAAAAGTGATGTCTCCAGTATAGTGATGGCTTTCCGGCATTGTCACGATATTCACAGCATTATGAAAGCCTACTCTGATGGCTGATTGGCAGAAAAAGCCTCTTGGGAAGCTGGAGTGGCTCAGAGTGGAGTACCTGCTGCTAAGAGAACTACAGCCTTCACACCAGCGTATTATAAGCCTGCACCACTAGAACTACCAGTCATTTGGGAGGAAGAGACACGGGAGGCAGGTCCCAGCTGGTGCTGTGGTTTTAGCATCCTGATCGAGAATGCAGAAATTAGGTACGAAACATGTCTGGTCTCATTCTGCATCTTCAACCATGAATTTGGTAAATCATTTTTGTATGTTCTAATCATTGCATTTGTTGGCTGCAACAAGTGCACGGCTGCACAGATTATTTAAAAGAAAAAACTAAACAGCGATAGTGATTAGTAGGATAACATAATTAAACATTGCACTAGTTAAGTGTCCCACTTAGCAACCTCTACTTGCTGATATTGTTGCTACAGTTATAGCTGTCTCATTTTTAGACGATAATTACTGTTGTCTGATTTCCCCATGGAGGAGGGGCGGCAAAAGTGGACCAGAATAAAATAATCTATTGAGAGAAAGTCTGTGGATGGATTGACATGTGGATGGGCATGTTTTATTCTTTAGAAACTTTCTAGTTCAGATATCTTTTAATGAAATAAATGGCTGCAGTAGAAAAGTGACACAGTGCAGGTATGCACTAGCTACACGTCTCTCGGGATGACAAGTTGTGACGGTATCATCAGAATTGCAATACTTTCTAATTCAAGTTCCAGTCATTAGGGAATCAGAATTAGAATCAGCACTTGGTTCAGGAAAGGTAACCACTCCATTGTCAGTGCATTGAACACTGAGTAGCCGTGAGCTATCGCACATACACACTGTCACTCAGGGGCCCCCACAGAAATATCCCAAAAATATCCACAAATGTAAAAAATGGATCCGACATTAATTTCCCCCACCGAATAAGCAATAATGACCGAATGACGTGCTATTTTAAGTCAATGTTTGCCAATGCTATTTGCTCCTTCTTTTTTTACTTAATGGAAAACATTTTTAGAACAGTCCGACTGCACCCTCCCAATTGAAAAAAAGATGAGACGGAGCAAATGTTCCCACGATTTGCTCCTGTGGACTTTAACCTATTTTCCATCACTTTCCATCACACTGCTGGCCTCCATAACAATGCCCTTTATGCTTGTGCCGCCATTTATGTAACATGTACACAGGAGGAGAAAGGCCAAGGTGGGGGAAGGCACTACCCTGCATTCATTGAAATCCCCCTCACACTCATGCAGCCTGCAGCTCTGGTGGATGTTCCGGGTGTTCCACAGGAGAGGTGGCGGAGCCCCTCTCCTCAACCCTGTGTTAACATTGAGATGGCTGATGAGAAAAGTTGTGTTGAGAGGCTGTTGGCAGGGCTTTGGGCAATTGGAAATGAATCTGTATTGTTGCCATCGTTGCAGAAGTCCAACAATTTGGCAATCACTCATCAGAATCAATACGGGCTTCAGAAAGAAAAGAAACAATCGATTCAATTAGATATCTTTGCAAATGTGATTTTGATGATGATGAAAAAAATCCGTTATCCAATTATTTATCGTGAAACTCATTTAAATTCGTCACGAAGCATCCTGCTGACAGCACTAACTTTTGCATTTCCACATTGTGGGTAAACTGGCTATGGCTGTAGAAGGCAGCAAGCCAAGGTACCAAAAGTGCAAAAGAGCCCAGGTGTCTCAGTCTGCTTCTCCGTCACCGAGTTTAACATTGATACATGTGGTTGGAGTGGAACAACGGTACATTGTTATCATAGCAGACCTGTATCGCCGTGTAGAAAATAACTAATGGATTCTAAGAATATCGTTTAATGCCACTGATCAATTGATTCATTTTGAAGCCATGTCATTTGCTTCTTCAAACGTGCCATGCTACACAAAATGCTTTGTCGTCATTTGCTTCTTCAAGAAATTGCAACACCTAAACTCTCCCCCACATTGATGCTAAGAAGACGCTTTTTAATAATCTGATCTCTGACGCTGTTCAACTTTCTAAAACGACTGCAGCAGGGTTGCCAGTTTAATCCTAAATGTTGAGGGAGACATTATTACTATTACCATTTCTTTCCCATTGTCACAGCAGCCAACCACCAATCGAATCAAGAGGTTTGAATGACAAGTTCAGATTGACACTGTGGGAGAGGTACGTTAGATCTTATATTCATTATAATCTGTTCATTTGTGGCCAGATTGAAATGAACATGTTTTTTTGTGTGCTGTTTTTGAATGCACTGTTGTGGTGGTCGAGGCTGAAACACAGAGGCCTAAGTAACAGAACCAATTCCCCAGCATAGATACTGCCCTCGCACATATTCAAGTGTCCCAACTGTTGCACTTGGGGTGTGCGTGCGTGCGTGCGTGCGTGCGTGTCTTTCTTGCGTCTCATGTCTACATTGACACCACAATGCTTAGGGCTGCCAGACTCCATTTCCTGTACAGTGCTCCTTCATCTGTTTCTCAGAGTGCCAGAGTCACGATCACAAACAAGATAAGGGACGCTCAACCGGCTAGGCTAAACGAGGCATCTTTACAACAATGGCAGCATAAACAGAAATTATCACATTAACGCTTCCTTGCCATTCTCTATCAACGCAGCCGGCTGTGTAATTTGTCGTCTAAAAAGATGCTTTTCGCCTGAGCGACACACGGTGCGCGTCAGACTCCTGATACACATCACCATTTATTTCCTTCAAAAATAGCCCCTGTCTGAAATCATATAATCACTCGAGTGAAACCTGCAATTACGGTATCACCGCCATTTCCCTCATGTCACGCCTTCTCAAGAAGTGTTTTCCCTTTAAGCTTGTTGGATTTTCCCACGAATGACATTATGTTTGCTTGCTTCAAATGGTAAACAGCGTAAGACGCCCAGCTGATGGTCTGTTTGAGCGTTGACGGGCTGATTGCTTGATCCAAAACACCTGTGACACCACAGGTGCGGTGGTTCTGTGTTGCCAGATTTTATTTGGTTTATTATGGTTCACTCTTGCTATGGATCTCTGGGATGTAAGGAATAGGCGGTCATATCGACGTGCAATAGGGTCGGCCTGATCCAGTTAACAATGCACACGACGAAAAGAAATCGAAGAACATGACACAATTAAGTAAGGATCCAACCACAACACAGAGTCCCATTATTGGAAAAAATATATAGGAAGGGGTTGGTGATACGGCTGGGGAGAAGCCCAGGTTTCTTACCACCGCCACCAAGTACAATATATTATATATTACAATATAATATATTTTCCATTAACGGGACAGCAGTGGTCGACCATTAGATAGTCACTTTGAGCTATAATGGAATTGGTGTTTTATTGTCTTAATCAGTTAAGTTAAACTCTTCTTCTGTGTCCGTTGTGTTTCATGTTGGCGCACTGATTTAAAAATGTTAAAAGGCAGATGTGGGCAAATATTGCACGCCCTTGGAACGTTACAGACATATAAGAAAAAAGTATTCAACAAGACTGCTATTGCATGCGATATCGATATGTTATGATTTGTGTGTGAAGGTGTGAGTTTTTCATTTACAATTTGCCACCAAATGGAATATAAGCAAAATAAATCAACCAAAATCAATCGAGGTGTGACATGGAGCCCTGTGTTTGGGCTGGTGCATTGTCTTGTTTTCATTCATGTCTAATGTTACTCCCCTTAGGGGAGTAATTCGAAGCAGCTGTAGATAATTGTATTTTGTAACGGGAAAAAGGAAGGACCTTTGAAATCATTTTCTCTTCTTATTTCATTACTGTGTTAACTTTGGGACCTTACGTTCAATTTAGTATTTTTGTGTTTCCAAATTTGGAATTAATTGCCTAGAAGCTTCATCCAGGGTACTTGGTGAGGCAGGATCTGAGACTATTTCCTTCCCTTTTGTCTGATTAGTTGGGCGTTGTATTTCTCCAAATTAATTGCCCTCCCAAGTACAGCAAAATTGGTTTGTTTTTTAGATTTATTTTGGAAGGACTTTTCAGGGTTGGACCAATTTTCTAACTACATGCTAGAATTTCTCAATTATCAAACAAAAACATTATTTTTCTCAATTTAAAAAATAAATAAGTTGAGGGATTCTAAGGTCATGTTTACTTATTTGGTACTAAAAAGATTATAGCTGGCTTCATATCAGGATGACCTAACTCTTTTGAAGCAAGCATGATGCGTGTTAGTACATTGCAAAGATATTTTAGTTCTAAGAGGTTAAGTTCTGGCTTTGAAAAACTCTTTGTGTTATTGTCTCCAAGCATTAAAACGGTGTGAATCATGTGCCATGCTACACAAAATGCTTTGTTGTGCCACTGGAACATGCTTCTATTAAAAAAAACCTGTGTTGGGCCAGACCAAGTCGCTGTCAGAGTCATGTCACTCCCAGTAGTAAGTTGTAGATGGCCTTGTTACCCCTCAGCTCCAACAGAGCCATTCAGCACTGCAACTATTTAGCACCTCATCACACTTTGTAATTCGGCTGGAAAACACAATAACCAATAGTATGTGCTCACCGATGATGGCTCGGCCCAAAGTAAAACAAACTCAAGTTTAAATTTCGAATGTCAATCACTATGAAAGAGTCACCTCACCACTTTCACTCAAATATGATGACTTCATTCTTTGTACCTTGATTGTTTTCGAAGTATGATGAAACTGTTTTTAGACGCTCCCTGCGGCGCGTCATGTTAAGTGCTGCTGACGGCGACGCAGCGTTTTTTAGCCGAGCCCTGGGGGCCCGGAGGCTATACCTGCATCTGCATTTCACTGATAGCGTTCTGTTGCGTGAACAGAACCCCTTGGTACCTTGGGCTATGGCAACTCATTCAGGTCAATTCTACTCTGAGAGAAGAGTAGTGAGGGTGTTTCAGTTTTCAGACGAAAAAGGAAGGTTGGTGTGTTTCACTGCAACTTCTCCTACAACAGTCTATCAGAATGTGGTTTAAAAGGAAAAAAGCTGGTTCACAGCGCCCGTGGCTTGACTTTTTTTTTTTTTTTTTCCCCGCTGACTGTGAAGTTCCACCCGTCGGGCCGCCGCTCCCGCGCTTCGGTGACAGCGGTTGGCATGACGACGAGGTTAATCAAAGAAGCCGTCTGCCACGGCGCTTTTACAGCTTTGCCCTTTTTCTTGTCATCGCTGTGGCTAATTGCAGCCCCCCCCCCTCCTGTGAATCCCCCCTTATGGGCAACGCGCGGCGACAAGCGTGATGTTTTCCAAGCCCCCCCCCCTCAAAACTCGGTCCACTCCGTCCAACTCGGTCCACTGTGGGGGAAAAAACGATCCTCCCTGGGTCACTTCTCATGGTGCATCTGCTGCTGCTGCTGCTGCCGTCGTACACGACGCAGACGCTGTTCCTCCACACATCTGTTCTTGCAGCTGTTACGTCAGCACTTTTCCCTGTTTCTGCTCTTGTCCTCTACTTCTTTCTCCTCTTTCCCCCCTCGGTCAAGGCTGCGCAGCACAGTGCTGGTGGGACTATAATGTAGATGGACTGGAGCAGGTCATGCGGGATAAAAGAATCCAGCAGTCAGCAGTAACGAGAGAGAGCCCATGCTAATGAGCGCTGGCTTTAAAAAAAAAAAAAAAAAAAAACGAGCTAATGGGAAACACATAGGGACCAGCATCTCAAGTGTTCTGCGCGAGCACGACAGAAGACACGAGCCGGGCGGACAGGTCGGTTGGACCGGCACCGTGCATTCACGGCACTTATCTGATGTGTTCTGTGTGACATGTGACTTTGGTTGCCTTAAAGTTTTCACTGTGGCTTTTGAGCCTTGTTCTTTTTTTTTAAAGTGCAGTTTACAATATTCACTTTCATTATAGGCCTATATGCGTTCTTGGTTTATATACTGTGTATTGATAGGTCACACAACCACAGAAACCATCCATATAGGAATGTTATTATCAGTTGTATTGATCGCTTCTCAAATGTCCATTATTTTCCTAATTGGTTGCAGTTATTTCTAGACAGTTTGTTGTGTTTGCACTAGGAGGCATCAAAAGTCATCAAAGATTTGAACAGTGGGAATATGAATCCATAATAGACCGCCATTGTGATAAAGGGGTATTAAAATACAACATACGTGTTTCTTCAGCTGAACAGAGTGAAAGGGGACACTTATTTTAGTAAAATACTGTTATAGCGACATATATTTTGTTTTTTTGTATAGCGAATAAAATCGAAGGAAATCGAATTTAATCATGCTTCACTCTAAATTGTATTTCAGGTCCAAAAATGTTCTCAAGGACCCACTTCACAGTTAATATTATGGTTTGAGTTTTTAGGTTTTCTTTTGAGCAACTGCACTTCATGCCAGTAGCTCAAACACTTTTGGATAGGGTTAGACTAAGGTTATACAATCCAAATACATCTCGGAAAAAAGGCATGCATTGATTCAGAGAATCAGAAAACCCTGTCCAAATCTTTGGTTCCATTATTGCAAATCTCAGTGAATTTAGCATGTATAATGTGTTTGAGTATAAACATATTTCCCAAAGCATGCACTCTTCTTACTCAAGCACTCTAACTTCAGACATTGGCATCCATCACTTTGACAAGAGACATCTTCTGCAACGTAATGGGACTGTGTCCTTTGCCCACCTTGGCTCTCACCGAAGATCAGAACAGCATGGCCTACTCTGTCAAACATAACAGAAAAAGGTAGCTCTGTTGCTTAACAGAGCCTGGCCCGCTGTGGGGTTTGGGACAACCTGTGTAACGCGTGTGTCTGATTTGCCTGCAGCCGGCAGTCTGTCATTGGGCCAAGACAAAATGGGGTCCCTTTTGGAGTTAATATCGTCATGCAGGGCCAGGTCAAGCGTGGCTGGACAGGTGTCGCCACCTGTCCCCTCATGAATAATGGAGAGGGACAGACGTGACCACAGAGGGCCACGGAAGCCCAACATGGGAAGCCAAACGTTAATAACGGACGAATTAGCATGAGAAACAGAAGATTTGATCTCTTTGTAGATGGAGATTGGAGGGGGGGGGGATATGATCTGTCTGTCTAATATGAAAGGAAACACACGCATGCACGCACGCACGCACGCGCGCACGCACGCACACACGCACACACACGGTGAGTGTGGGCACGCGCATGAACCGTTACTGGAGGAAGACTTGCCCAGTTCGTCATGTGCTAATGATGCTGCTAGCGTGTCTGATTAGATGTGCGCTACATGCACTGCTCCGCCAGGTGGTTTGGTCCCCATGGTAGCCCCCCCCCCCCCCCCCCCCCCCCCAACGCACCCCCATGTAGCTCCGAACTGCCAAGCTAATATCAGCATCACTCCTGCAGTGTGCTGATAAGAGCCTGCAGGCGATGCGGCTGCCACACACAAACTCCCAGCCTATTATGCCTATTAGCATTGTAATATATTTTCACCTTTGGCATTCCCCGCAAAATAAAAACACATTAATTTGACTGTAGACGCTGAAAGGTCGTCCTCGGTTCAAGAAAAAGAAGGTTGGAATGGCACAAAAGTAGCTGTGTAGCACCAGGCTGCAAAAGAGCCTAACAATGGCAGTTGTCATACCAGATAGATACAGAGAAAAGTAAGAGACCAAGCCATTAAATGTGTCCTGTGAATGAAGAAATCAGGAATCCATCTGATAGGTTTTGAATATGGTCTGCACATGATTGTGGCTGGGAATTAAATAACTATTTCTGCAGCAGTTTAAAAATGAAATGCAGTGAATAACTCATACCTTTATACTCTTGACTCGGGTAGACACCACCACAAGTCATGAGTGGTCAAGGGGACCTCCACCACTCAGAATTCAACAGGATCCACATCCATCTGCATTGATATACCGGCCACCTCAAGTTGGAACATGCTCTGTGACTTTGCCGTGGTTTCAAACCATTGATCAAACCAAAGGGGCGAGAACAGAAACAAGACAAGAGTGCCAATTAGGACCTCTGCACTTGTGCCTTTTGCCCTCTAGTCACCGATCACATCCTAGTAGTGATGGGAATTTCGACTCTTTTTAGTGAGCCGGATCTCTTGGAACGGCTCACCAACAAGAGCTGGCTCTTTCGGCTCCCAAACGGCTCTTCATATTACCGCTTACTGTATACCTTTTATAATGGTGCCATGCCGTAATTCCGACGCTCATTTTGACACGTGCGCACGTGTTGACCTTCGTGTTCTCACACTGATCAAAATGCATCCAAATGCTGCTTCTTTTCCTTATCTCATTCATCTTGTACTCACACGCTCGCACTCGTCTCTCTCCTCTTTTCCTCCTCTATCAGTCACAGGCAACGTGTATCGCACATCGAAATCCCCCCGCCCCTCGCTGCTTGTTCTCGTGATTGGTTGCTGGCTTGCCATGCATGCGCCGTGACGTGCATAGCACGCGTAGAATGAATGCATGTAGCACCCGTAGCGCGGGAGAACAAAAAAGACAACGGCACGCCTTCGGGAGCCGACTCCCGTCGTTCACTTAAAAGAGCCGGCTCTTTGAGCCGACTCGTTCGCGAATGACCCATCACTACATCCTAGGCCCACGCCGGCAGCCCCGCATCGATCATCGTCAGTACCGCTCCGCCCTGAACTAGGCGCCAGGCGCTCATTGTTTTGAAGAGCACGCCAACCCAATGCCTTCAAGGCGACTGCTTCACAAGTGTTAGGAAGGAGATTTGAGACTTAAAAGCCATTATTTTTTAATTAATTGACGCTTGCCCACCATGGCCAGCATGAAATGGGAGTCCTGTACCTACTTACTGAGCAAACGGACAGATGGTATCATGCTACTGAATACTGAATACTTCTATCGGACACTAATTACCGCGACGTGGTTGGAGTCCTCTTCCGGCTACAGTGGACAAGGATGCCTTAAAGTACACAAAAACAAATCAACCAAAATTTTTATACATACGTGATAGAGTGTTCATTTTGCGTAACACTATATGCATGCACATAATCACAATCAAATATGTGTGTATGATTCAATCTTTGGAACGCTTTCAGCATTATACGGAAATTCAAAATATCATACCTGGCAAGAATGGAACACAATAATTTTCAAGTGCAACAGAATGAACAATCAATTGGTGGACAGCAGGCTTTAATAGGTTCAGAAAAGAACCACTTAAAATTCTTGTCCTGGTTTTTATTCATAGAAAATAGATTGCTTGACTTATCACTAGCTCTGGACACTGTTATTAGTTTCTGTTTTATAAATTGTGCTTATGGTGCCATTTATAAGTGGACTTGCAAATTACCATTTTGGTACAATGCACATAATGGCCTTTTGCCATGCGGAAACATTCAAAAGCTCCGTCAGTCAGTCAAACACACACAAGTGTACACCGACACCAACAGACAACATACACACACTCACTCACTCGCACACACACACACTCCAATGATGCTGTCTACTGTCACCAACATTAACATCTCAGAACTAAGACAAACGTACAAACGGCCTCATTACGTGTCTTATGACACTATCTGCGTACTAATTGGGGACCTGACAGATAACGAGGCTCAGCAGAATATTGCAGAGGCCCCACATCACACAACATAATAATTGCTATTCCTTATAGCGGATTTGCTGCAAGATATGCTTTAAGCTAATGCTAGTGAGAGTGGGTTAAGTGACGACAGATGGACGAATGCACGCGCACACATGAGCATACACACCAACACACACACACACACTGGCATGCACACTAACTAACTAGCACACACGCACGCACACACACACACACACACACACACACACACACACACACACACACACACACACACACACACACACACACACACACACACACACACACACACTCTTTAGGAAGCACAACCCAGCTTAGGGGTGAGCGAGAGGGCTAAGCGCATCAGAAAGGGAAAGGTAAAGTGGTGAGAGATAGCGAAGTGAAGGGGTACAAGAGATGGATGGGCGTCCTCACATCAATCAATCAACAGCTGAAATCCAATCATAAGCCGCCTCCGAGGGACTGGGGGTGGAGAGCGTCACTATAAGGGCAAACATTTATTTTCATGGAAGCCCCTACATGTCACATGACATGTCCCAAGTACAGCTGCCGCAGACCTGTGTGTGTGTGTGTGTGTGTGTGTGTGTGTGTGTGTGTGTGTGTGTGTGTGTGTGTGTGTGTGTGTGTGTGTGTGTGTGTGTGTGTGTGTGTGTGTGTGTGTGTGTGTGTGTGTGTGTGTGTGTGTGTGCTGGTGGTGGTGTGTGTGTCTCTCTGTTTCTGACACTGTGTCTGTCTGTCTGGGTTCATATGGCTCGTATGAAGTGTCATTTTAATAAAACGAGAACTGATAAAACAAAAATACGTAAAGTGAAGTGAACTAGATTTCATATCATTGCTTCCGAAACCAGGGAGAAAAGGTGAAAATAAGTCCCAAACCTATTTTTTAAGTTCTCAATTAAATTGACATAGTAGCTCAATAACGTGCAGTACTTACTGTATATATATACAAGTCCCATTTTATATCCCTGCCAAAAAATTCATAACGATTTTTGGGTGAGCAGCAAAGCAAATACAAATAGCAGTCAAAGTGCTCTGAACGACCTTGACCCCGGCCAATGAAGGTCACCAAGTGTGTGCCACAGTGTACATGAAGAAACAAAGCCAGGCACCATCACTCTCATTCAGCAGCCTTTGTTTTTCTGAATATCAAACTGTTTCGGGATATCAAACATAACAACACGACAAATTAAGAATACAATTTTGATCAACATTGTCACTTTCATTGACTGATATTATGTTGCCAGTGTGACAAGACCGTACAGCCAGATGTTAGCTGTGTGACTACCTGGCTTATTGGGCAGTGCAAGGTTTATAGTGAGTTTGAAATGCCAGAGCCATTCATCAGCTATTAATGAGTGAAATGCTCTGTGTTCTGCTTTACTGCACACCTAACTATTTTATGTAACAATATCGATTTTAGACTGCTCCTGGCGAATTTCTGACAAAATCACGGCAATCAGGGAATCACTCTTCCCTGATTGGTTCAGGGAATCCATCTTGCCTGTCTATCACAGTTGCTTGAGTGCAACACTTCTCAATGGTGGGCAAACGTCGGGAGGGAGGGACCAGAGAAAGTGGAGAGGTTCTTTGGGGTAAAGTTTTTAAATCTTGCCATCTTCAGCTGTTTTCCTCTCTCTTTACAGCTCTCATAGAATACCTACAGCACCTTTTTAGTTTATTTTTTTGCTATGGATTTTCAAATTGGTAAATTAAACATTAACTCTGGGCTGCTGGGCTTGTGCTTGGGGGATTCATTTAATTTGACATTTCTTTAAATAAGTAGTTATTCACAATCAAAGAGACCCTTGTGATTAGACAAATCTACTGAAAGCACAATTTTTCAAATTAAAACTGTCAGAATAATGCGAACACTTTCATAACAACAAATATACGGCTTTATCAACGAAGGACGTTATTTCCTTCTAAATCCTGCAATAATAAGCCACTGCTTTCTGTGTATATGTCTGGCTCACTTGATGGGATCGCAAGATGTGCTTACAGTCATGTATGTAATTGCGTAATTGCTGTGTCGGTGAAAGATGTTCAATGACTGAGTGTTTACTACGCGACAGTCTCTCTCTCTCTCTCTCTCTCTCTCTCGTCCACTTAATGAGTCTGATCTGCAGTGACTGTCCCCCCCCCCCCCCCCCCCCGTACTGATCCTTCGATGTCGGCTCTTCCTATCATTGTGAAGCAGAATTCACCAAGCATTGGATTGTTCACCCACTAATAGGGAACGTGAGCTGGGTTTAGACCGTCGTGAGACAGGTTCGTTTTTTTGACCCAGAATCAGGTCGTATTATGTTGCATGTAACAAGACCGTACAGCCAGATGTTAGCTGTGTGATTACCTGGCTTATTGGGCAGTGCAAGGTTTGAAATGCCAGAGCCATTCATCGGCTATTAATGAGTGAAAAACTCTGTGTTCTGCTTTACTGCACACCTAACTATTTTATGTAACTATCGATTTTAGACTGCTCCTGGCGAATTTCTGACAAAATCACGGCATCTCTTCCCTGATTGGTTCAGGGAATCCATCTTGCCTGTCTATCACAGTTGCTTGAGTGCCAACACTTCTCAATGGTGGGCAAACGTCGGGAGGGAGGGACCAGAGAAAGTGGAGAGGTTCTTTGGGGTAAAGTTTTTAAATCTTGCCATCTTCAGCTGTTTTCCTCTCTCTTTGCAGCTCTCATAGAATACCTACAGCACCTTTTAGTAAATTTTTTTGCTATGGATTTTCAAATTGGTAAATTAAACATTAACTCTGGGCTGCTGGGCTTGTGCTTGGAGGCTTCATTTAATTTGACATTTCTTTAAATAAGTAGTTATTCACAATCAAAGAGACCCTTGTGATTAGACAAATCTACTGAACGCACCATTTTTCAAATTAAAACTGTCAGAATAATGCGCTTTCATAACAACAAATATACGGCTTTATGAATAAATCAACAAAGGACGTTATTTCCTTCTAAATCCTGCAATAATAAGCCACTGCTTTCTGTGTAAACGTCTGGCTCACTCGATGGATCGCAAGATGTGCTTACAGTCATGTATGTAATTGCTGTGTCGGTGAAAGATGTTCAATGACTGAGTGTTTACTACGCGACAGTCTCTCTCTCTCTCTCTCTCTCTCTCTCTCTCTCTCTCTCTCTCGTCCACGTAATGAGTCTGATCTGCAGTGACTGTCCCCCCCCCCCCCCCCCCCTGTACAGACAGGTGAGAGGCGGCTGTGGCTGCATTGTAATTAAACCGTATTGATCCGCTCCGCCCGGCCACCCGCCCGCCTCCTCACAGCTGCTCCCAACAACAACACTAAAGAAATACAACTGAGATACATTGGCACGGGCTGAGCAATACATTACCAAGAGACGCCCCTGATCCTCCAGCCAAACAGCAGCAACAACAACAACAACAACAACAACAACAACAACAACAACAACAACACACCCAGTAGTCAGGAGGAGAAGAAGAAGAAGAAGAAGAGGAACAGTGGCCATCGATTAGTTAGGAGTCATCTCTTGCAGCTCCTTTATGTGAGACAACAAACAGCGGGATCGATGCATGGATTTATCTGACCAATTCCCGCTCCCGGTCCCTCTATAGTTTTATCCTCAAACTCACTGGAACCTTGCAAGATAACTCCCGCACCCCACCCACCCACCCACTACAGCGATGACAACCGCCATTAGCTCCAGTCAGGCTACACCCTCCCTATATGTTACAACACCTGAAGGCACCTCTGGCCCTCCCCTATCCCCACGGAAATGGGCCCTGATGCCCCTCTACCCCCAGCCTCTTAACAGCGCCTGACCCCGAGGGTTAATCTCTGAAGGAAAGCCAACGGCGAGCAGTGCAGCGTGCCCTATCTTGGCTCCCATTTTTTTCTGTTTTCCGCTCTCAATCTCAAAGTTAAACCCGCTTGTAAGGTCTCCACCGATGCAGAACATATTCCCCTAAAGTAATATGCACTAGAATAGAACAGGCATTGGGCCAGACACAGAATTACCCAGCCACAGCCCCAGAGAAGCTCCTGACATTCTGGCAAATGCCCCGCATTTCATCACTGTTACAGCAGGCTTACTGCTGGCTAGGGAGGCCTCGTTCAGACCAATGTCCACATTGAGACCTTTCTAAAGCATTTTTCCAAAATACAATAGCAAAGTATGTTGACTCTACAATCATATTCAATTAAAATTCAAAAGTTAGCTTTATTGCTGTTTCTGAAATGTTAGGATTGATGTCAACCCCTTACCCTAGCTTACTTATTTTGAGGCCCTTTTTCTCGGAAACACCTTGAAGGCAATGCTAAAGTCAGTGGTAAATGTCACGCAAAGAAATGTGTAAGAGTAAAAACATAAGCAAACCACATATTCCTTTTCTTTTCTGTTCTTGGTGTTCAACGCCAGCCAAATGGCAGCACTTCAGGCCAGACAATGAGCGTCACAGTGAGCAAACAACTCACATTATAGCCATACTGCTACAACAACAGACACCATTATGTGAGCTATCATCTAACAGATGCTGCATTTAAAAAGAAAAAAAGAAAAGATCCCCATGCCTGAAACCATTTGGATCTCAGAGACACGACGCAAAGCAGAGCTAAAGCAAAAGTAGTCACAGGCGACGTCAACAACCTTGTTTGGAATGAGATATCATCCAAAGGTTCCTGTACGGGTTGTGACGTGCAGAGGTGCCCCGGCTGTACCCGGGCTGTACCCGGGCTGAGGTTGCTGGGGTTGTTGTCCAGCAGCCTGATGGCTTCAGGCACAGAGAGAATGCCTGCAGCAGCCTGTCCTACACCTGGAGGGACAGCTGCCTGGGCCGATGGTGTTGCTGTTGCTCCCAGGGGCCAGAGAGGGACTGGAGTACTTTCAGTTCTCTGACACATTAGTCCAGTAATGCTATCGGGGACTTTATACTGTATGCTCTGTATACTATATACATTGCATAGCAAATATTCAATGTTTTACTTCACTACATTATTCTTTCCCCTGAAAGCAGGGGCAAGATGAATATCTTGTGATCAAGAGCAGTGGTCTCTAAGAAATTTTGTATACAAACAATTAACTCTTTTAATATTTTAGAAGGGTTATAGGTTAGCATTAGAAATCCCTTTTCGTTCGCTGACCCCTATGGCTTTATACAAACAGGAGTTCTCTCAGTTAAAACACTGGAGTGCCAGCTTGGTGGGTTGAGAAAATAGTTTTCTGCTGACAATGCTATATGGCTGAACTTCTGGCTGAGACAGAGCCAGCGCGTGTTCCGGAAAGCAGGAAAGAGTGCGGGGTGGAGTTCCGCAGGGTGTCCTGTTTTGTTCCGGAGATATTGGTCCGGAGTCCTGACTCCGGGAGAAACTAACCTGAGAGATGGCAAGATGGAGGTTTTAGAAAACAATTTTAACACATTTCTGCCAGTTGCCAAGCCTACTACACCGGTTTGGTTTTGTAACATTAGAGACACTTTGTTTAAGGACCGGCTAGGACAGGTTGACTTTTGTGTGCGCTTCGGATCGTCGTATTTATCTTTTTTTTTGTAGAGCTCAAATTATCTTTTAACTTTTTTGAAAAATCTTTAGTTTCTTTTTCTCTTTTGAAAGATCCCGTTACAGGATAATCGACGGACATGTAACCAAGACAGCGTTGTCGTAGTCCTTCCAATCGATGGTCAGCCATATCAGGTTTGTGGTGGTTCGGCCGGTCAGGTTGTTGACAGCGGGCGAGACCATTCCCTGAAACACGAGCCCTACAGATCCCGCCCCCCAGGAACATGATTGGTGGAAACAAATCTGAAGCAAAGGAAAAGGAAAGTGAACCCCCCCCCCCCCCCCCCCATTCCCACAGATCTGAGCTTGTATGCCGTCAGACTTTAGATGTCAATCTATAGTCTGATTTGTGAGACTCAGATCCGGCTTGTGATTTGATATGCGTTTTAACTTAAACATATGGAGTCATGGTGATGAACTCAAGATGCTTAAATATATTTGTTAAGTATAAAGTAGTTATACTTTGAACTTTGAGTAAAAATATTAATTTAAATCCTTTACCGTAACCCTTATTTGAGTACTATACTATTCCTATTGTATTTGTGAATAAAGTATATACTACGTACTTTGAGTCTGACTCGTGTATGAAAAGTGCTATATAAATAAAGTTGCCTTGCCTTGCTTTGCCTATGTGGGCAGGGCCTAAATCTAATCCAAAAACTCTCTTCCCCGGGCACGACGTGGTCCTAGCATTTGTTTTTGGAACAGGCTTTCAATGGGAGCGGGGCCAGGCCGGTCAACAAGAGAAACAGAACATGAACTTGAGAGATCAGGGTGGCCTCACCAGTCTGGATCTCACTCTCCTCTCTGCCAAACCGCCAGATTGTCCAGGTCTGGTCCCCCCCAGTCCCACCCCCACTGGAAGTTGAAATGTGGCTGTAGAGGGCACTTTGAAGGATCAATTAGCCTTTGCTACAGCCAGCCGGTATATACATCCGGCACTATAATGGAAACACATTCACTTGAATATAAATCATCTGTCACTCTTACTTAACGGCATATTTATTTGTTTTTTTCTTATTTGTGTTGTGAAAATTGTGAATTGTGAAAAGATTATATTATGATATATATATATATATATATATATATATATATATAGTGTGTGTGTGTGTATATACACACACAATATATTATTATTTAAACACACCAACAAAATCTACACCAATATTATTTTCATTATCTTTGCATCACATTATAATGAAAATATCCCCGTACCTGGCTTCGGTGCATTCATACATCCGTCCGTACGTCGTATCCGCTGCCGGTAGCTGTTTACTCAGTGGTAATGAAGTCAGTGTGCTCCCTGTGACCTCCAACCTTCTGAAGGCTGTGAGTAAAACAGATGCAAGCACAATAATCCATTGTGTAGCACCCTCTGTTGATGGGCCTCCCATCTCGGCGCTCCATGCCGAGAAGCTGATTAGGGCTGCAGAGCGCTTCTTATTTAATCTTCAGGAGTTATAGAGGTCAAGCCAAGTGTGTCCCAGAGGTCAGGGCCTCCACAGCCGCGTGGCGCTCTGGGAGTATTGCGTGGAGCGGTAATGGCTCCTGCGCCTTTTATCGGTTTGCTGGATTAGGTTGCACAGCCCCCCGTCCTGCATATTCATGCTCTTATTGACTCCCGGGCTGAGGATTGATTTTGAGGCGTCCCTATTTTTAGGACGGTGTGTCTGCCTGCTGCTCTGCAGTCACGCCAAGCTTCGCCAGCTGGAGAAATATTTGTGCATTTGTTTTTATCTCATCTCTTCACAGAAAAGTGTTGTGGAACAAACAAAGTTTAAAGTGTGTCGTTGGCAGAAAACACATTGTAAGCAGCAATTGAGACTAATTTCAGCATTCTGAATATTTATGCATAACAACAGATAGTTGAAGGATTTTTTTTAAATGGGATGCTTTTACAGATCGAATCCAACACAAGCAGGATCACACATTTTAATACAGCCAGACGTAAATGTGTTGGTTTTGCCAACACAGTGTCTGCAAACAACTATTAATGGTAGCAGGAGCAAATGGGTTGACATTTATCGATAATCATTTAAAGGCTTTTAAAACATTAAAAGGGTCTGGCAGCGTTGTTTACAGAGAGAGTATACATATCCAAGCATCTGACTGTGGAAGTCTGTGTTTGCATAGTATTCTCATTGGAACACAAACCAACACATAGGAATTGGATCACAGCCACTCAATTGACAGTACGGGAAATATATCTACTGCTCTATGCAAAAGAATCCAGCTTTTGTTTGCATTAAACCATATTCTTAGTGATGAATAATTTGTAATACAGCACTTGATCTCACCCTAGCATTGATTCCAACCGACCAAGTCCTCATAAAATAAAAATGAAATTACTAATGGGATCCATATTCAGAATGTGCATTTCGCAATACCCACATTAATGTATTCCAAATGAATTGCACTGAGACCACCACTCATGCCTGTTTAATCCAAACATGTACGTGCGGCGAGTGGGTTTTATTCCCATATATCATTAAATGTGGTCAAGCGGGGACAGGGAGCCTGGCGTGATTAACTCTGTGTTTGACACACAGTGCAGCGCGGGGGCTGGCGTTGAGGGGGGCTGGGCTGCTCAGCGCCACGGCCTGCAGCCTCCCTGTGGGCACGCTGTTGCTGCTGCAGCAGCACCTCCAACCACCTCCTGCTACGTACCGACCGAGTCTGCACTCACTGCAGGTCCTCGTCGATAGCAGTGGTGATTACTGTAGCTCTGAACCCAGAGCTTGAGGATAACTGTATACCCCGGCCTATAGGATAGTGTTTTTATGATCACATTTTTGTACCTTGTAAATAAACATCAAATATTTGTTTGTATGTCAATATCAAATTTACCCAACAGTGATTAATAATGCTTTTATTTGGTTGTCATCAATACATCTTCACATAGATGGATGGATGGATGAAGATAGCTAACATGAGACACTAGATAATATAGACGACACGGTTTAGCAAGTCGTTTTCATTTCTTGTATCATAATGTATTTCTATGGGGGTACGGAGCCGACGACAGTGAAACTAAACGTCTATTTTGCGAACGGGCCTATAATTTAGCATGCCACGGAGCAGCCAAGCGTGAGCAACAAACAAGGTGAGCTTAAGGATGTCACTCAAAGCCCAAACTGTTGGCAGGTGCGCCTGAGTGACAAGGAAAAAAAGCACGTCTAAAGCAACAGCATGATGGGTAATAACACGTTGAATCACAGGATGATTGCACAGGCGTGCTCTCTGTAAGGCAGGGCTCCGTGTGCTTCGGGCCTAGGGAGATATAAGCTGTGTAGCCGTTGTCCGTCTCTCTTGCTCTGCCTCGCGCCTCCTGCTTAATCTCCAGATGTTTTCCTAGATCTCCATTGTACCCACAGGTCCTAAGTGTCGGCTGCTCGAACAGGTACCCGATTGGCCGCCGAGAAATTTTCTAGGAGACCGAAACGGGAAGTGTATCCTAAAATAAAGGGTTTTAGCGACGCTAAGGCTACCTCATTGGACACCAATTTACGGACGCAAATAATAAATGTGATTGGCTGTGAAGTTTGAAGGTTCTGACTGGTCAGATCATCAGCGGTTGAAGTTGACTTTAGTGATGCCCCAGTTCCACAGCGCTGCTCACCGCGATGCCGTTGGTGCTTTCAATGTTTTAGTGGTCAAGCCCAGCGATAAAGATATTGAAACGGATCCCTCGTGTGTACTCATAGTATTCATTCTGCAGGCCAAATTCTCAGGTCGTGCAAACTAATTTGAAAATCGAAAATATATATTTAATGTTACTCTTGGTATGAAGAGTAACATTAAATATACATTTAAGGTATTCAAGTTGGTGAAGTGATGGTTTGGGTATACAATATTTAATGTATTACATAAACATAACCCTCTATAGGTTTATACCAGTAGATACCATTTCCAAGTCTATACATGGCCCTTTTTTACATAATGGCTTTTTCTTTTGCAGTACAATTTGCATCTTTATTGTTTTTTTTCATGGCAAACTTTTTATTGGAAAACACAGAAAAATACAAAGATCTGTTTTTTTTTAATCCCAGGTGGGAACACCCAAAGATTACCTTTAACCAAAGTGAGAAGCGCGTCAGCGTTCAAAGTGTGGCGATTGAGATTTCATGCGCTGTCGGCCCGATTTGTTATGGATGAGGCCGTGGAAGAGAAAGAGTTGTTTGTATTGGCATAAGTGTCTCGCTGAGTAAGAGGCAGTTGGCAACAACAACAACAACCTGACTTTAACAAAGCCTCAATCGATATATGTCTGCCAGAACAAATAATATATCAATCTAGGTGTTTTTCTTTCCCAAAACCACCCAAGAACTACCCCATGTTAGAAGCGGTGGGATTACCACAGTTTCGTTCTTCTTTTTCTTTCCTTCAAAACACGAGCCAGATAAGAGAGTTGCTAGCCAATGTAATTAAATGCTATGCAAAGAGAAATATATTTTTGGACCTGGAAGTGGTCTGCTGCTTGTTAAACACATACGGCTGACCTATATACATGTGCTGTGTGTCGCTAAAGAATTTAAGAGCCATGGGTCTGTGCAGGCTACTGCTCTTTCTGATGCCCAACTTCAAATTCTCTCTCTGTCTCTCTGTGTCTCTGTGTGTGTGTTTGTGTCTCTCTCTCTCTCTCTCTCTCTCTCTCTCTCTCTCTCTCCCAATCCACCAGATGACAAACACACGGCCATACTTCAATAACATAATCCCGGCAAATGAACAAGAGTTACAGACAGACATAATATTGTAATATATAAAGTGTGTATTTCGGAAAAAAGTGCTGCGGAAAAGTGCAGCGTAAATGGAAACCTACTGTGGCAACCACATTTCTTCCTGAACCCCCGGCCCCTGTTCGTCCAGATGTGTCCAGTATCAAGTCTGATTTGATCCAGTACCTTCAGATCGCTCTCCTGTTTCAACAGGCCGAGGTTTTCAAACTTGGCTGCTCCATCACACTTGTCTTGCCGGGACTGAGTTATTGCGGTTGTTTTGCTGGCCATCACAACCGTCCTCATTGCTGTCCTTCTCTCGTTGTCACACACAACAACCCACAACAAGGTGTCGGTTTCAAACATATTAAGCTGCTTTGCTACGACTTATTTTTTGCCACTCACACATTTTGTTTTGGTCCAAATATCGTGTCAGGGAAAAGGGAAAACATCTTTTTAAAGGCTACGGCTGTCAGTTTTGACAGGTGCCCAGAGCTGTTCAGGAGTGAATATTCAGAAGGATATTTAGAAATGCATTGACTCGGATGGAAACTGTGTTACGTGATGGTTGTTTTGAATGTATCAGGACAGTATTTACCCTATAATCAGTGCTGCTGGTTAGCTTGTGGATATCGTATACGATTGAAAGTACACCCAATGTACACGTTTAACCTTATACACAGTATAGCTCTTCATATACTCCAATACACTACACTCCTACTGGGGTAAAATTCATCCTTCAGAATGAAAACTGAAAGAAAAAAAAAAGCCGCACAATAAACATAATTTACACACAGTGAGAACCAATGCATAAAGTCCTCTTTTGTACAGCATGGCGACTTCTCATGCATATCGGATCGCAATAGAAACAGATTTGTGTGTTGTTATGCTCGGGCAGACTTACGATGGCACCCCCCTCCCTCCGCAGATCTGGGAACGGCATAAACAGTGAGGGGGCCACGAGATCCATCCCTGCCAACTTATAACCCTGGAATCGGACTGGCGCGGGGAAGCGGTGCTGGGGAACATAAGGACATACAGTGGATGTATAACAGTCATTGTTCTCCGTTTTTTTTAAGTTGGCCTGCCAGCCCCGCTGACTGCTGGCAGCTGAGTTTGGGAAACCAAAGTCCTCGCTCCGTCGCCACGGTGGGGCCCCGTCAGTGGACCGTCGCACTGGAGATGAATAATGCACGGCGTGTCCAACGCTTGTCTCAGCGTTTGCACAAGTTCTTCCCTTCACAGCGTGAACATTTGAAGACAACACCCACGCATGCTTCTGCAAAGTGCGATGCTTCCTCAGCGGCTAAAAAGGAAAAGCCTCGGGGACCCTTCATCCGCCGTAACGTACAGTGTGCCGCCTGTGTATGCACGCTACACAGCAGCGACCTCAACACGGACCACCGCGCCGCACAAACGCGTCCCGCGGGGTAATTGTAGCCTGAGTGACAGTTCGTATCATGCCACGCCATGCTGTGTTTAAAGTGATCCCCGTTCAAAGCGTGTTCTGTGCAGGCTACTCCGGGATTACTTATTGGCATGTTTTTTTATTTCATTTTTTTTCAGTTTGTTTGTATATCTCGTTGTTTTCTCGTGTTTCAGAATGGATCAAAGTTTTTTTTTTGATGGGGAGGATGTGTGTGTATTCAACCTTAATGCTCCAAAGGGCAATGTAATGTCATGCGTCACAGTGCCTGCCTCTGTCTTTGCTTTCTCTTAAAATACCTCCAAAACCGCAGCAGGTAAGGCGACTCCAGCCGTCCTCCCGGCTGCGCTGCCGCATGGCGCTCCTCATATTACCACGAAGTCCGAGGTTGTCAGGAAGGGTCGAGAGTGATGGCCATGAGAAAGTTACATTCTCTCTCTTATGACCCCTGCACTCAAAGCCCTGACAGCGCCTGCCCCCCACCCCCCCCCCCACCCATAGAGAAATCTGTCTCTTTTCTTTTTAATGTCTTTTCCTCCCATCTTTTATCAGTGCTGCAGCCCTCCGCAGCTGGCGTGCACAGCCTTCTTTCGTTTGAACCGAGACGTCTCTTTCCTGCACCTCTCCACCACCTCTCTCTCTCTCTCTCTCTCTCTCTCTCTCTCTCTCTCTCTCTCTCTCTCTCTTTCTTCCACTTCACTCACTCTCACCAACGACACACAATTCTCACTCAATTCTCCCCGCTGTCTCTTCTCTCACTCTGCGTTCTTCTTTGTCCCGCGACTTTCTCTTTCTCTTAGCTGCAAACTCATGACTTTGTTCAGTTTCATCACTGTGCTGGAATGGGGATGGGTTCAGATGTGCACACTGACAACACAATGCTGTGCCTCATAGGAAAAAAAATGGTTTCAGTTGAATTATTAGTCTGCAAAATTGCATGAGTAAAGTGAGATGAGAAAAGTTATTTCTAAAACTTGCCAAACTAAATAAAGCTTTCCATAATTCATGGTCTGGTACAAAGGTTGGACCTTAATACGGTTAAAGGTTTGTATGTGTTTCTAAAGCTATTGATTGATTGATTGTGTATGAAATTGATTCCGTCTTCCTGAACTTCTGCTCATCAGCACGTCGCCCTCGTTACCTTTTCGGCCCTCGCTACATCCGTCTTCACCTTTACGTATCCCTTTCTCTGTTCATCCTCTCTCCATCTTTCTTATCTCTCTGGCTTTTGTTCCTCTTCTCACTGAGCCCTTGTGCTCCAGCTGTCACAGGCCTGATGCTGAACCTCATATTGATATTGATTTGTGGCAACCGAGCACTGCACCCAAAATAAACTGAGATGGATGGTGGCCAGTTGATGCAGTTTGTCCCCTCGAGTCGTACACGTCAGCGCACAGAGAAGGAGGGAGAAACTACTGCATCAACACGGTAATGGAGTGTGTGTGAATGTGTTATCAATGAGATGTATGCAATTTGCTACAGTGCAAATGATACTGTTGGTTTCCAAATGTTCTTCTATTTGCAAAGTTGTTGTTTTTGTATGCACCAGAAGATGGAAGCTGTAGACAGAGTGTTGAGAGATTGATTGAAAATCGTTCCTCAGGTGTTTGGTGATTGTCCATGAAGGAAGGCCTATGAGTTTGAACTGTAACTCACACAGCAGCGATTTGTGATAACATGCTGTGACTTGTGAGGACCCCAATCCACACACAAATACACATAAACAGACACACGTAGATATTCAAACTACCAAGAGCTCATGTCTATCTCGACGTAGCCAGCAACAGGTTGATGTGCATATTGAATTCAGGTGAATTCACTAAGATGTGAGCAACGTCAGGTCAGAAAAGCAGAAGAGACCTTGCTTATTGGCACCAGGAATATTCCAGCAATGTGTCTGACTTATCTCCTGCTTGTAATGGAACATCGTACCGACGAGCTTTGTTAATAACACGGGCTCCGTTCGGCCTCGCCCCTTTGAACCACGCTGGCGTCGTAGATAGTCTCTCATGAATGATGTATCGTCTGACTGCTCTTTAAATTGCCTTTTATGTTCTCATAATTGCAACACACACACACACACACACACACACACACACACACACACACACACACACACACACACACACACACAAAGTACGCATGCTTTTTTTTTTTTTTTTTCTGTTGTGGACAAGGACCAGGATGACGGTGCTTTTCCCTTGGTAGTTAATTTTATTGCCATAAAGTCGATCTCCTCTTGTATAAGGGGGGCGATGGCTCTCTGTGCCGAGCTCCACTCGTAGCTGCCTGCTCTATGGCGCGGGGATGACGCGCTTCAGTGTGTGTGTTGTCTCGCTATCTGTTTGAGGCCACCACACCAATGGGAAGGTTCCTGTGGTTCCATTTATTGGCTCAAGGTGTTCCACACCAAAGACTCCATTGTTGGTGTCTGGGTGTGCTTGGACTCAACCAAACAGCCATAGTCGAGCGGGGGGGGGGGGGGGGGATAAGACACGCAGAGAAGGAGACATTAGAATGCTGTTTCTTTTCTCCAGGTTGGCGCACTCGAAGTTGAGTCATATTTGTGTATTGAATATATTAACTTTATTTGGCCAAAGTAAAAAATGTGTTGTAGCTGCAGTATTAAGTATTCATGCAAAGTGGTATGTAGTGAATAAATAACAAAGTAAATGCACATGCACACGTACGAAAACACACATACACAGACAGACAGACACTCACTCATGCACACGCACACAAAAACACACACACACACACACACACACACACACACACACACACACACACACACACACACACACACACACACACACAAACATAGACAGACAGACAGACAGACAGACAGACACACACATGCATTCCTTTTATCTCTCACACACACACAGACACACTCACTCATGCACTGCACACACACACACACACACACACACACACACACGGCTTCTCTCTCTCTCAAACACACACACAGACAAACACACACAGACACACATTCAGGTTTGTTTGGCATCTAAAATATTGAGAAGAGGAAATCTCATTATTTCAGATGCATGGAGGGCGATGTACCCTGACAGGGCCCTTGCTCACCAACAGTAAAATTAAAATAAATACAATAACAACTTTTCTTATTTCCATTTCATTTCAAATCCTGCTTCCTCGGGAAGGGTGAGAGGTGAGATGCACTTACAAACAGATCACACAATAGGACGCAGTTCAGGATGGAAATTAGATTTTCACTGCCTCTTAATACTCTGGAACGGTGGGTCATGCATGGTGTGTTTATCCGTAGCTCTCGGCAGTCTGCCGCCACCACACTTATGACCGACAGGTTGGACATTCCACAATGTATCCTCTTATTCATGGGGAGAGAGACGCACGAGTGAGACACAGAGTCAGGATAGCAGCACATGTCTTATATCTCATAGAGAACCTTACCGTTCATCGCCCCGGGGGGGAAAAAATAATTCAATATCCTTATTTGAATGTAAGGGAGCGACATCTCCATGTCTCCTGAGATATGGAGATGAGAGGGTGAGATATGGACATGAGAGGGTGAGATATGGACATGAGAGGGTGAGATATGGAGATGAGAGGGTGAGATATGGACATGAGAGGGTGAGATACGGACATGAGAGGGTGAGATACGGACATGAGAGGGTGAGATATGGACATGAGAGGGTGCGATACGGACATGAGAGGGTGCGATACGGACATGAGAGGGTGCGATACGGACATGAGAGGGTGAGATACGGACATGAGAGGGTGAGATACGGACATGAGAGGGTGAGATACGGACATGAGAGGGTGAGATACGGACATGAGAGGGTGAGATACGGACATGAGAGGGTGAGATATGGACATGAGTGGGTGCGATACGGAGATGAGAGGGTGCGATATGGACATGAGAGGGTGAGATATGGACATGAGAGGGTGAGATACGGAGATGAGAGGGTGAGATATGGACATGAGAGGGTGAGATATGGACATGAGAGGGTGAGATACGGACATGAGAGGGTGAGATACGGACATGAGAGGGTGAGATATGGACATGAGAGGGTGCGATACGGAGATGAGAGGGTGAGATACGGACATGAGAGGGTGAGATACGGAGATGAGAGGGTGAGATACGGACATGAGAGGGTGCGATACGGACATGAGAGGGTGAGATACGGACATGAGAGGGTGAGATACGGACATGAGAGGGTGAGATATGGACATGAGAGGGTGAGATATGGACATGAGAGGGTGAGATACGGAGATGAGAGGGTGAGATATGGACATGAGAGGGTGAGAGATGAGAGGGTGCGAGGGCCCCCTGTGGTGATGCTGCTGCAGTGCGGGCCCACTGTGTGCTCTCCATCGGGCTAGCCGTCTCTCTCCGACCGTCTAGTTGTGTGAAAATGTTTTCATTACAAAGACGTGTGTTCAACACTGCAACCTTCAGTTTGCGATGATCACCTCGAGTGTGGGATTCTGAGGCTGG
Source organism: Micromesistius poutassou (assembly GCF_964030765.1). Taxonomy (NCBI): domain Eukaryota; kingdom Metazoa; phylum Chordata; class Actinopteri; order Gadiformes; family Gadidae; genus Micromesistius; species Micromesistius poutassou. The sequence goes on from NC_140274.1 coordinate 21,471,020, forward strand.
AAGACACGAAGACTAATCATAGCCTACCAGATCAGCTTAATGAAATATTTGTCTTCATGGTTAAATGTTGGATAGCCCCGATTTCTAGGATCCAATTTATAAAAACACGCATGTATGCGCCAGTGGCCTTCTGATATATATGACATGGAATAGGCCCAGAAAAGGCCTCCTGCTATATTATATATGTTACCTCTTTGATGTCTCTCTATTCTCTTTTCAAAGCAGTGCTCTCTTTTTCAGCAGCTCTCAACATTTGTTGGCAGTCAGAGTGAAATATTTCAATGCCCAGTGGTAGGAGGTTTAGTTTTAAATCTTGATTGGTGTTTTTGGCACGGTAACTGAAATGGAAGGGTGTGTTTAACATGAATGCCAATGATTTGTATTTTTACGAGGTGGCGCTGAATTTTCATTTGCCTCACATATGGAAAAAGTCGACGAGCTGAAGGAAAAAACGAACACACAGGTGATGTTAAAAGAATATTGCACATAAACCATGTTCACATTTATTAAGCATTCACCAAAGTTGAAATTAAAAAACTAAAATGAATGCACGCACTGTGACCAAAACTGCTGAAAACATCCCCAGAACTTGTCGGGTCGTTAGCTTAGCTCGTTGAGTAGCTTGGTTCGTGGTTCCTCGTGTTCTCGGAGCTCAAAGCCTGGTCTGCGCCCGATGTCAGGAGATGATGAACCAGGGTTTAACCAGCTGGGTTTACATTCTTATTTTACCACAGTTTTGAATGCAGTTCAAAATGACATCTATAGCCGTACACACATATGGCTTCATGCATTTGGATCTCGTCAAATGTATTAGTAGCAATACGACAAAAACCTCTGTTTATAGCGCAGCTTAGCCTCTCAGAAATAATTATTAATCTGTCAATTCATTATCTTTCAGTGCCTGTTTAAGAGCTTCAGAGAAACTGGACACCTGCCACAGAAATGCAATTAATCCTCAATGTTTGTGTGCATACTGGATACCGTGTGTTATTTAAAATGAATGCTTGAGCATTCATTTTAAATAACACACGGTATCCAGTATGCTCGCACAACATATATCTATAGGCGGCTAGCTAGGTACACTGCCTTTGCAAACCCTTCAATATGCTTGAGAATCCAATTTTACACCATAAAAACATAAAAACGTTTTTTTTTAATCTTGGTTGATCCGTATAAACCTAGGTAAACAATAAACGCAGACAGTGGAAGATTATTGCACTTCCATCGACAGCAACCACAATCACCTTGTATTTTTCAGTGGTGTAGATTTCAGGGTATACAGATGTGTGTGTGTGTGTGTGTGTGTGTGTGTGTGTGTGTGTGTGTGTGTGTAGTGGGGGATTGGGGTGGGGGGGGGCGGTATTTTCCTCTACATGTTATGCACAGGAAAGTTATAAAGTTATGTGGGTAGGGATTGTACCAATGGGTTTACGATAAGATAAGATAGTCCTTTATTAATCCCCCTCAGGAGACATTCACAGTGACCAGCAGTACAGTGGGAAAAGAGAGTGCGAAACAAGAGTGTATATACAAATACATTTAGCAATTGAAATGAAATATAATAAAAAACTATTAGAATAAGATAAACATACTATATATATTAAACAACAATTAGTCCTGAGGTGTGGGGTTTAGTCCTTAATCAAGTCTAGTTTAAAAAAACATCTTTAATATTAGATACAAATTGAGCTAACATTCATAATCATATTTGTAACCATGCATTCACATCTTCAACATCTGCTGAGGCCAAGTGATTTGATGATCTTGCGCCGTGTGTGTGTGTGTATCACAGAATTCCCCCTACTTAAGAAGGCCAAAATGTTACTAATGTAGATTGCATCAAGCCATAAAAACAACAGGGTGAAAGGATCCCATCTGCGGATAAATATAAATATCAATAGGCCATAATAAACGTGTTATGTGTTTTCATTGGCAGGGGAGGCCAGTACCCTGTCAGAATACACTGACTGTGTACTGGCCTCTCAATGCATCTCAAGTAATGAGCATGTTGACGTCAATATCCAGTGTCTTTCGGATGCAAACAAACCTGAGTGTGTGTGTGTGTGTGTGTGTGTGGGTGGGTGGGTGGGTGGGTGCGTGCACGTGGCCTACGTGCGTGCATTCATGTAGCCAACAGCATTGGTATGCAGCAGAGACGAGCAGGTCCATTTCCTGTTGGGCCCCCAGCAGAATGTAAATCAATAGCTGCAGATATGTGCTGTTCATTCTCCTTCTCCTCCATTCCCCTTCTCCTCCATCCCTACATCGCCCTCATGCTCAGAGCTAGATTCACCGCCCCCAACCCCACCCTTCTCCTTTTATTTCTTAAATACTGTAAAGATCTCTGCAAACAGATGGGGAGAGACGTGCGCACACACACACACACACACACGCGCATCTGCATGTGCATGAGCACAAACAATCCAGTTACATGCAAGCTGTTTTTCTGCCAGCACTCCAGCCTCCCAGCACTCACACACACACACACACACACACACACACACACACACACACACACACACGCGCACACTCACAGACATACCTTGGCAAGAACCCAGGTTGAATGCGTGTGTGACGGAGGGACCCATAATCAGTCATTTATAATCGGTCACACAGATGGCCAACCACCAACCAGCAAGCGCTCTGAGCTGCTGGGGGGGTGGGTGGGACTTGCGTGTGTGTGTGTGTGTGTGTGTGTGTGTGTGTGTGTGTGTGTGTGTGTGTGTGTGTGTGTGTGTGTGTGTGTGTGTGTGTGTGTGTGTGTTTGTGTGTGTGTCTGTGTGTGGTGGCACTCATTTATCAGTGTGCATGTGTGTGTGTGTGTGTGTATATAATTTATGGAGAGGGCTAACAAACACAGCAGGTTTTTTATGAACTTTTCACTGGGAGGGGACACAGATAGCAACATGAGTTGTACAAACCCCTAAGGCGTTACACATGCACACACATGCATTACACACGCACACACACACACACACACACACACACACACACACACACACACACACACACACACACACACACACACACACAAATGCAATAGACAGGCAAACATTACATTACACAACATCACATTATGGCACTTAGAGGCTTCCATCCAGATGGACTAACAATGACTGCATTCGTCAAACTTACTGTCGAAATATATCCTCAAAGCTTTCATGCAATGTAGAGCTCAGTGTTACTGTGGGTTAAACAGCATGCCTTGATATGTATCCAAAAGCTCTAATTGTTCCTCAAGGTTACAACATTTCTGTTTCTCTTCTCTTGCCATCCCCCTGACCTATCCGTGATGTGTCAAATGCTCATCACTTAAAATTAACACTTTCATGTACTTCAGATGTACCTCATGGGACATCTAAACAGTCGTGTCCAATGAAGTGAAGTGAAGTGAAAGTGTATCTCTATTTTATAGCTACGCATTTAGATTGGATATTGATCCAAGATTAAATTATTTGTTACCACTCATCGGTATAAGACTATATAAGTAAGCAACTATCAATATAAACACAAAACAGAATTAATAGAAATATTTATTATAGATACATCCATCCAGACATTCCAATAGAATGAAAAAAAAAGTGTCATAGTGCCATATTGATCAGGTCGTATTCAGGTGATATGGATATGCTCCAATGGCTGGGTTGAGACACTCACTCACATCCGGTGTTGAAAAGGGTTCGGTGGCCGCAGGAACGAAGGACCTTCCCGTGGCGCGCCATGGAACTGCTCACTGCCCCGGAGTCTGTCGCTGAACGCACTCGTTCTGCGCGTTCTGTTGTCTACTCCAGACAGAACTCCCCTGGGAGCGGCAGGGAGTCATCGTCACGGACACAGAGAGGTGGTTTGCACAGCGTCCTCTTCTTTTGTCACTTGGCCGCCCGTGGGTCCGGTTCCACCCCCCAGGGTCTGAGCTTTCTGATCATCGAGTCTGTGGCACGTCCACCATGCTGCTGCCGGCCCATCACACCGCAGCGTGGAGGAGCACAGGAACCACAGAGCGTCAGACGCAGCATGGTGCGGGCAGACGCTGAAGGACCGGAGCTTCACCGTCCACGTCAGGGCCTGTTGTCGAGCCCGACTCCCCGGGGAACGTGACCAGACCTGAACAATGTCCACACCCGGACCCCCGGCTGGAGGAGGGGTGCAGCAGGAGGCCCCGTATCTGCTCAGGTCCCCCATCATCAGGGGCGGACCTACCATTAGGCAAACACAGGCAATTGCCTGGGGCCCCGAGATTTCCAGGGGCCCCCAAACGTCTCATACAAAACTGATTAATAAAGTTTTCTTCGATTTAAAGCAAATTTTTTTTTT
>NC_140274.1:21480333-21484579 GCF_964030765.1 Micromesistius poutassou
CGTGCTAGGAGGTGTGTCCACACTGGATTTCTAATAGATATGGATCAAACGTTCCCTCTTTCATCACCCCCCCCCCGCCCCCATCCAACCCCCCACCGACTGTAAATCTCAGCGGCCCCCCCCCCCCCCCCCCATCCCCCCCCCCCTCCCCAGCCCTTGAGCCCCAGCATGTGACACCCCTGCAGTACAGATCTCACATCAGACGCCATGCAGAGGCAATAAATGGAGGTGGTGGTGGTGGTGGTAGTGCTGAGGGGGTACGCCATTATTTCACACTGCAATGGGATTTGGTTTCCTGTTCCCCCCCCCCCCCCCCCCTCCCCGCGCCCGCCCCCCCCCCCCCCCCCCCGCCAACACACACAAACGCACACGCACGAGCACACACACACACACACACAGACACACTACTCCGCCTCCTCTGCCTCCCTTACTCTTCGTCCTCAGCGCTCGCCTTTCTTCCACCCTTTCCAGGCGGCTGCCTGTGTCTCCCCAGATGAGATCATACAGGCTCAAGGGCAGCTGGAGTGGAGTGCGGGGGGGCGGGGGAGAGAAAGGGGAGAGAGTGAGTGAGGGAGGTCGGGAGGGAGGGAGGGAGAGTGGGAATGTGTGTGTTTGGGGAAAGGGGGAAAGTGTGTTTGTGTGTGTGTGTGTGTGTGTGAAAGGGGGGTTGGGTTGGGGGGGGGGGGGGGGGAGACCGTTGGGGTGGGAGAGGGAGGGGCAATGCCACCTTGGAATGAACAGAGGAGACAGAGGGAGGGGGGGGGAGAGGGTGAGACAGAGGGAGGGAGGGAGGGAGGGAGGGAGACGGAGAGAGGGAGAGACGGAAAGAGGGATAGGACCGGCAAGGCAGGCAGACAACAGCCAGGGCCGAGGGGAGCGTGATAGATATACTGGAGGCCTGCACAATAAGCAGAGGCAGAGTTTGAAGGCTGCTTCAGCCGTCGCTCTGAAAACCTCGGTGGCAAAAAAGGAAAAGTAAACTGCTTCTCTTAGCATAGCTCGACATCATTATGTGTGTGGTTTATTTGTAACCGTACTTTATTTCGGAAATTTAAATTCCACCAATTTCTTTTTTTTTTTTTTTTTTTTTGCTGGGGGAGAGAACCAGCCTAGATTGACGTGTAGTTTATGTTTCTAGGGTGGCATATTCCCAGCGTCTCTTTCATAACTAATTAGTGTTTGAGATTCTAGGGATAATAATAGTCTTTCTGAGTGGGGCTGGGGGGGGGCTGCCGCTGGGCTCTGGGTCGGGAGGTTAACCACAACGGGACGAGACCTCGGTCTGCTATAGCATATTGAGTGTCCATCTGAGGGTGAAATTACTAGATCCGAATCAGTGGCCCTGACAGCCATCGTATGTTCTCCACAGATATGACACACATGCACATAAACTCACAAATGTACACACACACACACACACACACGCGCGCGCGCACACGCACACACACGCACACGCACACGCACACACATAGACGACAAAGACTCAGCTTTCACATTTTATTCCGACTCTAATACATTTTTTGTTTTCCAATGTGCCACGGTGAACTATAGAAAGAGCCGCGTCAATCGAATTAAAGCATCAGGACCGAATGCAGAACTGTGTGGTTTTCTTTGATTATGATCAAATATGAATGACTTCTCTGCCTGGACGTAATGATGCTGAATTAACAACTGGTTTCCACTGGTCATTCCACTGGTCATAAGCATCATCCACTATGTAACCGTCAAGCCCCTTTCACGGGGAATAGCTGATTTAAAGTTTGGTTTGGTTGGTTGGTCCTACTTCATGTGTTGCACTCCTCTCCTCCTCTGCCTATTCAGGCCCTGGCTGACTGAAGCTGTGGTAAAGGACTATGAATTTCATATTTCAGATGAAGTCATAACTATGGCATTGTCATTTTCACAATTGATTCAACTTGTAGGAATGCCCTTCCGACTCCACTGCCACGGTTCATTTCATTTTAGTCTGGGTGGAAGCAAACACAATATTGTATATCATATGGTGACATTCCATTATTACGTAATTATGTAAAAAAAAATAAAACTGGAATGGGTTTTCAATGCTGCTCTGTTTGGTCAGTGGTGACGGACCAGTAGTGACGTGGCGATAATAATATCTGGACCGTCCCTGACAGAAATCTTTACCTTCCCACCGGCTTGATGAGGAAGCAGATCAAGTCAGAGTTAGCCATGATTGATTAAATGTGTCGACGTTGTCTTTTGTGAAGCGTTATCTAATTTTCTTTTTGTTTGTTATTCATTCCCTGTCCGCTCCTGTCACTCTACTTGTGTCTGTCTCCCCCCCACCCCCCCCAACACACTTAGCTGGCCTGCATACAGAGCATATTCTTCCTTCACATTCATGCATTTGTAAATATCAGCTGTAGGCTACCACATGCAGGACAGATCGGGGGAATATGATGAATGCTGTGTGAGCCGTCCAACACTATTTTGCATTCTGATGGTCTGTAGGAGCCCCGCCGTGGCCTTTTGCAGACAATTTGTGCAGAGGTGCTCCCACTGCCCAGGAAAATACGACTTCAATGAAATGAGTTCAGAGTCAGACGCCCACCCCTACTTTCAACCGGGCATTGCGTCTTCCCACCCTTAAACACAAAGAACGTTGTGTTTTACCTGTCTTACCATCTATGTGTCTATATTCGTGAATAGACGTACTTCAGAATCAGAATCTGGCAGCTTTATTGGCCCAAGTATGCACACATACAAGGAATTTGGCTCCGGCAGGTGTTGACTCTCTTTAACAGTTAGACATATACAAAATAGACACTACGCAACATAAATACATATGCAGACATCTACAGACATAAGGCTGCATACTAAGTGGAGCAGTGAACACATAAGATGTAGCAGTAGTAAGGACAGTAGTGAAGGAGGGTGAACTACTATTGAGCGCATGATGTATCACAGGCCAGCTATTTAGTAGAGCGATGGCAATGGGAAAGAAGCAGTTTCTTATGTCTGGATGTTCTGGCAAACCGAGATCTATAACGTCTGCCAGAGGGGAGGAGTACAAATAGATTGACTAACTCAAGTCCGCTGCACTCTTCGTTTTATCCTGGTTCAATAATTTCCACAATAACATCCTTTGTGTCCGGACCATGCAGCGGCGTTCGTCACTCACAGGTTTTGAGAAGAAATATGATAACGACATTAGCTATATGCCAAGGCTTGCGCAATAAAAATAAATGGTCCGAAAAGATATTATATTAATGGCAAAGACGATCTCTTCATTCGTTCTCATTACCAAGTTGGAAGGCTCTGATCTCGAAATGTAAACGCTGCTTTAATTCGAAGATAAGCAATGACCTTGATGCAAGGACAAAGGAGGAGGCCAGAGGAGCCACACCACAAGAAAGCTTGTGTTTTATCAGTGTGTAATCATTGTGTGTTCATTCGATCAAATCATTAAATTCCACAGGTACTACAACAACAAATGATCCATATGTCCAGAAGGGCTTGCACTTATTGGGAGTGCACCGCTTTAGTCTGAACATCTGTGCAAACACTTCACCCAGTACTGATGCAATAGTTTTGTTATCATTGTGGATTTATGGTTGCCAAATGCCCGAAAGTAAGCCTCATAGGTAGGCTACTCCAGATACATCTTTAACTGGACCTACTTGACCTTTTTATGAATTACTATTCCAGATTTACAGGCTACCCCCCCCACCCACTGTTTTATGAAGGAAACATTGTGAGGAAAGAGTGTGGTTTCCATGCTGTGGTTTGAAATTCCCATTAAAAGGTCTTCGTTTTTGACAACTATATAAAAGAAAATGGAAGGGAGATTGAAAGTCTTTGGAGGAAAGGTGTGGTATGAAATAAATGTATTTGAGGTCAACATCTCGGTAGAGAAGATTGTCTGTGGGCGTATCGCCATGGCATCCGTCGAGCCTTTGTTTACACAACTGCTTGCCTCCCTGCTAGTTTGACCGTTCTTCACAAACCAAAGACTCATACTTCATAAAAAGTCCTGAGTGACTGTTTGACCTTATAAACACCCGGCCGAGTGTAAAACTGTTTTTACAACCTTTTATTCCGCACTTTGTATAACAAATCACACATTTTTTTAAGTATTTTTTAAGCATTCAAGTATTTCACACTTTGTCATGTGAAACTGAAAATTAGACAGGAGGACTTTGACATTGAATTTTTGTAATGTTATGCCTGCCAAGCCAGAATTCATGACTACAATCACAAATATTCTGATTAGATTCTACCACTA
>NC_140274.1:21484779-21502279 GCF_964030765.1 Micromesistius poutassou
AAACACATTTTATCTCACACACACTCACACACACACACACACACACACACACACACACACACAGATACACAGACAGATACAAACGCACACACATACACCCCCCCCCCCCCCCCACACACACACACACACATACCCACACACACACACACACACACACACACATACACATACCCACACATACATGCACACCTGTGCCATCTGGTCCCCCTCCCCCCCTGAACCTCCCACCCATTTACCCCTCTCCCCCACACCTGCGCACACCAGCATTATCTCCACGGGTAGGACCAGTGGACCGCCAGCCATCGTGCTGCTGCAACTCCAGCTCGGGCCGCCCAACCGGCTGCATGCATATGGACATCAGCTCTCGACCCCGCGGGCCGCGTGCGTTATGCCTGAGAGCCGCCATCACTCCTCTACTTTGCAATGCAAAAAATACAGAATATGCGGAATGCAAGCCACACAAGAGTAGTTCACTCTACACCCGATGGGGAGCCTGTGAGCGTTTTGTATTATTACGACTAGAGGTCGAAGGGATACTCTGTGAGTCCGAATTTTGTCAGATACTAATATAACTACAGTTGTATCTCGCAAGTTTAAATGATGAATAAATCGATCTAATAACTACTAACATTTAAATAATATTTTTTTCAACATCTTCCCGGTATTTCCATGTACAGCTTCACATTCAAATTTTCCAGCCAATGCTTGTTATTTTCCGCTTCCTTGCTTTGTGTGTGTGTGTGTGTGTCTCTCTCTCTTTCCACTCTCTCTCTCGCCCCTCTCTCTCTCGCTCTCTCTCTCTCTCTCTTTTTTTTTTGCAGTCTTCTTGCCCTTCATCTTCCATCTTCCCAGCCTACAGGCTGACGGCCGTTTGAACTCCAGAGCTCCAGAACTAGAGCTCATCTCAACATTTCATGCCTCCCCCCCAAAAAATAACTTCACAGAGTAAAGAGATAGACAAAAGACAAAGACAAAAAAGGAAAATCATATCACCATGCGACCTTTCCACTACGGCACAGAGAAACAACACTCGGGCATTAACAATTCGATTCAAGTGTGTATGTTTATATGTGTGTGTGTGTGTATTTTTTTTTATCATTATTTCCCTTGCCTTTTGGTTTACTTCAAAAGCACATCTCCAGAGGAAAGAACAACAACTGAAAAACTGTCAACTCTCCCACGCAACAGAGAGAACCAGGGCTCCGAGATTGCTGTATCTAAAGGCATGCAAATTGACACATTCTTGAGCATCCACTGGTTAATTTATGAGCCTAGTTGGCATCACTGTTGATTGAGTGTTGCGACAATTCAACACGGACCATTCTGTATAATTACAATCCCCATCTCTCCACTGAGTCCAACGCATCTCTTTCCATTTTTTGTCTGAGCTCTTTGTTATTTCTTCTTAATACATGTGTGTGTGTGTGTGTGTGTGTGTGTGTGTGTGTGTGTATGTGTGTGTGTGTGTGTGTGTGTGTGTGTGTGTGTGTGTGTTTGTGTGTGTGTGCTTGTGTGGAAGTGTTTGTGTGTGTGCTTGTGTGGAAGTGTGTGTGTGTGTGTGTGTGTGTGTGTGTGTGTGCTTGTGTGGAAGTGTTTGTGTGTGTGCTTGTGTGGAAGTGTATGTGTGTGTGTGTTACGGACCCTCTTTATTTTATTTAGTTTGTATATGCACTTTAGCACTTCCCTGCTAGTACTATTATGTGTTATGGATTATTTTCTAACTTTCACCTGCTTCCAGCTGCTGATTGGCAATCATGGCCTACACCTGGTGGTGTAGGCTATTTAAGCAGACCAGGAAGCTCTCTCTCACACAAGGATCGGCGGTTGGGCTGAAGCCTTGCCACCGCTTCTCTTCTCTTCTCTTTTGTTTTGTCTTGTCTCCTGCGTTGATACCTATGATTGTCCGGCCTTTGGCCATTTAAGTCACATTTTGACTTTATGCGGGAACCTGATTAAAACCCCAATTCAGTAATTCTCGAGTCCATCAATTCATTGTTGCTCCTAGACAATGGGCCGTAACTGTGTGTGTGTGTGTGTGTGTGTGTGGGTGACCGAGGAGTGTGTGTGTGTGTGTGTGCGCGCGCTTACCAACTAGTGTTACTAGTCATGGAAAGGATTAATCGTTCATTAATTAAACCGAAAAACAGCTTTCCAAAAGTAAGTAAAAGTGAATGGTATATTCCCTCTTTGTTCCACGTTCCTAACCACGGGCCTCAAAGGTTTAGCTGTTCATGGCTGCGTCCTGCTCAAGGTTCCTCATTGGGGTTCAGAGCATGTGTGCGGGGAGCGGGGAGCGTGCGGATCGGGCACGCCGCCAGCGCGCCCGCTCTGATCAAGATGGATCGGAGCGAAGCAGCGAGCGGAGATGGCCAAACGACCCACAGACGTGTGACAGACGTTTGGACAAACCTAAGTGGTTCCTTTTAAGACGAGCGAGCACAATGAAGACAAAAGGGGCCAGTGCCTCAAGTGCAGACACCGCCCACCATTACGGCGCCCGCCGCGGGACCAGACAACGGCGCCGGTCATGGCGACGATAAACAACAATCTTCCCCCCGCTTCCGTCTATCTGTCCGTCTGCCTGTCTGTCTGTGTGTGTGTGTGTGTGTGTGTGTGTGTCTGTCCATCTATCCATCCATCCATCATTAGCAGCCAGAATTGGGATGCGTCGTTGAGTGTCAGATGGTGTGTGAAGCTATACGAGGTTCAGATGTACGGGGTGGGGGGAGGGGGGGGGGTGAATATGAGTGCATATCAATACGTCTAAGCAGCACTAATCACTATAGACCATCCGCCCCCCCCCCGTTAATGACTCTCAAGTGTCGTGCCGGACCGAGGGCCTGGACAGAGGGCCTGAGCAGCAGATCGATGGACCTAACGCTGGGGAAGGGCCGAGGTGCCTCAGGTGTGTGTGTGTGTGTGTGTGTGTGTGTGTGTGTGTGTGTGTGTGTGTGTGTGTGTGTGTGTGTGTGTGTGTGTGTGTGTGTGTGTGTGTGTGTGTGTGTGTGTGTGTGTGTGTGTGTGTGTGTGTGTGTGTGTGTGTGTGGCTTCCTGCGGTCAGAACCACATTAGCAGAACTTCTTATCTCACCGGCGCCCTGGACGCTGTGAGGAGGGGGTCAGAGGAGTGTGTACCGGGCTGCACCGTTTAATAGAGAGAGGTAGAGTGTCTAAGTGTGTGTGCGTATGTGTGTTTGCAATTTGGTGTGTGTGTGTGTGTGTGTGTGGGGGGGGGGGGGGGCTGTGTGGGTGTGTGTGGTCAGAGATAATTAGTGTGTCTTGTAAGAGATAGTGCGTGAGTGTGCATGAGGTAGTTAGTGTGTGTGTGTGTGTGTGTGTGCGCGCGAGAAAGAGTTGTGTGTGTTGTGTTTTTGAGGTCACACTAAAGTTTGGGGATATTCATGATATTAGGAATATAATTATTCTCATACTCTGCATTAACATCTGGGGTGTTATTCAATGGAGATTTGAATAATGAATTAGAATTACCACGAACAGCTCATTATCAAACCTCTATCTCAGACGTTATTGAAAAAAAATAATAAGATAGGGTTTTAACAATGTAATTAAGTTAACTGAATGTTTCAGCTTCAACAGAAATACCTGGCCCCCCTCAACTCCTCATTTCTCCTCATGTCTGATGCATATGCCACTTGGGGACTCAGCCAACCAGAAATTGGCTGGCAAATTATCACAGCTGCAAGCATTTATGTGTGTGTGTGTGTGTGTGTGTGTGTGTGTGTGTGTGTCTGTGTGTGTGTGTGTGTGTGTGTGTGTGTGTGTGTGCGTTCGAGTTAGGCTTCATATCCAAAAACATCTCAATTATATTATTAAAGCAATATTCCATTCATTTGGCAAAATCTGGCTCAGAAATCCACTTCCCCCAGCATCATATACACCCCGGAAGTTTCCAGACGTTGTGGCCCTTGGTGAAATAGACCGGGACCTCTCTGACTGACCATTCGGTGGCATTTGATGCAATGGGAATTGCCAGAATATGTACTTTAAAGGTGTCATTCCGCCTCATGGAAGGCATTCGTAGCGGATTTTTCTTCTGTGCCCTGTCCGATGTTTGAATTCCTCTTTGCTGATTGACTTAATCAAAGCGGGCTGCGTTTCTCATTATACAGCCACGGTTCAAAATACATGAAGGGTCACCACATTTTGGGATTTAATTTGCATGTATTTGATGTTGGGGGAAGTGGAATTTAAGCCAGATATGCAAGATGGGTCAAGTATTGCCCTAAGAGAGATGAAATACACTGGAGGCGTCCAGCGCAGCCGTCATTCATGATGATGAAGAGAGTGTAAGGTCTGTCCCTCTCCTTCACACCTGGCACTTTACACCGAAGGTAGAGGTAGAATTGTAGTATTGTTTTTTTAGCTGTAGCTAAATGTTTTTTAGATGTTGAATAACGGCTATCACCCAGACTTTAAGGGCCTTTTATTACTCAAATAAAGCCTGAAATTATAAGGGGGCACTGAGCACTCCTCCGTACTCCATCCATACACCAGTGTGGGGGAGTTTCCGTAGTCAGTAAAGCAATTCTTTCACAGCTCATAATATTTAATGGCGTGGAACATGGTGCTTTTTCCACTCTATCAGAGTTATTCAATCAGGGCATCAAAGCCCCCCACCCCCCAGAATGGTTCCCACCATCGTATTGTTCTGAGTTTACTTGATTTACTTGTTTAGTCTTGTTTTTGCTCATCCTTGAAACAAGTGTGTGTAGCACAGCACTACACACATCCCTGATGAGTGCAGTCCTCTCTCATGAATGACAATGACTCTGAATCTATTATTTTAGAACTTATCGTCTGATGCACAACACAAGGGGCTTATCTGCAAATCGTTTGGTTTACAAATCTTTTCAGCAAGATCATTTTATTTGTACTATTCCATCCCTATATAAACGGACAAAGGACTCATGTAACATGACAGTGAGACAGGGAGGTGGGAAGACAGATACATACAGAGGGGCACATTTGCAGACAGGCAGCTGGACAGAGAAGGCAGACAAGCAGACAAGACAGACAGGCAGGCAGGTTGACAGACAGACAGACAGGCAGGTTGGCGGACGGACAGACAGACGGGCGGGTGGACAGACATACAGACAGACAACAATAAGACAATGGATAGAAAACCCAGAGCACTCAGACCTGCAGGCCCGCCCCAGGCAGCGTTGGGCTCGTCTCTCTACTGCGCTGGATAGTGGATTAGCTCGTCAATACTTCACACTGTATGCACGGGCGCCTCTCTGCTCTATTAAGCTGCTTTATTTCTCCTCAACATCAGGCCGCTCTGTATCGACCCCGGCCCCTTCTTCATCGCTGATATACCGCAAAATTAAAATGGACAGCTCGGATATGAGAAGTGAGTTTAGAAACAAACACATATTTCCCTCGAGAGACACTGAGGTTTCCCTCGTTCACAGCGACGACGAGCATACGCCAAACACAATGACAAGGATAACGTCGTAACAATGACAATAAAAATATATCTATAAAGTATATACAATACAAAAAGAGCAAGAATAAAATAGGATGAAATACTAAATGAGAATGAGATCAGCTAAAACAGTTACAGCTGGGATGTGTACAATTCAGAAACCATAGATTTAAATAAACCAAAAGTAGGAAGGGCAGTCGTTTTGAAGTTGCCCTGCAGAGCATTCGATGAGTTAGGAGCACTGATGGAAAAGGCAGTCATTACTAGACGGGAGTGAGCTCTGGGAACCCTTAAGGCCGCAGTATACTTGCCGTTCCCAAGTTGTCGGCGCGACAACGTGACGTCAAAATGACGTCGATCTCGCCGGCGCGACAGGATTTAAGCCGTGTCGCGCACCACTCTTTTTTTTTTTTTTCAGCGGCGCGCGACAAAGCGAAAGCACAAGACGGAACATTTCGAAGGCATAGCTTTCCGAGCAAGTGCGCCTCTATAGGCACCTGTGTGACACTTCAGTGAAAGAACACAGGGATGCCCAGAGGTGCAGAAATTCATGGCGAGAAATCGCAACTAATGTTGGAAAGGATGAGGCCACATGCCGCAAAATATGGACAAACCTCCGCGACCGACTTGCAAAAGCTAGGAAGAGGTCGCAGGCAGCTACAAAAAGCGGTGCTGGTTTTTTGTTTGTTTTATTGTTTAATCCAATATCGTCGGCGGCATTGACTGTCACATCATTGCTGCTGCCAGCTCTGCCATTGTTTACGTTTTATTCTTCTTCTAGTGCGTGGAAATAGTAAAAAGTCGGTAGCCTTTCTTTCCTCAGTGGCGACACCTCTGTTCAGGTAGAAGACTGCAAATAGTGTCGCGGGCCGTCAGCGCGAGTATAAATAGTCACGGCGTTGCGCGACAACTTGGGAACGGCGAGTATACTGCGGCCTTTAGGAGGAGCAGCTCACTGGAGCGGGTACAGCAGGTCTCTCAGCATGTCCCCAGTCCAGCATGGTCCACATGTAAGGCGGCTGTTTCCCAATGAAAGCTTTAAATCTGAATAAAAACCAGTGTTTCTCACGTCGCATAAAAAGAGAAGGCCAACCAACCTTTTCATACAGGGTGCAGTGATGGGTTTTAAAGCAATCACCTGTAATGAATCTAAGAGCTGAATGATGAACTGAATCCAAAGGTTTTAGGGTAGAAGCAGACGCATGCTTATAAACTACATGCCCATAGTCCAGCACTGATAAAAACACTGCTTCAATAACCCTCTTTCTACCATTTGGAAGCTGGTTCTATTCCTATATAAAAATCCAATTTTCGGACGTCATTTGCAAACAAGGTTATTAATATGGGATTTAAAAGTGAGTTTTTCATCAAGCCAGATGCGTAGATATTTGTATCCAGAGACTTTTTCAATAATAGACCCACTAATGGTGGAAATGCATAGACTATTGAGACTGTTGTGACCCATATCTCTTGCCCTTGAGAACAACGTTAATTTTGTTTTGGTTTGATTAAGAACCAGCTTGAGTGATGTTGATATTAGTTTAAATGGATTTATTTTTTTGTGAGGAAAAAAAAGCAATACGGAGCCAGGGATTCTTATAAAGGGTATTTTTCCCATTTTAAATGACATATAGTGTGCAGTTAGCACATACCGTCGCTATACGTTCAAAACGTTCCTTATTGCGACCGGTCAATGAACAGCGGTCAATGAACAGCGGTCAATGAACAGAGGTCAATCAACAGCGATCACTCAACACTACGAACGGCTACAGTGTCGGGGGCTGGACCTGGTCTTGTAGCGACCGCGGCTCGGCGTGCCAAGTCTGTTTTGGCAGCCGAGACGAGACAGAGTTTGACAGGTGTGTGCCGTGCCGCTGGGGGCCTTGGAGAGGCCGGGGATGCGGCACCACAGCTCAGAGGGCTGATCAGGGAGTGTCGACCCCAGCAGGGCTGTCAGCCAGCGCGCTTCCAGACGGACGTGGGGGTGGTGGTGGGGGGGGCGGTGCTCATTGCAGCTTTGTCCGAATCCCTAAGGCTACAGAAAACCGGAGCTCCAACGTGCTTGGCCTGTGGCCCTGGACGCGTCGATGATGATGATGATGACGTTGGTTAGTGGTTGCAATGATGGTGATGAAGGGACAGGACGTCATCGAGTGTATTTTTTGTATTTTTGTATTCGTGAGAGTCTTTCGAAAAAATGCAATTTGTTCAATTCAATAGGTTATATCAAACCTATTGAAACTACTTAATTTGGGATTTCACAGTAGCCCAGGCACCATGCGTGAAATATGACTATGCTGAGCAGCAGGAATGACCAAAACATTAGAAGGGAGAGCTGTTGCCATTGTGGCTGCTACATACACCCATTACTTAAATCACCATCACTCATCAGCCCGCTAGCGGGGCATATGTGTTGATTAGAGCATGTTGAGGCTGGACTCTGGCCCTACTCTACGCTGATTGATGGTGTGTGCGCATTGGTTTTTTGGGGTTCTGCCATTATGTTGAGCATCTGTCTTTGCGTAGGGAATGTCACATACTGTTTATAATGTTTGAATTATTGTGATCAATATAATTGATTGCTAAAAAGGTGTCAAGTGTGTACAATTTTGTTGCAACTAGCAGTGAGGTTGCAGACTGCAACCAACGTATACAAATCACCCCTCTCTTTCCTACAACCACAGTGGCCTGTATTGTCATCTGTAGGGGCCAGTAAGTATTTCCGTTTGGCCAAAAAGCATACATCGTGGTCAATTACATTCATAAACCTATAATTATCGCTATCTCTTTATGTGTATTGATCAATCATCCCAATAAAAGTTGGCGCTACAAGGCAATGTTTATTTGCATTGCGATTAGTGAATACAGGTTACTTTTGATAACATGAACTGTGCAGTTGTATGACGTATCACAATAGCCTACTTTTAGTTATCAAACAGTGAAACTAACGTCTCCAAAACACGGACGCATTAAAGACGCACACCCGCTTATCATAATCCCCCCTCATCCGTGAACTGCCATTCGCTACACTATTTTGCACTTGGATTAAAAAGTGAAACTCTATTACAATTGAATTCTCTAAATATGGATATCTTGTTAAAGGCACAGAGCATGGGCTTGTCTTCATGTGCTATATAAGGCGCGTCTGAGAGAGCATTAAGCTTCTAGGATCCATATATATATATACAAAGCTCCAATGTGTGTGGAGCTCCGGCCGGCGGTGGCTGACGGCTGCGTTGGCTCGAGGGTTAAGCTCCTAGGACAATAACGTCACAGCGAGTGTCGGACGGGTGGAGCTCCGTGTGTGCAGAGGTTCATTTTGACGTCCACGTCCCAAGGCGGGTTAAGATTTTTGGATACATATTTTAACACCGCATATAACGAATACAACGACACATTTCATACAAAACGTTGCTCATTAAGATCCCACACAACAACAGTACAAAAAAAGTAAAAGCCATGGGAATATAAAGGACTCAAAACTTAGGACTCTTATTTTTATTGGATTATACACTGATTAAAACACACTTATGAATGTTATATTATCTGCCAAGTCTGTTCTGCTAGATGCCTATTAATTATACACACTGTACCTTAAAATTAAAGGGACATAGGGACTATATCGTAATTAAAGGAGATGTTGGCAAAGTCATCAACTTCCTGTCCATTATCGCGGTAAGCACTCCCCTCCCCCATCGCATGAACACTCACGGCTTTCTGTTACTGACCCTCTATATCAAACAGCTGTGATTATCTTTTTAAATAATCCATATTGCTAAAAGCCCCTTTAAGTATTACATATCAAATCATTTGGATGTAATTATTTTCCCCCTTTCTTTATCTCTCACTCTGAAGGGAGAGCGATCTGATTGAATTGTATGTGCTTTGGGGTGAAATTGTTAATATGAATTGATCTCCAAAAATAAACAATAGATAAATCATTAGAAAGATAATGACACACCTAATGATGATGACTGTTGATGTTGGTAGATGATAACGATGATGGTGGTTATTACGATGTAATCACAGTTTTTCTGTGCATGTTTTGTGCCACAGTACTGCCCTGGTCTGAAATAGGGACACATTTTGTAAATCCTGAAGCAATTTACCGTAGCAGGCAGCAAAACACATTTCTAGACCTCCTGCATCTTTGCATAACAAGATTTGTTTTTGGTTATGTAGTGTAGGGTTCTTCCACACACTGTTAATTAAATGTAGCCCACTGTTTTCAGATATTCTGCTCTACTATCTTCTTCTCTGAAACCCTGTTATTTTATTCCATGTTTAGTTTCACTTTAAAGTCAGGGTGGCACTGTAGAATAACTGCAACTTTGAAGCCATTAATTCCTACTGAATTTCAACACTTATAAACGATCGTAAGCAAACAATTCATAATCAGTTATCAATTATTTGATGTTGAGAAAAGGGTTTAGAAGATCATTTATATACCATAAGTTGATGATGTACAAGCTATTTACGACATGCTCATAATGCTTAAAAACACAAACAGCCCTGTCTGTGAGCATGTCCGTGAGCATGTCCGTGAGCATGTCCGTGAGCATGTCCGTGAGCATGTCGGTGAGCATGTCGGTGAGCATGTCTGTGAGCATGCACGGTGCCGTGTAAACACAGCAGTGGCGTAACATCACGGTCGACGGCCCCGGTGCAGATATTTTTGCGCCGTTGATGCCATAGCGGAGTTGCGATCGGACGGAATTGTTGAGGGGGGGGGGGGGGAGGGGATGCCGTGGCGGAGTTACGATCAGACGGGATTGGGTGAAAACTGAAACACAGACCCAAAACCATGTTAGTTTGTGGACACTATTGGAGGAAACGACCTAGCCAGGGCGGTTTGTATACGAGGACCTTCGGAATGCCTCAACACCACACACCAGTGGATTCCGAAAAGTCTGGTTTATACAATATTGTTAACTGTTGTTAACTGATTATTATTTTTGTTGTGTGTGTTTGTGTGTGAGAGAGTTTGCGGCTGTGTGTGAGTGTGTGTGTGTGTGTTCATGTTTTGATGAATTAGCTTTGTAGCCCTGCGAATATCACAAAAAATGAACATGTATACATCTCTGATTACGACAGAATCAATGAATGAATCAATGCTACAACTCATAATCCATTCACCTTGCTGAAAAAAAATTAACCACTAAATATGGTAAATGGTCCTCATTTATAAAGCGCTTTTATCCAAAGGGCTTTACAGTGTTGACTGACATTCACCCATTCATGCACACATTCACACACCGACGGCGGAGTCGACCACACGGGGCGACAGCCAGCTCGTCAGGAGCAGTCAGGGTGAGGGCGTCTCGCTCAGGGACACCACGACACTCACACAGCTAGGAGGAGCCGGGGATCGAACCAGCAACCTTGCGGTTACCAGCCGACCCGCTCTGCCTCCTGAGCTAATGCCGCTAATGAGCTAATGAGCTAACCACTGCAACATCTACATCCCCTTGCAAGCATTGGTTCATGACAACATTGCTGTGACACAAAATACTATTCTGCTCGTGTGTTGTTGCAGTGATGGAAGATAACCAAAGATGGAAGAGAAGAATGTGTTGGTGATTTGCCCAACGTACAACTATCTTTATCAGTTGTTCTCAACCTCTTCCTGGCCCTGTTACCAACACTGAAACAATAGCCGTTTCTCAATACGCGTTCTCGTGCGTACTCGTGTACTTGCGTTCTCGGTAAACGTCATCAGTGGTAGCCCAAGCACTGGTCCAATTCCAAGTACGCGAGTACTGTCGTAAAACCCGGAAGTGTTCTCGATGCGTTCTCGATGAGGCTGTTCTACCGAGGACGCATCGGAGGTGACTCGTGTGGACTTGGGACCGTTAAATATCCCAGGATGCATCATCGAGTCCGCTGCTGTTCCAATTGCAGGTGCGTACTCACGTTCTCGGAAGTCTGTACTTGAAAGTCCGGACTTGCCAAGTATGTACTTCCAAGTCCGCGTACTTGGTATTGAGAAACGGCTTATAATATGAATTGTACTAGTGATTGTAATCCTAATTCTCTACTTCACACTTAGTTATAGTAGTTTTCTCCTTGCTATGAATGATTAGGCTGACAATTGATATTATAAGTCATAATAATGGCTAATCAAATGTAGCATCAGTAGCATTTTCCAGCAATCTCCTGTGACCTCATTTGGATATCAGGGGACCCCAAATGGGCTCCCGTCACCTAGGTTGGGAACCAGTGGTCCATATGGTTACCAAATACAGGTATAAAAGGCTTTATATTTAGGTCCCTACGCGCGCACACACACACGCGCGCACGCACGCACGCACGCACGCACGCACGCACGCACGCACGCACGCACGCACGCACGCACGCACGCACGCACGCACGCACGCACGCACGCACGCACGCACGCACGCACGCGCACACGTGCACACATACACACACCAAATACAAGTATAAAAGGCTTTATATTTAGGTCCCTATGTGTGAGCACACACACACACACACACACACACACGCACACATACACACACCAAGTACAAGTATAAAAGGCTTTATATTTAGGTCCCTACTACCCAGCCAGTTCGTCACCAGCTGCTGTAGTGTGTGTCTCTGTGCACTCTTCATCGCTCGTCCTGCCACGCCCCCCTCATGCGTCACGTCATGCATGCATCTGTTGACATGTGTACACACGCACATAATATATGCAAAACACACACGCAGGCATGCACACGTGCCAAGCCCGTCTCCTAAATGCAATACTGCGTGACAATCTGTATGGAATAATATGGACTATGGATTGATAATATAATATGTTGCTGAGAGAATCACCACTTTACAAAACGCCTTTCATGGTGATTCATTGTTTTTGTTGATCTGAACCTGTATGCCCTTATTTGGGACAGTTGAGGCAGAGCAACTAATTCAACTCTATTTGTGTTTATTCATTTGAATATACTCAGCAACAAAAAGCTGCATGACATAATGTTTTATGGAATATCCAGTACTGCAACTGGTTATAGCAAAATCTTTTGCAGACACATTCCATCTGAATCTCAGAGTCATGTCTGTGCTGTAGGGTCAGAGGGTAGTCAAAAATATTGAATAAAAGATTCTGTGAATATAAGCAATATGATCGAACAAATAAAACATATAAATATTGCATATAATATAATATGAACATGCACACACACACACGCGTACACGTGCACACACACACACACACTCACACACTGCATTGAAATGCCAACAAGTGGTTAACTATCTGTTCACGCTGATAAACGAGTGTATCTGTGTTACCTTTGGTAAAACAGATATAAACGACCCACATACACACGCATGGACCTGCACGCATGACGCTAATACAACGTAATATAAATGGAAAACATCCATCAGTCAGTGTGTTATTGCCATGCCCTTCACACACACACACACACACACACACACACACACACACACACACACACACACACACACACACACAGTCAGCGGGGTTGGCACCACACCAGAGAGCTGCTTCGTCCAACACCCCAGCCTGTTAATGAAGCAACACACACACACACACACACACACATGTGCACGCCACGCCAATTTCATACCAATGTCAAAGAGACATTCACACTCCGTCAGCATTTGTGTCACTGCTTTTAAACCACACATATAAACACCCACCCCCACACACTCACACACACCCTCACACACGCCCCCACACACTCACACACGCCCCCACACACAGGCATTAATGATGCACACCAATGCGGTTTAAATGGAACCACCTTTGCAGGTCATCTGCACCTGTAAGACAGAGAGTGGACTAGACGTCTTTGTGTGTGTGTGTGTGTGTGTGTGTGTGTGTGTGTGTGTGTGTGTGTGTTCGTGCAATTGTGTCTGATGGGTAAGAAATGGGCGGGGCATTAGGGGAGGTGGGGGGGGGGGGGCATCCAACCTGTCATGTGAATTAAGCAGCTGTCGGCGGAGATGCTGCTGTGGGCAGTGGTGGGGGACGGATAACCTACACACACACACACACACACACACACACACACACACACACACACACACACACACACACACACACACACACACGCAAATGCATACACACACACAGACGCAGACGCATACACACTCCCGCTCATCTCCTTGCAGTCATGCATGTCGAAAAGGCCATCTATTTAGCTGACGTGTGGGGTGTGTAGGAATAGGGGGAAACTGTGTGTGTGTGTGTGTGTGTGTGTGTGTGTGTGTGTGTGTGTGTGTGTGTGTGTGTGTGTGTGTGTGTGTGTGTGTGTGTGTGTGTGTGTGTGTGTGTGTGGGGAGGAGGTTGGACGGGCTGCTATAGAGGAGCCTGATGATAGGGTGAGCGGAAGCGAGCAGGAAATGGAGAGAGAAGGTGATGGATGGGCAGTAGGTGATGGAGGAGGGCCGCCAGAGGAAGAGAGGAAGGGGGGGGGTGGGGGTGAGATCAAGGGGCCCGGGTGGTGGTGGTGGTGGTGGTGGGGAGGCTGGGGGTTGACTGGTGTCGGACCAGGGACGTGAGGACGGACGGCCTGATTCGCACCCGGAGAGCTTGATGCAGATTAATGACGATGGGAACGGAGATAAAGGAGAGGGACGGGATGAAGGAGGGGGGGGGGGTGAAGGAGGGGGGGGGTGAAGGAGCGGGGGGGGGGAGGGGATGCGGCACTCGTTTGCAGAGCTGTTGGCGCAAGGAGGGGGAAATTGAAAAGAATCAATTAAAAAAAAAAAACGCACCATAAGAGGAATTTCGAGAAACACTCGATAATGCACCGTTTGGTCTGCTGGTAAAAACAACAGCAACTTCTGTGTTGCTCCTATTGCCAAGAGCCTTGATGAAATGTGTAGAATCTGCGTTGTTTTATACCTGCACACGAGTAGGACGCCTTCACCCAGAGTGAGTTATGGTGAACATAAAGAAGGATCCATTCTAATGGAATTGTCTGTTGTTACAGGCCTTATGTCTTGTTAGTCAAGACCCCCACATACTCTAAATCTCAGTTTATTTCGCAGAAGTCACGTCGAGTCTAATGACTTTTACCTGTTTGGTAAAAAGTCATGTTATACACATATTCATACATATAAAAATGAGATCAAATAAAGGCAATTAGACTTTTTTAACATCCTCCACCGCTTGTATGGGACTATATCGCTACTCTTCTGAGGTACCATTTAAGTTCCGTACAATGTGCAAGACAACAGAATAAAACCTTATGGACCATACGTTATAGTCCATGTAGCCTGTTCCAAATTATGACAAGTAATGTCAATTTGAATAAATGTGTGCTGCAATGACGTTCACCTCTGAGGCTACAATGTAAGATTTATAGCTGAGAGAAGGGAGAAGGGAGAGCGTGAAACTCCGTCATAGATGTGCTCTCCCACCGCCCAGTCGCAGAGGTAGTAAGGGTATGCTAGGTGGGATAATGAAATTCCTCTTGTTTCTACCACAACAACTTTTCTGTTTTCCTACGCTGTTAAAATAACTCACTTCTTACCCTCTCTCTGTCAACCACCTCTCTCTCTCTCTCTCTCTCTCTCTCTCTCTCTCTCTCTCTCTCTCTCTCTCTCTCTCTCTCTCTCTCTCTCACCAATCTCTCTCTCTCTTTAACTGCCTCACTCCTCTCTTCACATTTGTGCTATGAATCAGGACTACAGTAATATTAACGGCCCCTGTGTCGCCATGGCAATGATTGATGCTCCTTGTTTTCACTTGACAGAGTGGTAAAATTAAATCACTCAGTCCTAGCGATGGTGTTGTGTGCGCGCGCGCGTGTGTGTGTGTGTGTGTGTGTGTGTGTGTGTGTGTGTGTGTGTGTGTGCGTGTGTGTGTGTGTGTGTGTGTGTGTGTGTGTGTGTTGCACTCTGTTTGGCGGTTTTTATTGTGTTTTGGGAGTGACTTTATGAGCTTCGCCGCATGTGCGAGCGAGAGAGTGCGTGTGTGTGGGAATGCGGTCCCATAATATGTGTTTTTCGTGTGGCCAAGTACTTGGTATAGCGTTTTATTCTGTGCGTGTTCATGTCTAGTCTCGGTTATGTGTTCATGTGTATGCGTGAGCACCCTCCCAGACACACAGAGCCACGCTCTCTGCCAGAGAGTACCGGAAGAAAGAGAGCGTGTTCAAATAGAAGGAATTCAAAGAGATGGGATCTTTAATGGGGTTTTAACAAAGCGCTAGATTTCCGCACCATATTCTAGATATTAGAAACGGAGACGCTAAAATACCCCACAATGCATTTCTCAAGTTTCACATCTATTAAATCAGCGCCACTCTCGCACACTGAGCAATTCTTTCTCTCACACAATAATGTGTGTGTGTGTGTGTGTGAATTAAATCAGTGAGACTAGCAGCCATGAGAGCCAAACATAATAAGAGATGCACATCTAAGGGTTAGAACACTTTTCGAGTAGGATGGATATGGATTTTTCTGTCTCTGATGAAGTTTTAACTTCTGCTCCAATATATTGCTTCGTACAAGTTAGCGCTGAGCAAATAACATACAAAATGATCAAATATTTACAGAACAGATATAAGTCAGGATTCTCACAGACACATACGTAAGACAAAAACATTCCAGATTCTATCAGAAGCGTCAATTCTAAGTACAAATGTTCTAATACAAATGTAAATACATTTCTTGACGTTCTGTAAAGCCTTGTATGTTGATGGGATAGTCTGAATTGCTTCATAACATATTAAATTCTTGAAAGTTAGGGTTAGGTAACACCAGTTAGGGTTAGGTAGCGCCATTCATTTTAAGCAAACCAAGGTCAAGTTCGAAGACCGTAGCATTCAAGTTAATCAGTTCAACCAATCACAATCAGGTTTCTTTGTCATAGTCACCAGTTACTAAATGTGTTTCAGGAGTGGTGGTACGTTACAGCCTATTTCTGTTTCTCAACATAGTCCTCTTATTGCATCCAGTAGCAAACTAAATGTATAGACCTATATATAATTATATATATATAATTACCGCTATCTGTTCATCGCATTGAACATTAATCACATAGTTTACTTGCACAGTGGTACGTTAATAAAGACGGCTTATTGATAACATGGTGGTGGGCACTTGTATCGCAACCGTTTTGTTTTGGATCCCACTTTCTCTGAAAGAGTGATAGTCTACTTTTTAGCTATCGAAAACAGGGAACAACCTGTAGTGAACGCAACGTTGTGTACGTGACATTCATGTCAAAACAGGTTGCACTTGAGAAATGTTATAGTGCTCAGAGCAAAGGTCAGCGCTATCCAACAGTTCCTCACAGCGTCCCATCGGCCCTGTCATTCGGCCAACTCGGATTGGCCGACCCGAGTGTCACCCCCACTCCTTCTGGCAGTGGATAGGATTCAAAGTGGTCAATCGATATCCAACAAACACACTGTTTTGTGTACATTTTTTTATTGTCTCAGTTTGTGGATTGGTTACCGAATGCAATATGCGTCATATAGGTGATTTTTGCACGATTTTTTTAAATGTTTTGTGATGCACCGCTTGTTTGCGCAAAGTGAGTGTCATGGGACGATGTATACTGCCCTGTGAGGTCCCGTGCCACGCCCCCCTACTGGGTTAGTCTCTAGACACGCTCACAACATGAGAGCTACTTCAGAGAGTTTCACTGCCACGGTGCGACCCTACCCTAATGGGTCTAAAGTGATCGCAGAAGCTCAAAGATTTGAACATTTGCTGGTCTGTTTCTGTGATGAAACAGCCGTTATTTATCTTTGATGTGTACGGGGAATGGGTTAACCGAGCGATTGTTAGTGCTTTGAGCTCGTTTCTATGAGCGTCCTTACTGTACCGACAGCGATATATTCCTTCACCTTCTTCTGATAAAAAGCATCTGCTAAATGCCCCTGAATGTAAACGTAAACGTACAATTATTGAAACGGTTCTCCATTGGACAATAAAGAGGAATAACACAGCAGGTAAAGTAAAGTGATTAAAGTTACATGGTTACAACTGACGCTCCGCCAGACCGGACAGCTCGACCTGCGGCCCGACACAAAGAGAGCGGCCTCCCCAGGTCAAGCAACGTCCAAACAGGATGGCT
>NC_140274.1:21504779-21522279 GCF_964030765.1 Micromesistius poutassou
CCGGCTTCTTGTCTTGCCTGCGGATGAAATTGCCTTCACCGGTTGAGTACACCTGTCTTGGGAGGGTAGAGGGAAGACGCCACCACATTATGATATCAATTGCAAAAAAAAACACAGTTTTGAATGGCAGCAGTTGGCACCTATACTATTAAAAGGTATAGCGCACAATTTACACACACACACACACACACACACACACACATACAGTACATAATTGATATTGTATATTTAGATTCGATTTTTTTAATAAAGACGCTCTGCAAAGAAATATTGGTTTTAATCCACACCTCCTTCAGAACTGTATACATTTTAAAAAAGTCGTTGTATATTTATGGACAAGCTGCACTTGTCCATAAATATACAACGACGACGTGTGCAGTGGTCACCAGCCTCCGCCTCATCAGGTGTTGCAGCTGGCGATGCATAGAAAGGCACACGAGGCGTTAGTCAATGTGCAGACAACGTCACTAATGGCAAGAATGAAGTACACCAGGCCTAACGTCCTACCCTCGGAATAAATAGTAGAGCTGCTGTGTGTGTGTGTGTGTGTGTGTGTGTGTGTGTGTGTGTGTGTGTGTGTGTGTGTGTGTGTGTGTGTGTGTGTGTGTGTGTGTGTGTGTGTGTGTGTGTGTGTGTGTGTGTGTGTGTGTGTGTCTGTATGTGTGTGCGTGAGTCACAATAAACCCTAATGGGTAAAGGTATTATGAACCTCATTACTTTTTTATGTATGTATGTACCTTCTGGCACGCAGGGCGACATACTTTGTTCCCATAGCAACATAGCGGCTCCGGAACTCCAGGTAGAAGAATTGTGTGTGCGTGTGTGTTGGTGTGTTGGCGTGTTGGCGTCTGCACGGGCACATCCGCGTGGAACAAAGGGAATGTTTTATGTGCAGATGCACACTCTTTGTGTGTATATGTGCGTCCAATCCTGTCGGATGAGACGCAGGACATTCTACATGTGTGTGAGTAAATATCACGTGTGTGCTTGAGGGTAAACTTAAGCCTGTCCGTTCTTCATGGATGGAGGATGGAAATCATTGATTAGCCTTTATGTGTAGAATAAATGTCAGGGAGATTTATTCTTATCCCCCTGTCTTTTCCTCTTTCTCCCATCTTTGACTCCTTCCATCACTATTATTTGGTCATTGTTTCCTCTTTATTTATTCCGGAGTTTGAGTTTCATCGACTGGACCACACACTATTGATCGTGAATATTATTTATATCATAATATTAGATTGTAATATTTATGTATATTTTATTTAAACAATTGTTACATTTCCTATCGATTTTTCCATCGGCATTATTCATGAGTTATCGATACACAATCCCTATATCTTCTTTAGACATGCATGAGCGAAGTTGGCTGCAGCAGTATTGTTGTAAGTTGGCAGACTTGTTATGGTGTCATATGGTGAATTCATTATTCATTATTGGATAGTGTCGTTCCTCACCCCTCCACTGTGACAGCAAGGGTGTGGTGACTGTCAGCCCTGCATCACCCAGGAGGGTGCTGCACACGAGGTGTCATAACCCCCACCGCGCAGACACACACACACACTCACAATGTTAAGCACTCTGGGTACCCAGATATTGTACCCGCCATAAATGAAAATAATTAAATATTAGCACTATACTGATATAATAATTTGACTAAACATTAGACAGAAATAAAAATAGTAGTTTTTTCAATTACATGACATGCTTTGAATATTCCCAACTCACTGTGTATTTATCTCGTTTGCTAAATTAAAATAATGTACATTCTAAAAAGCATGTCCTTGTAATATGTAAGTTGTAGTTTGTTTGCTAATCAATTTAGAAAAAGATATTAAATTGATGGAATGTGGTTTCATTCTGTATTATTTATGGCGTCACCACTTTGAAGGACACAGAGAAAGTGATTTATAAACGGGGACAGATTGTATACTTGTTTACAGCCATGGGTGAAAGATATTGGAGCCAGAAAAGATCTGCACTGCACAAAATCCTAGTGTCTATTGATGACACTGCATGTGCACACACACACACACACATTCAACTATAGCTTATAACGTTTCCCATGGCCCAATTCGTGAATGCACATCTAGTAGAACAGTTTCAACACAATACAGAAAAAAGTGGAAGTTTCATGGTCAGGAGTGAGAGAGGGCAAAGAGAAACATTGTGGTCATCAATATTACCGAGTTGGAATTTGAATGTCAGCCCATTTATTTATTTAATAACAACCTCAATCAATATGAAATTATCGAAAACAGACAACGAGGAAAAACATAACGCAAAACTGTAACAACTTGCTAGATTGGGACAAATGATCAATGGGGGAAATAGCAAGAAATGTCTTCTTTTTGAATGATTATAAATTATAAAAGACTACTGAGGCGTACTGTTGGGCCGTCTCTACGACACCCGTGGTATTGTATCGTATTTATTCGTAGTACTTAATTGTGTAGCACCTTGCAGTAGCTAGCCATCACTGCTGTAGTCGGGGAATGCGTTGGCCTGGCGATTGTTAGTACTTGCACTTATATTACATGAACGTCTTCACTGCACCGACAGCGATATATTGTTTCACTTCTTATGACAAATGTACTTATTGTAAGTGGCTTTGGATAAAAAGGGTCTGCTAAACGCCCTGAATGTAAATGTGCCACGGGTTCTGCCGGTCGGGCTCCTGCTCCTCGCTGATCCTCGACGGCAGGCAGAGGAGACTGGACTGACCTTCCTGTGCTTAATGTAGGCTGACAAAGCCTGTGGCCTCGACGTATACACATGTGTGTAAGTGTGCGTGTGTATGTGTGTGTGTGAACGTTTGTACACACACACACACACACACACACACACAGAGGCACAACACATATATAAAAACTACAAGTAGTTGTCAACTAACATCAAATGATAATAACATGTTTCAAATATTTAGTGCTGTTGCAATCAGTTAACTTTTAAAAGCAGCAATTAACAGTTAAATCAATTACTAAAGTATTCTTTAAAAGGGCTACAGCATCAGGTTTATCCTACTTCCTGGATACTTTAGTCCTGGCGTTTGTCTGAAGCTGTGGTCAGAGCACCTCAGGGGATGATGGGTTAGGGTTAGCTTAGCTTACTTAGCTTACACATTCATACAATGGTGACGGAAAGTGTCTGCATGTTTTACTAAATGACACCTCCTCCTCCTCCTCTTTCTTCCGCTTCCCTGTCGTCATTGTGTTGAACCATCCAATAGCGCGCCAGCGGGGAAAAGTCAGCTTGGATCGGAAACAGGAAAAAAAAGTATTGCTGCTCTCCAGCCCCTGCTGCAGGGCGGATTCAAATCGCCTGCAGAACGGGCTGGGAGTACCCAGTCTAAGGCATAAGGCCAGTGAGAGGAGACCAGTTGCCACCTCCATCTTCGGCATAGCCAAGTATGTCAAGCTACTTTGTGCATTTTAGAAGTATTTTTTTTCTGTTGGAAGCAGTTTTGTTTGGGTGTCGCTGAAAGTGTTGCTGAAAATGTCAGTGGTAGTTTGGGCAGGAATGTATAAAGTTGTTAATTGGAGGGAAAATTCTCTGTATGATACAAGAAATGTGAAGCTTCGGGCTAAAAGCACTTTTCCAGAGTGGTTGTTTGGTTGTTTTGAAACGGCTGCTCGCCGTAGCTCAAGCGAGTGCGGCGTGGGTTTGACAACGTTTGACAACGCCCCACGCATCTGCTGCTATGGAACCCAATGTTTCAGTTTTTTTCAAAAACATTTATGACATTCCAGAATGCTCTCATCCCATGTTTTGAAACTCGAAAGGCGAAAGTTCCCCTGCTAAAACAGAGGTTTACTTAGCCTTTAAGGTCTTGGAAGCTGAGGTACAATATATATAATAACTATATATAACATGTGAACATGGTGTGACGAGGACAACCATCCATGCTAACATTCCGAAAGTGGGAAACATTGCATTTGACTAGTTGGTACATAGAAGCTAGTGTTTAAGATTTACCCTGTCACACATTGAACATCACAATTTATTCAATTTTAGACGACGACGACGAATATGCGCCTTCCAAAAGAAAAAAGTGTTGCGCTAACCTTTAGATGTGCATTAAGCTGAGATATTTTCTCCATGTCAATCATGGTAGTGAAGCGATCCAAACTGGATCTTTGTAAGTAATCTAATTGTCCCATGACAGCAATACTTTTTTTTTTAACACATGCAAAATACAAAAGCTGTTCTTCTTTGATCGACAGTAATTGTGTTGTTTCCTCCCCCAGCAGACTGGATTCTGTCTGCTTTCCCCCTGGATAAAGGATGAAGAGAATTCGAGACACAATACAGGGAATAACATCATTCATCCCGCTTTGAACTTTTGAGCGCCTGTGCAAGTAATGTGTATGACAATGTTACGTAAAGCACATGGTTCTGTTAAGTATACTAGCTTCTGCTGTATATAATATAATATCCTTAATTAATAACTCAAGTGACTGCCTGTGTTATCTTCAATAGAGGCTTTAATGAACCTTCCAAAACATCAATCTGTTGTTATTCAAAATATGGAAGTGTGTTGCTTTCCTGTATTTACTGAATTATCATTTCTAATACTAGTACCCGATGATATTCAAATGTTGTGTTTTCTGGAAACAGGGATAAAGAAACATCTTTATCCTTTCTCTACCATCAAACCCTCCTTTACACACACACACACACACACACACATAGTGTATTCAGAACTGAATGATTAAACAACAATTGTGTTGTATGCATTGTGTTGTACGTATTCTTTGTTTGAGACTTGTGGTTGTTCAAAGTACTGATTGTGGAGACCTGACTTGGAATGGAATATCGTAGGTGGTCCTAAAGGCTTGTGAAGTGAATTATTATTAGACCTTCTCCTATCGACACAAAGGTAGGAATGTCAGTGTAACGATGAAGGGAACAGGCCCGCACACTAGCAGCTAATGAGCAGGCACTCTGTGTTTTCACTGCTCCGAAGAAAAAAGTTTTGAAAGTATTGATTAGAAGTTCAAAGATGAGTCTGGAATAGTTTTTGTGCGCCTGGTCTACTTCTGCGTGCGCGAGGAGAATAAAGATTGGCTAATGAAAGAAAAAACTTCCTCCTGCTCTTTTATCTGATTATGTCTTTGCAACACTTGGTGGACGGTGGCACGCTTTATTAACTCTCTGCCCAAGGGGGGGGGGGGGATTCAGGTCCACGCGTAATGAGAAGTCAATGCTCGGTATTGAATAGATTTGTAAAAAGCCATCAACAAACTACGGTTGAGTTCAATCCCATTCCAACCAACAGTGTTTAGTCCATGTTAAAAGAGGAATTACGAACAAACTATGAAATGTATAACTGTCCAATATGACCGATTATTCTGCCAATTAAAGCTAGAGAGGGTATCAACTAAAGATGGTAGCTGGATTACAATCTATTGATTAATTTTCTCTTTGGCAAAGGTCGGCCATTATCAGTGACTCACAGGAATGTATACGTGATTAGCATGCTACATATGTCTGTACACTGTTCTAAAACAAGGTGCTGCTGGTTTGAAACCAAGTCGCATCTAATCATGTCATTCTGTGCCCCTGGTATTAATCAATACTTGCATAAACCTTTAGAGGCTGAGAGAAATGTGAAACATCCTTGCTTCTAGAGTGTGTTACATGTAGAAGAACCAAACCCCAACACAACATGTTGGGGGTTGCATGAGATTACTCTCTATTGTGTGTAACTTCTTATTGGTTCAGAAACTAGTTGGTTGGATAACCCACAATGCATTTCGACAGGAGGACAACCCTCTCAACCAAAATGTTAAACATTATTATTAATTACCATGGAGCACGTTTTGTGCCACTACTAGGTTCAAAGGAAGGAATCTGGCTTGATTAAATTATGTATTTACGTTCCAAGTGGGTACAGAATACCACAAATCCGTTCCATGCATGTAATAAAAATCTAACTTTAAGCGATAGTCCACAATGCGCTCTGCGGCAAACATAACTTAAGACGTGACCTCACTGTCAGAGGGAGAGCAGAAAACACCACCGGCGTACATATCCTGCTTTGTGATTACGCTCACCTCCTCCAGCGGAGTCTGTCCCTCCGCCTCAGCCGCCCCGCCACCCCCCCCCCCCCCCCACCCCCCCACGTCTGCAACCGAAGCCAAGCTTTTATGTCCCTCATGCTGTGGGGCCACTGAAGCGAGGTGTGAGCCGAACAGAGAGTAAATGAGCTCCCCAGGGGGGTAGTAACGTTAGGGTGTCGACCACCCACCCACTTGATTCCCAGATACTCTTTCTTTCCCGCTGTACCGTACCTCCCCTCCCGTTTGACAGCTTGCGGCTGAGGAACACCACCCATGACCTTGAACTTCTGGGGCTAAAACAGCCCCCCCAGCCCCCTGTTCAATGTGTCGGTCTGCAAGGCAAAGGGTAGCTCGAGGTTCAGGGGGTGTGTAAGTTAAGTTACACTCCCCTAACTTCTGGGATGGCCCCGAGGATTAACCCGACTGACATTCACGCTAGGGCGCGCACCACCAAATGTACCGCCGCTTGAATGTACATCGGAGGTGTCCGTCCGAAATCAGGCCCAGCCCCGGCCTAACCATCACGTAGGTCCCCTGAACTTCCACCAGCAGCCTATGGGCGGTGGTTAAAGCCCCTCTCATCAGGGAAGGCAGCAGGCGTTTTGCCCTCTCCGCCTCTCAGCCAGCCACATGCTACCGTCGTCTCCTAGGTTACCTCTGAGTATGCCTCGATGACGTCCTGGGAGCGCAATCTGCAGCCGTGGACGTTCTGCGGAGGTCTATGGTTGATGACCGGGGCTCGCTCCTTCTGAGTGCTGCCCAGAAATGTCCAGGAACGCCTGTGTCTGGGGCCTGATTAGTACACCGTGCTGCGCAGAGAAACGCTCTTAGACACATGCGTATTCAGGTTTTCTTTGTGGTGAGAATATGTGTGAATCTACTCACTCTATACAAAACTCATATGCAGTGTTGGAAGTCATTGTCATATAGTGACACTGGGAGTGTAAGGCAGAGATAGGCAGTGCGTGTGAAAAGACTATTACTATAAAGACATACTATACATACTATACGAGACATATTTATGAACAGGCACTGCATTAGTAATGAGGAAAGGCACTGTTGGAGTAGACAGACAACGGGAATAACAGACACGTCAAGGCTAAACCAGTCCACCCTTCGAAGTGTGATCCAATTTTGGGATGGCATCCTGCCACCATTTTTCTTCAATTACGGGAACAAAGTGGAGTCACCGTTAAGCTTGTTTACGTGCGCACAATCTCGGGACAATTTGTGTGTACAAACAGAAAAACCCCCTGACGTTGTCTGTCTGAACATCTTGGACCATCTTAGACTTCTACGTGGCTTGTGGCCTCTGGTTTCCCTGGGCCCGGACGGGTCCCTCCTGCATGTCCGTGACCCGGTGTAACTCTTGTGTCAAGGGGGGGGGGTCCCGCCCGGCCTTTTCCTGCTGAAAGCTTTCCATGTTCCTGTCACTGCCGCTGTCGCACGTTCCACACAACCACGGGGTTCCAAGAGATGATGTCAGGCTTGATTCGATAATGCCTTTGATTGTCCAAGTGGGTATCGCAGGACCTGTTCCATGCGTGGTATTTAAATTACAGTTCAAACAATAATCGATTGCACGCTCGCCCCGCGACCGATAGGACTCGGAGCCGACCTCACCGTAAGAAGGAGCGCACAGAATACCATCTGCATACACATCCTGCTTCTCGTTATGCTCACCTCGTCTGTTCCCCCGATGGAGCCACCACCCCACCCCCCCGGTCTGCAGCCGACGCCAAGCCACGCCCCCTTCACACCACAAACCACTACAACCTGTGTGTGTGTGTGTGTGTGTGTGTGTGTGTGTGTGTGTGTGTGTGTGTGTGTGTGTGTGTGTGTGTGTGTGTGTGTGTGTGTGTGTGTGTGTGTGTGTGTGTGTGTGTGTGTGTGTGTGTGTTGGAAGGACCAGGTGGAGATGTGCATTGATTGATCCTTAAGGGTTTTAGAATGGTAACGATTGGGATGGTAATGTCTTGGCCTATTGCCTGGAATTGCAAACACAGTGAGATGTCAACAAGTTGCTCACACACAAGTGGAAAAATATCCTTCTTTTAGTAAATACTTATAAAATACTTACTTATATTATATCACGTTCAGTCGGTCATTTTGTTTGCTCCATTTCATCTGGTTGAAAAATATGACATAGATATTATTTTTTGAACAAATCTGCAGAATTTCACTCCCGCTAGATCGTTCTTGTCCTGCCCATGATGGTTTCCATGGAAACGACGGAGTGTTCCATGAAGTTGAGTGGCGTGTACTAAATCAGACTTGCTACAACAAGCCTCTAACACGCCATCCTCTATGAAATTAAATGATTGATCTTCCATCTGTACTCAATTTCTTATGCCGTTAAGTATGACGAATGCATGGAACCTAAATAATGCATGCAACAGTCAATTATCTGTTTGTTGCGATTGCCAAGTGATTTGCCTGCTCATCCCTATTATTAGCAATCACAAAGATCATTCAGAGTTTAGGATATCAAGTCAACCTGATTCGCTAATGCAAATTGGTGACGCAACTAATTTGCTACTTAGAGACTAAGACTCTAACCTTTACTATAAAGCTTCTTCTGTCTTTTTCTCTTTAGAAATTTATTGCCAATCATTTTTTGGACCCACGACGTGGAAAGCTGAAGAAGGCAGACCAGGGTCTACCTTCTCTCCCTAGGGTGGAATGAGTCCCCCGCCAGCTGCTGGCTGTTTTGGAAACACCCTGTCTTTAGGGTCCCGGAAGGGAAAAGTGTGCATTTCAATCATCATTTACGAAGATCTTCCACAGCAGGTGTTGGAACAAGGTATCATTCAGATGAACTGGTCCCAGGTTTCAGAGACACTTGCAGTGATATCATATCTTTCACCACAGCCCACTGTGACCAACACATCATAAACAAACAAACCTGTAGTTGGTATCGATAACTTTGTTTGTGGTTTTTGTATGTGTATGCTGTGGAAGTCACTAGGGAATCACAATTCTGCTGTTCACTTTATGCGGCCGTCAGGGCCCTGTTGAAGAGGAATGCAATGTTGATATTGTTTCCTTTAACAGACTAATTAGCAATCAATTATGTCACGCAAGTTGCCGCAAAAAAATAAAACTTAACTTTGGCCTTTGCAAGTTGAAAGCAAAGGAAAATAACATCATACAGAAGGACTTTTTACTATTTGCTATTAATTTTGGATTAAATATTTTTGTATTTTTACATTATATGTATTTAGCTGATTTAGCTAACCCTAACCCTAATTGACTTATGATAAGTGCATTATCATAAGTGATAACCCAACTTAGGTTTGAGAACCATTTGAGTATATAAAATTCATTCAAAATAAGATGGACTTATGTTTGTACCCTTTGCTTATTTTTTGGTTTCCATATGTGGATTAATACATTTCCAAGGCTTCATCCAGGACATTGGTTTAGATAGGCGCTGTGGACTTGTATTGTTTATTTATTAGTATATGTTATTATACATTATAGTCAAAGTTCTTGTGTTGAGGTGCATTGTGGTAGAGGTCCCAGGTGTGAGAGTATTACAGTTTGACCTTCTTAGCTTCTTAACTCCACCGTGCCAACATGGCCACCTCTTCGACTGACAGAAACATGTGGACTGATGAAGCATGAACAATCTCTTTTGTTTATAAATCCGAAGATCTTCAGACCAAAGTGTCGTGTCCACTTAGCCTACAACGCTGTATCCATATAGCATCTAAGACAGATTGCATTAACATGGATCTCAACAGATCTTTCTCTCAAGTGTGACCACTTGCAATCACACTTTGCCTCCTCGCTCAACATGCAAATAGGCCAACCGCATTTTCACATTAGTGCCTCTGTGCTTTTTTTCTTTCAGGCAAGCGGATACATTCACACTTGACTGGCAATGTGGTAATGTGCGTCCTTGAGTACCTCCAAAAGTGGGTTTTTGAAAATTTGATTTGAATGCATGTTTCCGGCATTCACACCTGTCTGCTGTCTGACTCTTTCACGAGAGCTGCATTTTAATGCCGGGGTATATGATCAGGGCCTTGCTCGTCTGGGGGCCAGCGCACATACACTATTCCACCTGAAATAAATCTCACCGGTTGTGTGTAGATCTCACACTGGAAGGATCCAATTGCAGGATCCGCCAATAAAGCCCCAGCTCGGCTCAGGGTTTTTGTTGCAGATGACTCACAAGCGCAGAGTTTACGAGGAGAAAAAACAACGTGCAGCTTTGCGGATTTGTAGCTAATCTCGTCTGAGTCTGGATTGACCGATGAAAATGCTAGCTTTTATGCTTAAACTCATTCTGTTTTTTAATTTGCCATTTACCTACCTGTGCTATCTTATTTAGCCTGCAGATTGCTTGTTTAAAACCCGTAATTATGTCAAGAAGAAAGAAAAGGCGCATGCTATGATTTATCCATCACGTGAACGTGGACACATTGCCTTTGTCTAAAGGACGAGAGTGTGAGTAGGATTGTGGCTGGAGACGTCCCCCAGGCTTCGCTGTAGCACACACCCAAGGGACAACCACCAGGTCCTCAAAGTCAATGATCCAAACGCCCCTAACTGTTTTGACACTAATAGTTGTGTTTCCTGCGTGACGTTATCACTAAATTGGGCCTGAGGAGTAACAGTGCAACGTGAACTCATTGCCAATTAGCTGGCTATGCCTCGGTTAGTTGACTTCTATTGCGCTAATGGATAGCCTTAAAGAAATTAGCTTTTGTTGTAATTGTTGTATGCTTGAGTGCCATTGTGATAAAGAGGACTCACTACAATGACTTATAAAATTAGTTGTTTGTTTTTTCAAAAATAGATGTACAGGAAGGGGGGTGGAAAAAATAAGAAAAAACCTCCGCCTGAACCGACAAAGGTAATGGAAGGGGTAAGGTTGCACGGAGTGTGTTATTAACAAAGTGAAAGAACGGTTGGAGATTACTTTCTCAGATTTACACCTGGGTCCCCGGGTACAAGTGATTAGTGATGTGTCCAATTTAAAATAGAATACCTTCTTTTGTAGCCCACTCTGGTGAAAGATATGGGATTGTCTTTGCATCTCATCTCGACTAATAGAAAATAGAAAGGATTTGAAAGACTCTGCAAACAGGGTTCAGACTTGAATCTGACAAATTCTGTTCTTGAATGATTTGCATTACAATGAGGCTCAATATTATGTTCTACGCTATAACAACATGGAATTGTTATTCATATGAAGGTTTGTCTAGTTTGTATTTCCATTGAAAACAAGTTAATAATATCGGATTCTAATCTAAGTGCTCCCTCCCCGACTGGGGATACAGGGGAGACATACAAGGGACAACACGTTCATTTTTCACTGAAATCTAGACTCAAACTCTCCACCCCATATTAAAACAAGCGGCATCAAAGGCCCGAAACATGAACAGGACTTTCAGTAAAACTTGCTATATTCCTAGTGCTAAACAATATGAATCAAAGCCATCAAGCTGATCCAATGCTTCAATAACGTCGTCCAGTCACAGCCTTCAACACATTGCATACCAGTGCATTCAAATCAGCACACGTCTTACCAACCTCTTCTAGTGGGGTGTTTGTATTCACACACAAACAAGAGTTGCAGTGCAATGCAAAGTATATAAGTATCTTTTGAATTGAGTTATTGCATTTCACTCCATACATTAATTGATATGAGTAGTCTTAGATTAAACATTTGAACATGGTTACCTCATGTGTCAGGCATCAAGGAGTGAATGAAGGGTGAGGCGATGGTACTTCGTTCGTTGAGACATTGCAATATCTAAGCTTGCTGAGACATTTGGTGAGACACAAAGACTGAAATAAGTCCATCATGGAGATGTCACAGAAACAACACCTTTGTCAGTACCACTGGAATGGGATCGATCCTGTGTGAAGAAACGAGACGGAGGTGACGCTAAAATGTGTGAGCAACGGTGAAAAGTAAAAAAAAAAATGCTCCCAGCGGCACAGTGTGTGACACGTGAGAGAGAGAGAACAGGCTGTTTCAAACGCTGCATTTATTACTGTAGTCTGTGTCATTACATGTGTGTGTGTGTGTGTGTGTGTGTGTGGGATTCATATCATGTGTATCATCACGTGGAGGATATTGGTCTCGGTCTCTTTGTGTTTCTACACGGGGTAACGTTAGGAATAGTTACCAGGGTGTGTGAGACTTATAAGTGCGTTGCATGCAGAGGTGTGTAAAGATTAGGCAGTCGCCTGTGTGTTTGTGACGCAAAGCTGCATTTTAATACAGGTGTGTGTGTGTGTGTGCGTGTGTGTGTGTGTGTGCGCACGTGTTAAAGCAGAGGAGAACAGGAGATGGATAGCGACAGAACACATCTGTGAATGTGTTATCGTCTTTGCATGTGAGAACAAAAATAGGTGAGAAAAGGGTGTGTGGGTTGAGGGGGAGAGGAGGTGAGAGAGGAGGGATTATCGGCAGCGTAACCCATACTGTGTGTCAAGGGAGGACGAGAGACCACGTATGAGCACAACACAGCATATGCCTCAAGCACAAATGACCAATCCAGCCTGATCTATGATCAATCACAGAGACGCAAAGTACAGTAGATGTGTGTTATATTTTTATATAAAAACTCTTTTTTTTACGTTTTACAAATTTTAAATGTTCAACTAAATAAAAAAATACGAATTTCAAAAAGTAAATATCTGACTGAGTGCAAGGTCCGCTGGTGGGTGCTCGCTGGTGCGCATCGACTAACACTTTAGTCCTGCTGAATAAAACGGTTCTATTCTACGTCGACACATTACAGCAAGAGAGAGAGAGAGAGAGAGAGAGAGAGAGAGAGAGAGAGAGAGAGAGAGAGAGAGAGAGAGAGAGAGAGAGAGAGAGAGAGAGAGAGAGAGAGAGAGAGAGAGAGAGAGAGAGAGAGAGAGAGAGAGGGGGAGGGGGAGGGAGAGGGGGGGGGGGAGAGGGGGAGAGGGAGAGAGAGAGAGAGGCAGCAAGATAAAAATATCAAAAAAGGGGGACCTCACTATGAAAAGTATAAAGGGTCATTAAATTGGATTGAGGCGCCGCAGCTACAGAGCCCGTACAGAAGTGCACAGCAGTGCTACCCAACTCCCCCCACACCTCCCCAAACCTACGCAATCCATTTCGTGAAGAAGAACCACGGGTGGTTATGGCGAAAAAATATGCTTTAGCTCAAAAGCCAGGTATGGAACAAGCGACTGGAGAAAAACTTGATGAATCAAAAGGTAAAAGGAACACCCCCGCGGAAACCGGAGCTGCGATAGCCTTTAATGAGGAGCAGGGAAAAATCCTAGTAGGGAGATAAGATGGACGCCCCTCTCATAAACTGCTACTCAGTTGGCCTCCCCGAAGACCTCTTTATGAGCAGCCGTCGTATTATTAACGAGGCCTAGCAGGGAGGGAAGTGGCCTACCGCGGGTGGGGGTCACCATCAGGGGCGGGGGGGGGGGGGGGGGGGGGAAGGGGGTGTTGGGCCGGGGGGTCAGGGAGGGGTGGGGAGAACGGGGGTGGGGAGGCCGACCCGACGAGAGCTTGCTGGCTGCTCGCTGGCTCTTACCCTAATATCCAGACTAGAGCCGTAGACATTGATACACTTTAACCGCTAACACTAAAGCTCTGGCCCCTCCTCGTTTACCATCCTGGGAGACGGAGGTGTGTGGTGTACGGGGTTCCTATTTCCGATGGGACCCCACTAAACAAAGGAGAGGTGTGACGCACGCCGAAAAACGAGGTGCTGGCTTACCGGTGTGTGTGGGGCGATGCATCCCTCGAGAAGCCCCCCCCCCCCAGCACCTCCCTCCAAACGAAAGGGTACAAGAATGAGAGTGTGTATGTGCGTGTCGCTCAAGCAAACGCAAACAGCTACCAGTAATGCAAATATTTGTGGCAACACTAGTCACGCAAGGAATTCATGTTCAGTTGTGACATTTAGTCTTGACAAGTAGTGGAATTATTATGACACGTGTAGTTATTATCAACAACATCAACTAGATTTATTTATACATGTATTGCATGTTGTCAGCCACTGGCCATGCATACAAGTCACAAGGGATAAACCGTCCATAGGTAATGATGCAGGTAGCCCGTCCTGGTGTGAATGAGGCTGTCCCTCATTAAGGGGAGATCCTCGTTGTGCCGGAGGGCCCAGGAATACCCACGAGAAAGGGTCTGCATCTACGTTATCGTACACGATGACGGTATTAGAGATGGTATTAACTCACAGTAGATTCAGTGTATATTTAAACAATAGATCACGACAGGCTTGTGGAATGTGCTCATTATGTCACAGTTAAGGGGCGTTGTCCGTCCCGACGCGCAGCGGGGGGGGCGGTATAATGAGCACATTTCACTGACTGAAGTGATCTATTGCTTTTATTAAACGGTTACGTAAGTATGGTGAAATGAAAGTCATAGACACTCTCAATTTTGGAAAAACGAGAAAGTCTGAAAAGTATTTTTTTAACGAATGCAAAAATGTAGTCCCTCCTGGCCAGTTCTTCAGAGAGAAGGCTAGAGACGGTAGCTTGGTTCGTCTGCAATTTAGCCTTCTATCGAGTTCACTCACCGTGTGCAACAACATTTCCACCCTCTCCATCAATCAACATATTTTTAGGCTTCAGTGAACTATGCTATTGCTTTTATACATAAATAAACAACAGTTCAAGTTAGGCGCGGAGTGATACAGAACTCTGCAAACTGAACGGGCGTCATAGCTGTGTGTATACGCTCAATATACAACAGTTAGGAACCAATCAGATCGCTTGATTTAAGCCACCCGTTTTATAATATATGTAACTACTAATGAGGATGGGCCACAGAGTAGCTAAGACCACCATCTCACCTACAGAGATGATTAAAGATGGCTATGGGGGATGGGGGCATTGTCTCCATTTCTTCAGATCTGCCAAGGGTCCTGTGGGATGAGAGGGGGGGTTTTGCTGCATGAAAGTGGGGCAAAAAATATGCAGGAAAGGCTGTCGATGTGGCTGCAATCGAGTCAGCATTAACCCAAACCTCTAGTGAGTGTCTCCAGAATCTTGTCCGATCGATGCCATGAAGTATTCAGGATGTGCTGGAGGCAAATTGGCATTGGTAACCGATACCTTTGCACCGCACAAAGTGGCCACTGAGCGCGTATCTTTCCATCCTGACCACCACAAGAAAACATGGACTCTCGTTCTCTCCCTACCCTGCTCTCTCGCCCCACCTCGTTCCCTCGCCCGCTCTCTCTCTCTCACGCTCACTTGAGGATTGCCCTTTACAAACAAATGTCGCAATATTGCCAAAGGAAATCAATGCATGTAAACAATGAACCATTGTAGAGATAAGCAATTAAAGAATACAAACGTCTCCCTCTCTCTCTCTCTCTCTGTCTCTCTCCTTCTCCATCTCTCTGTCTCTCTCTCTCCCTCTCCATCTCTGTCTCTCTCTCTCTCTCCCTCTCTGTCTCTGTCTCTCTCTCCCTTAGGGGTTTCTGTTTGTCTCTTGGTTCATTGTAGCCCTTTAATCCTAAACGGTTGCATTATTTTTCTTTGCTCTTCCGTCGCCTGCCAAAAATTACCCCGTTTTGTTTGATTGACTTTGCGTCAATGTAATGATTTTGCCCTCTGTGATTAAATTGGTCCATCACTTCAGCCGATTTTCTGTGCAGATATAACTTATGCTTTGAGTGCTGTCCACTCTCATTGCAATCTTGTTTACACCGCAGAAATAAACTGGAGACAGGAGTTTCTGAAGGGGGAGGAGAAATGTCAGCTTATGGATATGCCAAAGCCTGAAAGGGAACCTTTTTAAATGGAGATATTTGCCATTCAATCCTTTTCTTCCTGGTCAAATGTCACCCGTCAATGTCGCCTTGGAATACCAAATGCAAGATTGAGGGGAGATCAGTTGTGAGATGAAGGCAGGGGAGGAAGAACGGGTCTAGCTGCAAATCACAGAAAGATGTGGAAGGAGGCATCGCAGAGGAAAATATAGGTTACATAAATGCCTTCCGGCCCGCTGTCGTCACCATCTCTTCGTGAAAAAATATATAGAAGAATTACAGCTGAGGGCAACAAAAGCTGCCATGCTGGCAGGCAGGGCTGCATTTGATATTTTGTGTGTGATCAATGTGTAATATCTACCCTTGCTCGGTCCAAAACCCTGGCCCGCTCGCCACGAGCCGTTTCCCTGACCATTATCTCAGTGGGAGTCCCGCGGAACGACATTGGGCCAGAGCTCGGCAGGATTAGGAGGCGAAACGCTCCACTGGGGGGGGGGAATTCTCGGGTAGTCGGGACAACCTCCGCTCTGTGTCTCTCGCCCCTTTGAACCAGTGTCTGAGGAGGCCTGGCTTGTTTAAACATAGCATCCCCGTCCTTGTTTCTGCACTGGCTACATGGCAATGATAACAGTGTAGAGAAACACTGCCACGCGCTGTGTTTCCGCTCTCGGTGGAGGGCGTTGGGGCACGCAGCTGACGATACATTTGACTTGGTGTGCGTTCAATGCTGTGGATTTAATGTGGCTTGGAGGTTTTTAGTGTTTATCGTCTTTTGTTAATGTACTGTAGCCGACGGCCTTGCCTTTGTTTTGTTACAGGAGTAATCATGATCAGAGAAACCATACAAATCGGACTAGAAAACAAAATGGAAAGAAATAAGGGAATGAAAGTGTGTAATAGTTGGGAAATAGCACGCATACGTAGCAAACAAAGCATCTAATTTACCTAAATGAAATTTGCAAACATGTTTATTCGTCTTGGCCATAATCATCTTGCTCCAATTAGACCTGCTTTTCGGCATAAATACAAAATTTGTCTCTCTAAAGAAATAAAAAGCTGACCCAAGAATAGCTCTTCAGACTAGTAGACCCTTTTCTTTTCAAATGGCAAATCAAGGGACAGTATCGGCCTATGTTAGACTGGCACGTGTTGTTAGAAATGCTCAAAACAAGAGACGTTAATAAATATGATAAAAAAACAAATACACAAATATGTATCTTTTACTCTTCTTAAAATACCCTCAAAGATGCATGACATGTCGAAAAAGACACCTTCGCCCAAGTGGCGCATGTGTTTTTTTGGGGGTTTTAAGTTCCCGACAATGTTGCAAAAAGTTCCGAAAGTCGGTAAGGAAGGAGCAATTAGTGAAAGCTCGATGCTGAGTCACCAGTAGCGATGGCGCGGGCTCTGAGAACTGTGCTAGCACAGTGCAGTTTGGGAATAGCAGCATGCTGCTTTTGTAGAAGGAGGCTAATTGGAAGAGCTAATTAAAACTGTTACTCCACGCTGAATGCACCATTAAAACCTTTCATTTGATTAGGCATATTTATTTTCAAACCGCGCCTTTATTTAATGGATCTGCTGGTGCGTCAATAGAGGAGAGCGATCAGCCAGTACATTTGAAAGGTTTTTTGAGCTTGTCTCCTCCGTGTATCTTGTGTGGAAGTGTGGAGAGCTGGTGAAGAAACACAG
>NC_140274.1:21524779-21543120 GCF_964030765.1 Micromesistius poutassou
GTGTGTGTGTGTGTGTGCGCATCTGTAGTGGAGGCTTCTGTAGAACACATTGAGTGGGTGAATAAAGACCTCTTCATGGGTCCATGGTGACAGCAGTGCCTGTCTGACGCTACCCTGGTGTGTGTGTGTGTGTGTGTGTGTGTGTGTGAGTCTATCCAGGGAGTGTGGGTGTAGAGTGGCTGGTAGTGTCTGTATCGGTGACTAACTGCTGAGTGATGTGGGTCAGTGTGTGTGTGTGTGTGTGTTGGCTTCGGTCTGTCTGGCTGCGTGGGGGGATGGAGAATGAACCAGAGAGTTTGATCAGTTTGATATTCAGCCATTTAGTGGAGCACCTCACTCTCCTCTCGGGAATTACTAGTGTGTGTGTGTGTGTGTGTGTGTGTGTGTGTGTGTGTGTGTGTGTGTGTGTGTGTGTGTGTGTGTGTGTGTGTGTGTGTGTGTGTGTGTGTGTGTGTGTGTGTGTGTGTGAGAGAGATCATGTTGTGTGTGTGTGTGAGATAATTACCTGTACCTGTGTATGTGTGGGTGTCTGTGTATACAGCGGTCTAATATTGGTCAGGTGACAGGTGTTGGGGATCAGAGCGGTTGTGGGAGAGAGTGTGTG
The DNA here is from genome assembly GCF_964030765.1 of Micromesistius poutassou. Lineage (NCBI taxonomy): Eukaryota > Metazoa > Chordata > Actinopteri > Gadiformes > Gadidae > Micromesistius > Micromesistius poutassou. Next base: position 21,525,384 of record NC_140274.1, read on the forward strand.
TGTGTGTGTGTGTGTTTGTGTCCACTGAGGCGCCACAGTAAATAAAATCAAATTAGTGGCAGAGCTTGTTCAGCGGGCGATGAAACAACTACATCGCTCTGAGGGGGGGAGGGGGGGGGGTGACGGGGGACGGATGGACGAGGAGGGATCAATGAACCTGATGGCTCCAATCACCGCCGCTTTCCTCTCCCTGCTATGCTGCTGTTGTGCTACCCTGGAACCCTGCACTCTCTTTTCCCGCGCTGTACTGCTGGTCACCTGCCTGGTGACCATTTCTCCTAAGGGGGATTAATAAAGGACTATCTTATCTTATCATATCTTGACCCAGAGTTCTCGCCAGAGCACAATTTGAACTTGCTCAGCGAGTCACTCTGGGAACTCCCCGATGCCCCCTCTCCCAGCACATTAACCAGTGGTGTAGCTGATATCTTTTGGCGGCGCCAAAAAGCGTTGATGTTTTACCGATCGGATACGGCGAGAGTCTTATCTATTGGTTAGCTCCGCTGGTCTGGATACGTCACCTCTTGTAATCTTCTGATTGGTCGTAGTGTTATCCAATTCCGTTCAGTGATATTTTCAAATGCACGCTTGGTGCCACCCCCCTCGAGTTGGGCCGTTTTCATCACTCGTTGCCAGACCCAACAGCTTTCTAGACGTGGGTCTGGATTTCCAGGCTAGCGTTCTGCCATCTCCAGCTGTACATAAAAGAAACCAGGCCGGCGCCTTTACATCACGATGTAAACCGCGGCTTGTCGACCAGGAGCTAGACTGACGGTTGACAGGCTCGCGAACACTGAGGTTCTTTTAAGCTACTGCTTGCACGACGGACGCGAATCCATGCATGGTGACATTTCCAAAGGAACTGAAATTCAGTTGAAAATATTGCTATTATAAAGGCCGGTCCACTTATCCTTGGACAGTTTATTTTCCCTGCCTTCGTCTTCACTAACCTTACAATTGGCATTTTTTCGCTCACTTTCAACTATCTCCAGTTTCCAAAATGTCTCTTATCCAGAATGCCCAACTGTCTTTCGCTTTCTTTGTTTTCTTCCACTACAAGCAAGGTGATATTACCTCCAGGCAAAACAAACTCACCGCATCTTTATATGTCCTGTCCTCTCTCTCCCTCTCTGTGTGTCTCTATCCCTCCCTCTCTCTCTCACGCATTCTTTCTCCCTCTCTTTGTGTCTCTCTCTTCCTCTCTGTATCTCTCTCTCTCTCTCTTTCTGTATTTTCTTCAACGGCAGGTGTGTTATTAGTGTATGTTCCCTGTCTCTGTAATCTGGGGCTCTCTCTGCAGTGCACAGACGCCCCACTCAGACTCCTACTCTCTTCCTCCTCCTCACCTCTGGCCACCCCTGCCTGGGATGTTGATGGTCTCCATTAGTGGATAATGAACCAATGCCCTTCTAGTTGCCGGCAGCCGTCTGATATCTACTGTGCACGGTGTAGTGTATTCTCCACTCATCTCTCTAGCTGATGCTTTCTCTTAAATTTCACAACCCCCGCACCGCCCCCCGTTTGTTAATCCCCGCGCAGAACCCCCTCCCCCTCCCCGCCTCCCTCCCCCTCCTCCAGCCACGAAAACCATTTACGACTGTCGCCCTGTCTCACTGAACTAATTATCCTGCGTGTGTGATTTATGCATTTGTATTTCGCAGAGGGAGAAAAAGAGAGAGATGGCCTTCTTAAAGCCATTAAAACCACCATCCCTCTTTTCCTCCCCCCCCCCTTCCCCCCCTTCCAATGAGGACCGGGGATGTAATAAGGAATGTATTGCTGCATATTAATTAAAGAGTGGCTCTTTTTTTTCCTTTCTTTTTCGCTAATCAGAGATTCGTATTTAGATGGTTACGGCTGGAGCTAATGAAGCCAATTTGAACGGGTGTTGGGGAAGAAATGCACAGCAATCGTCCTGCGCTTTAACGCCATTAAGTGCACGTTGAGGCACGTGGCCACGTGGGTACACCTCGACCTGAACCCAAGTGCACGAGGACGTAACCTATATAAAGTAACGCTGAAGTGAAGTGGCTGTTATTTATCAATGGAGGCAGCATGCCACCCTGAAGGAGTGTGCTTCACATTAACATTTAGATATCGCACACAAAAATGCTAATCACCGTTGGTCTTTTCATTTGACCTAGTTAGGAAAATTGCAGATTCTCAGACAGGAAAAAGAGCATTGACAAATAAGAGTATACTTATCTACGACTCTGAGGCCAGTTCAACAACTAACTGGGAGGAAGTGCGGAGAAGGCAACTTGTCGGTCGTTACGCTTTCTGCTGTGTTTGTCTTTGTTCAGGAAGAGTTATTCTCAGTCAGCGGTAGCCATCGCGGGGTCCTTTTTGGAGGGAGTACTAAAGTGTTTTATCATCCAGTGTGCCCTACAACATGGTCGTTCTGTTTATCTTGCTGATTGGGATCAAAATCATTCAGGAAATGAAAGCGTTTTTTTTTGCATTTACTCTTTAGAATCCAATTACTTTCACTGCCTGGCTTTACTTAACTCATTTGTTTACATGAAGAAGAATGATTGCTTGACTTAATGGCAAGGATGAATTCTGCTGAGCCATAACACGCCGTTTTTCTTCGTTTTGGGAATGTCGACAATCAAAGTAATTCAACCGTTCAACTTTTTTTTTTTGCCATCAATGGAAATAAGACAGATAGATTACAACAGTTATTCTTTGTGTAAAACTCAGAACCACGACATTCAGGGGATTTGGCGGGGCGGGGGGGCTGGAAAATATGACATGAGGCTGGATGGATGGTTCCAGATCAAGGACCTTGAGGCTGGTGATGGTTCAAAATGGTCAGCACGTGGCCTGAGTATTGCGAGCGGCGATTATTATTGTAAGCAGCAGGGCAGGGGAGGGGGAAGTGTGGTCCAAAGAAAGTAAAGGGTTAGGGTTTCAAGTTGTTTACTGGTTGTGAGAAGGTCACAATCCCTTCTCACTGTCTCTCCCCTCACTTCATATTGAATGTGGTATTTGGACTTCCGGAGCACTAGGGGGCAGAAGGTTGCAGGTTGCAGCCTTGGCCAGGGAAGTTTCCCTTGTTAATGGTAATGGTATGTTTTGTTATGCTATGCCTATCGGGCTGTTTTTCCAGCCCTGTTGTGCTACTTTTAATCACGCACTGGCTCCGCTATTCTCTTAAAGAGAATACCATTACTACTACTAATACCATTAGTAATACAAATTCAGCTACTACTACTACTACTACTTTCAGATTCTTCAGATCAATTCATTTTACATTTCTGCATTTTCAGTAATGACGGGTCGTTCGCGAACGAATCAGTTCGACTGAACGACTCTTTAACAAGAACGAACCGACCTGATTCCCAGTTTCAGTTCGTCGCGTTCGTCTCGATTCGTTTGAGAATGAGGACGAGGGAGGAGCCGAGTCTGAACGACTCAGCAGAGAACCGATTCACCGCTACCGGAAACGCAACTGAACGAACCAACGACCCAAACGATTCTTCTTGGCAAACTGACTGACGCAAACTAATTCAAGCAAACGAATGATGAAATCCATCACTAATTTTCAGCAATGCTTTGCGCTTTTCATTCAGCTGTCAGCAGTCACACGCGTTTTCTGCAGGAAATGCATTTTCTAGTTTATTCTTGGACTGTTTTGAAGTAAATAAAACTTCACTTTTTTGTCCTGACACAATTGCCCTCGTTTTTGGCACACACTCTCCAATCTGGTTGTCCGTATCCCTAATACGTGGGGTGACCACGCCGGCCCCTCACACTGGTCAACAGTCACACTACAGATGTGTTTGAGAGCAACCTGATGAACCAGCAAAATGACCTAATAGTCCAATTTCCAGGTCCCTCTCAAAACAACACGGGTTACGTTTTGAGACATACATTATGTTTGCAGACCAAACGAGTTACGTCAATGAGTTAGTACTATTAAGTAGTCACGCACCCAATTACACAGGAATTTTGACATTAATTTGAATTTTTCTACATTTAAATGTATTTTTGCCTATTTGTTTAGATGTATTCTGTATTCTGATGAATTATTTGAAAGAAAAACTGATAGGGGAGGAACATTTAGATATATTATATGATTTAGATATATGCATACAAAAATACAAACACAAACTGCATAAAATAACTTTTAAACCTTACCCTCACCCCTACATCGACTGGGCATACAATCAAGCGATCATTTGCATCATATAGCGAAGAGATTTATGCAACAATGTGATTGGCCATGCTGTCACATTTTCTTGTACAAATCTAAACTGAAGAGGCAATGAACAAAAACATGGAGCAACTGTGCTATGGATATTTTGGTCAGGAAGGAGATCTGTGCTGTCAGAAAGTACGTAGGGAATTGGCCAAAGCGATGAAATAGATGTGGCCTTTAATGGCCTATAGTCTCACCTATTCATTCGGCCACTTATTATGACATAAAATATGTATTTCAGGCCTTTGCCATTGCATATGTAAATCTGACATCGCAGAACTCTTCCCTGACCCAATGAACACTTAAACAGAAACAGATGTATTTAGTGTTTTACTTTTGCATTTAACGTATGCTTTATTCACTTAAAAACTAATCTGCCACACTTTGTCCTTAATCTAGTGACCAAGAAGGAAAAGTGATTCACAAAATGTTTCAAATTCCACCGGTCACTTTTCCTCTGTACGTATTCGCCAGACTTTGTTTAGCGGAGTATAATTCACATTGACGTCCAAAATGACTTTGAATTGAAAGTTTCCATTTACAACTGAAAGCAATCACCCCTGGGAGGCCCCCACGACACCCACGTTTTGCTTAACTTAAGATGTACATGCACAGACACACACTCCCAGCATATGCATGCATACATACAGTCAGGGTGCGACTGTATGTCTGTTTTTTTAAATAAAATAAAAAAATGAAATGTTTCATGTCTTTTCAGTTTGCATTAAAGATTAATGTTCAGCTGTCCGAAATGTAGGCGAGTAGGGCCTAACCATTAACTTAAAAAAAGAATTAAGCCTGTTTTTTCATGATTAAAAAAAACAAAAAAGCATCCCCCCCCCCCCCTCTCTGGTTTTTTGACAAATCGCACCCTGCATACAGTGATCAACTTGACACACAGAATACAAGGAGGTCACACAATCCAGCTTGCACATGCACATACACAAACACAGACATATGGAAGTCATTGATGTCTGTTATTAATGGCTGGGCTGCGCTGTAGGACACGAGGCTCTGTTTATGCTCGAGTGCTCTCTCCTCTGTTGAGATTCACCACCTCTGACTCCGCCGGCTCCTTCCCCCCCACACTCTTCCAACCTCCTACCCCGTGTTTCATAGTCGACATGATCCCCCCCCCCCCCCCATAGTACGTGGTCAGATGTCGCGCACCACTGATCTTGGCTTGAAGATGTATTAGCTCATCTTCTCTTCGATGTGACGTAGCGTGGACACCTGGTGCATTAGGCCTACGCGAGGGAACTGAGATGCAGTGTTTATAACGTGGTGTCACGAAAAGCCCATTGTTGATACGCCCGCTTTGACGAACCTTGTTGACAAAATCCTCAAGAGTGTCTATCATCGTTCTTCCCTGAAGCCTTCATCTCTATGATGGAAGATGAGGTCTCCACCCTGCCCTACAACAGCCATCAAGGAGAAGCAGGACTGAGCGACAGGCCCGAATGACAGGATGGTTCTAGACTTGTCTTCGGTGTTTGTGCAGATTGTTTCACTATCAATTTTCTTTCTGAAATGCAGCTTTAGAAAACAAGGCAAGGAACGTTGCAGGCACTTGAATGTCCATGTTGTAATTAAAAACAGGAGGGTGAAACTGAACAGAAAATGGATTGCGTTAGTCCCTGCCAGGAAGTTGACTTGAAACATAGTTTTTCATTTCCACTGCTGGTTATGAGCGGGTTTGTACGGAAAATCCATGTAAACAATATTATGCAAATGAATTGTCGAGATTTAAACAAGGAGGAATGTTTTTCATTATGGGGTTTGTGATGACATTTGATGAGACAGCTGAAACAAATGGGTTCAGGTATTTGATGAAAGACATTGTGGGGCTGAGATTCCTGGCATGAACGAACAGCTGTCCCAAAAATTATAACGGTTGAAGTCAAGCTTAATTATCAACCTACACTTGTCACTCCATTTACATTTGCAGATCAAGTCTCAATTAGGCCCAACTGGATAGTTTAATTCAAACTGAAAGCACAGCCTATCCAGGGTGGTTTAGCTTTGTGCATGTGCGTGTGTGGGAGAAAGATAAAGTGAGAGTTAATTGTGTGTGTGTGTGTGTGTGTGTGTGTGTGTGTGTGTGTGTGTGTGTGTGTGTGTGTGTGTGTGTGTGTGTGTGTGTGTGTGTGTGTGTGTGTGTGTGTGTGTGCGTGCCCAAAGGGATACTTGCTGCAGATTGGGGCTTTTCACATACAGGATCTAGAAGACGGATTGTTACGATGTGGAAATACAATGATATGATTACATTTGGAAGATGAAGTGAGATCCAGTGAAGTATGCCTTCAGAGTAGTTGAGTTTGGTCTTGAAAAATACGAACGCACGTAAGCACACACACACACACACACACACACACACACACACACACTCTCTCTCTCAGTCTCTCTGTGAGGCCGTGGATGCGGCGGCAGAATATAGAGTTGGAATGGTAATGGTTTAATCTAGATGTCATTAATTTATGCGCCTCAGTTCAAAGCCCAGCTGCTAATGCATTCCATCACACGAGCGTAACAGATTCGTACAAACCCAGTAATGAACTCATACACAGGACCCATAAATGCTCCGCAAATAACGAGATGGAAAAATCGGAACGTAAACCGTTGCTGGTTATTTACAGCAAAAGGGCCCGTCGTCATCCGTCTCAATCAGAGAACAGTCGGTTTTAAGGAACTATGAGGAGCTGGAGATGTTTAGCTTATTGTGAAAAATTAAATAAGGCAATGGAAAAATGAGGCGCATGCAGCAGGCTGAACCCCCAACACGGGGTTCAGTGCAGCCCCCCAACAACACAATACTCATTAATAACTTACAAATCTGCAATCTCTAGGAAATTATTTCCAGAGTTCAACTTGGAGGGAAGAATAACGGATGGATGCCCGGAGGAAACTTTATTTCACATTGATGGATGCCTCCTATTAACGAGTACTAAAAAACAATTCAGGCAAATAACGCGTATACAATACTCGATTGTGGGTTCTCAAGAGGGCAAACAATTAACAGAATTACTACATGCCACGGATTCTCCCATGACTGCGTAATTGGTCTTTAACATTAGTCTTGCCAATTTAAAGTAAAACAGGGAGCAAGATCTCTAAAACGCTACCAAAGTTAACAACATAAAGACCGTTTGATTATCTTCCTTCAGTATGTTACACCAAGGTTTACTTTTTTCCTGCTGAGAGAAAATTGAACCCTGCACTATAAGCTTTTAATTGCAGCCATCCCTTCTTTTTTTAATAATAATAATTAAAGCTACGCACCAATTGTTTCAATTGAAGCGTCACTTCCTCCCCACCTTTTCCATAAAGCCCTGCACAGACAGAGGGCTGTGGTTTGGTTTGGAAAGTAATTAGAATTAAAAAGTAGAAATGCATTTTGGCTTAACCCCTGAAGTTAAGAATCATAAACGTGATAGTCGCATAGAATAAATTACAGAGAATTGCGAACAAAAATGATGACTGCAGTAAAAATACATTTTGAACAGTGACATTGCAAGCCGTATTTGTATGCTTGAACTCTATGTGCAACCCTTCTGTGCTTGTTTTCCACGCGTTTTTTTTCTATCTCTCCAACTTTCAGAGTTCTGCTGCTCTGTCACTGCCTCGTAGTTTTCCTCCACCGAAGGGGAAGGTTTTAGGATTTGCACCGTCAGCAATCTACCAGGCCAAACTCCACCTGCCAATCAACATGTTCACCAAGAGCCTGTTTTGCATCTGGGCATCTTGCAAGGTAAGGTGTTCCCTCATAATGATTTATTTAAAACAACTTTTCAGAAGAAGAGGCATTGAGAGCCATTGAAGTCACTTGCTGTTCCAAGCTGGACTCGACTCTGTGGTTTGCTTTCTGCTGCTCGATCAATGAAATCGACCGGCCAGCACTAATAGCCAATGTAAGCTAAAAGTGTTTTGTTAAGCTTACTTTAAGCTAGGAAACATTTTGGCTGACCATGTCATGACTTACTGTTGTGCTGCTTAGTGAGTTACATGTTTTATAGGAATGTTCGGTACATGGTGATAATAAGTTTTAGATCCTTGAATTGAAGATTTATTTTTCAGTGTATGGAGGTACTTATTATCCTAAAATGTCATGATTCAACCTCCTACAAGTGAGTTTCCAAACTTCCATGCCCATAATAATCTCTTGATACAGGCCACATAAACCTTTATGCTACTAATTTGACTAATAAGTTCCTCTTTGCATCTAGCAACCTAAAGCTAGCATTGTACTCTGTAATCAACTTTGATGTTAAGCATTCACTTTGTTGCAGTGGTGGCATTTCTGACGGCTCGACAAATCAACGATGACTCAAATAACTCTTGATGTAATCAGCTCAGCTGGAGTCCCCCTCTCGTCTCCGTCATTTATTATTTTCCGTCTGGTTCATCTGCCATGCGTGATATGCACCTATTGGAATCACCAAGGAAGAACTACCTGGAGGGAACTTTAATGCTTGTAACATATTTCAGCCATAATATTCTCCCATAGCCACAATACTGAGTAAACATAACATAAGCTGTAAGACACAACCAGGCAGCAGCTGATCATACATAGATGAAGAGGGCGGGCTTTTAAAGCCACAGAACACGCCCACTTCTACCTGCCTATTTAACTCGGACTCCGCCATTTTAGAATCAGAATCTCTTGGGCGGCGTATCGATTAGATGTAAAGCTTAGAGACGCTCCGCGCGTGCTATATACCATTCCTCTCCTTTTGTTTCATAGACGATAGACAATAGACCAACCACCTTAACCCAATAAAGTGAGTTAAAAGCGATCCTGTCTCGGCGGCCTTTCCTGGACTAAAATATCATAACATGCTGATCTTCTCTTTGGTCCATGTGCAAGTTAAGGACCGGAGCATTTTTAGAATGAACTACTACCTTTTGATTTGCTATAGTGCAATTGCATTTGGGCAGTGCAGTTGTGAAAACGTAACACATGAACGTACCAACCAGCTGACTGAATACTAGATCTATAGTAGATGGATCTACAAAGAAAACCGCTTCTTACGAAAAAACTGCTTTTCAACCGCTTCTAAGGAAATAAATGGCATCTTGAATGGTGGCACGGGTGTAAATGTCCCGGCCTGAAAGGTCACACACACACACTGTGTGTGTGTGTGTGGTGTGTGTGTGTGTGTGTGGTGTGATGCCTGCTTCGTCCCTGTTCCCTCTTGGTTCCTGATGGATTTGAAGCATGCGGGAGTGACAAAGGCATGTTGACTGTCCGTGCGCCCTGCGTGTATACGGGGAGGGGGGGGGCTGATAACAATGTCAGGGGCAGGGACCGCTGTCAGGCTCGTCAACAATACCACGATAGCCTGGAGCGATAAGTGTATTCTTCCTGCTCGCAGCCCCACATTGACACATCCAGAGGGTACACCCCGAAGTGTGCGCGTGTGTGTGTGTGTGTGTGTGTGTGTGTGTGTGTGTGTGTGTGTGTGTGTGTGTGTGTGTGTGTGTGTGTGTGTGTGTGTGTGTGTGTGTGTGTGTGTGTGTGTGTGTGTGTGTGTGTGTGTCTGGGCCACTATAGTTGTAACAGATTTGAAGCTAAACACACACGCACGCACACACACACACACACACACACACAGACAGACAGACAGACAGACAGACAGACAGACAGACAGACAGACAGACAGACAGACAGACAGACAGACAGACAGACAGACAGACAGACAGACAGACAGACAGACAGACAGACACAAACCGGACACTGAAACCTCTGCGGGTGCCGAGAATGCTCACTGAAAGACATTCAGGGACTCCCACATTGGCTTTGGTTACAGGAAGTACAGAGATCAAATGCACAGGGTCCTCCAGTGGAGTGGAAGCAGACGGAAGGGTCTCTGTGTTAAGTATCCACGCAGAGGGCCGCTCCGTGTCAGTCCAACATGATCTGGCCTCATGTCCCCGCACAGATGGACTTTCCAGAAGGCCGGGGTACAGTGTGCGAGTTGAGCTTCAGGATTTGGTTAGAGGAGGAGGAAACAAGGGGAGAGGACGGAGTAATTAAGTACATATGGTTGGTCGAAAATAATAATGCACATGTTAAAGGTGAATGTATATTCAACATTTTCAATGAGATTGAGATGATTGCAAGTTGCTTCCACCTTTGGTTACACCAACAGTGTATTCCAACAGTTGGATATTACAACTGATAAGTGTTCTTTAAAAAAACAAAAAACAGTTATCCCCCTTTTCTTCTGATCATTTAAATGTTAATTTTATCTTAAAATTAAAAAGCGAAAGTACCTAATCCTCCAGACTTGTTATATTTGAAAAATCCTCCTCAATTAAATATCCAATTCCATATTGTTCCGCAAATCTGTCACACACCGAATTCTTATTTTATTTGATGAATGGCGAAAAAGTCAGCAATGGGAGCATAAGCAAGTCAGAAGAGGTGTGCCTGAACATACCCAGGTGCAACAGCAGCCATGTGGTTCAGCCACAAGTCGGTGTCAGCGGCTTTTGATTTTGTATTATTAAATCCCCCTTCAGGTGTCAGGGTTTATCATAACACCTTGTTGTGTGTGGTGACCTGGCTGGCAGGATGTCACTCCGGCAGCCATCGGAGAAGGTGAGGGATTGAGGTAGAGCCGTTCCACTCTTAGGGGGGTAGAGCGGGGGAGAGAGAGAGGGAGGGAAGGGATCAGAACATGGAGGAGAAAGTTATGTGAACGGAGTTGTGGAGGCGGTGCGAGAGAGAGAGAGAGAGAGAGAGAGAGAGAGAGAGAGAGAGAGAGAGAGAGAGAGAGAGAGAGAGAGAGAGAGAGAGAGAGAGAGAGAGAGAGAGAGAGAGAGAGAGAGAGAGAGAGAGAGAGAGAGAGAGAGGTGTGTGGAATGACTGGTGCAGACATAGCTGATTCAAGACAGGGCCAAGGGATCTGCCATGTCCCTTCCACCTCTCACAAACACCTGACGTATTTCTCTGATCGGGCTGTTCTACTTCTTTGTCCCCTGCTGAATTGTGTTGTCTTTCAGCACACGTTATATTTTGTGTCCAGCCTTTAAGGAGGTAACCAAACACTTGATTCTAAGCTCAGAGATCGCACCAGATATGAAATATGTATTTACGGTTTATTATTGTCTCAAGAAATGACGGGGAATGCCACAACGAGTGGTTTGTGCAGAGAGTAGTACCGTGGTCTTTAGTAAATCGAGAGGATACAACTTTTGCTGTTGAAGGTGTAGGAACAACTTAAGAGTTATTATTTGAGTGTCACACCCATCCATCAGTATGGAGGGCGATGTGTCGTCAGAATATATTCTTTGAGTTGACTGCGCTTGCCAGTATGAGACAATTTCGATTTTGATTGTTTTGGGGAATACATTTGTCTGTCAATCACAGGTCCGGAGAACGCAGCGCTTCTCAATGAGAGAAATATGGGCTGGAGGCCCAGGATGGAGCTTTCTCTTCAGTTGCTCACCTCTGTTCCCTCTTTTCACAACTCTCAAATCTTATCTACAGAAGCTTTACCTGCTTTGTTTCAAATAATTACTGAGAAAGTACTCCCCTTGCAAAACCAACGCTTCAATTCCAGTGCTGCAGATAAGCTCCAAGCTCATTATAACGTCCATATTTTGGCAATACGATGTTGCTTCATTAACAGACGGTAATATTTTGCCATGGGCATGGATCCATAGAAGTGCTGAGCAGTTGGATTTATTTGTGTTTCAGCCCATCTTAATTGCAATTCTGAGGGAAATGATTGTCCGTGTTATTTACGGCTCGTAAGTCAATGGTGAGGGTCACTTTTATGAAGTCAGTGCAGGGAGGAGCTTTGTAAAATCTAAATACGTCAGCCAAACAGAGTGTGGAATCGTCCCACTTTCAGTCAATTGCCAAAATAAAGATATTGTGATTTAAGTTCTTGATTTGTTTGTCATTAGAAGTGAGTAGTCGTTGTGATGCAAACTAACAATGAGAATAATGACGGTGTAATGGCCTTCAAAGCTCAAACGTTGGAGCATAAAGAGGAGTCCTGTTCCGGGTTTTATATATTTTTCAATACACTCAAAGTATAGGTGATGTGGAGCAGGGTTTCACTGGACTGCGGTACGTGTGTTATCTACTGAACAATCAAATTCCTGCATCTGTAAAGAAGACGAAGATCATCGACTCCCAGCGATATAATGGCATTATTTTATACATGACATGATAGTTAAAGCTCAAGTCCCTTCATCCAGTCAGGGTCTACCTGGGCACATCCCCCTTGTCGACCCTGACTATGTTTTATGTCCAGAATGCGAGAAGGTCATGTCTCCTCAGTCGACACAACTTGTTTTGCATGTTCTCTCCAGGATGCGGATGTTAACCGTCACCTTCAGGAACACTTTGGGGGGGGTATAGTGTGCTGGTATCTGGTCTTTGAATACATTCTTTCATCCAATGACACTTTGACGAGTTTGACGGACACCAGGCGGTCGCCTGGACGGCGTTCTGAGAGGAGCGCTCCCTTGCCCCCCCCCCGCCGCCGATTAGAGTGAATGAAAGGTGACCGCGACGGCATCCTCGCGTGGGTCCTCGTATGCGTACTGCCAGGAGATGCCCCCCCCCCCCCCCACCGTGTCAGGGGTGGACACGCGCCACTCCTTGTTTATTCAGGGCAGGGGACCTCTGAAACGCCCCGTGTGACAGGCTGTGCTTGGCTGGACTCCACATTTTCTTTTTTTTTTTATACATCAAAGCGGGCAAAGAAAGATGAAAAAAAAAAAAAAAAAAAAGAGGAAAGATTCGGATGAAAAATAAAACGTGGTGCATGGCTGACAGGAGAAGCTGTCAGCTGTTCACTGGGTACAACATGTAACCGCCACACACAGACACACACACACACACACACATGCCAACACACACGCACACACGCACACACACACACACACACACAGGCACACTCAGGACTGACATGAACTCCCATATCACCTGGGGTGGAATAGAGGAACTATTCCACTCTGCTCCACCCCAGGGCCACCTTATATGATGCCAGGCATGCTTTAAAGAGGCTGCACAAAGGGGGGGGGGGGGGGGATGAATGACGGAGAGAATGGGAAAGCAGAAACGGAGAGAGTGTGTGAGACTGTGGAAGGAAAAACCACGGAGACGGGGAGAGGGAGACGGGGAGAGGGGGTGACCGGGAGAGGTTGTTGGCGTACAGAGATCCAGTGGTGTTGCACTTTGACAGAGATGTGCTTAGGCTTTCTGCACCATTTACTGGAAATAATGATGGGGGGGGAGGGGGATCATAAATGAGTTTGAAAGGTCACTTGCTGTCGCCCGGTAGTTATTTCAGAGGTTCGTATTTAAAGACCAAGACGGCGCAGACCGGGGTTGTAAATTGTTACTGGAAGTCGTCGAGGATCGACAATGGTCATAAAACACATATCATTTCAGCCCCACAGTCTGGCCTTGTCATTCAATGCACATTAAAAAGAAATATGAATGGATGGGGAAAATATCACTGATTATAGCCCTGGAAAGCCGAACTGCCAACTGCCGTTTGCAGCGACAATATGCTAATGCTCATCTTGTTTATCAGATCCACACAGGGAGAGCCCCAGCATAACAGCCTTTGCACAATGCTGATCAAGCTTCCAAGCATCAGTTGTGTTCTTTGGGTTCTTTATAATTCCAAAGACCAATGCCAGATGGGACCCATTTAAAACACGTCCTTTGTGAATAAGCATCAGCGCTGGCAGAGATACAGAAGGACAGATAAGTGGATTATTTACACCTGAAAACGATGAACAAAACAGCCCATCGAAGAATGAATGATTTCCATTAGGGACTGCGAAGTTGAATCCTGCGGTGGACGCGGCACGGTTCAGAGGCTGCTTCCTCGGTTGGTGGCACAAGATTGCACCTGGCATATTGAATTTTTGAATTCCCTATTAGAAACCAGATTGGTGATCTATCTATCTGTCTATCCATCTAGCTATCTAGATGGGTAGATGGATAGACATCTATTAGGTTGGGTTATCAGAGAGGGTATCAGAGAGATACATGATCTGCTAGAGACTGTTGATCTGATACATGAACTTTGAAGGGTTTGAGACCCGAGTTCTGTCTGGGTTGGAGTCCTAGAATCCGGGTTGGAGTCCCAGAGAAAGGACCAAGTTCCTTTAGGTCAGGTTGGAGTCCCGACGTGGGTATACCAGAGAGACGATCTGATCTTAAATACATTGCACTTTCTAAAATGCTTTTTTAACTTTGCCTTTATTTTCTTATCTTATCTATTATCTATTTTACAATTTTTTTTTATTTTACTTATCTATTATTTTCTTGTTATTGTATGACAATCTTTATATGTGAAGCACTTCGAGTCTGCCTTGTGTATGAAAAGTGCTATATAAATAAAGTTGCCTTGCCTTGCCTTGCCTATCTATCTGTAACTGTCCGTCTGTCAATCTGTCCGTCTGTCTGTATATCTATCTGTCAGTCTACCAATCCGTCTGTTTATCTATGTATCAATATCTATCTGTCGATCCATCCATCTATCCATATCTATTAATCTATTGATCATCTGTTGTGCATGACATTCAATCATTCAAACCACTGGAAGTAAAACTGTCTGGGATGAGGCATTTAATATCCTGGCCGTTCTAAAACACAATAAAGGGTTCATACAAACCATCATCAGAAAATGTTCTTGTTCCCTGCAGTGAATTTTTAATTGCTATATATATTGATGATTTCAAAACTTCTCACATGCCTCAAAAGACGAGGGTAATCTACATCTCAAGAGATGTCGCAACAGAGAGAAAGACTTTTAAATTTTTATGATCACTACCTTTTGAGCACACTTCCTTGTCTGAAGTTATAAAATCCTAACCCTACCCTTACCCTAACCCTGAACACATAATGAATATTATCTTAACATGGCAACAGCAATCAATAAATGTCAAACAAAAGAATACAATGGGGTTTCTATGGGTGTCACAGTCCTGTAATAAGCCAGTTTAATCATTACCTCACCTCTGTGACTACCTACCTACCTACCTGCCTACCTGTTCGCACTCTTCCCATTCACTCATGAGTATTATGAGTATGCCTTCTTCCAAAAGGCAAGGCAGACCTACTGCTAAAGCTAGCGAGCTAGTCATGTGTTTTGGGGAAGTAATTTAGGAAGGAGGCCTGAATGGAGAGATGGGATTTTCTCAGTTGGATACTCTCAAAATAGAGCTTACTCTGGCTGTTTTCTATAAAGTTGCCAACACTGGCTTTAAGGGTACAACAAAAGGCGGCTGTTACGATCTGGCCAGCTCAGAGTTTCTGATTCATGCAGATTTAGTTGAGGTTAAGTTAAAGTCACCAAGTTAAACGTCACCAAGCATCTGTGACAGAGATTGTTAGCCGGAAGACAAATTTACATTAGGCAGAACTAAACCCCTTTAAGACAATTGTTTAATGGTTCACCATCTCCAATGTTTTACCTTACAGAGGGAGTATATAAACGTCCTCTTGTCTCTTTCCAAACATACACATTTCAGCTTGTCCATTGCAATGATGTGGACATTACCATATCCTGATGTATTTACAACACTTTCATCGGGAACCTAGTCTGTAAATAGAGCACAAATTAAGTCACTTGTGGAACCCCTGAAAAAGTTCCCATATTTGCAGGTTCGCTCGTGAGATGCGGGTGGTTTCCTGTACCCCCAACAAGAGGAGACGTGAGTGAGTATCTGTGAACGAGTGTGTTTTGGCAGCTCCTCTTTCACCCCACTTCATTTCACCCCTCTGTCCCTTTCAGGATCCCTCTCGAGTTTCCCCCGGTGATGAATGAGGGTTTATGGAACGCTGAGCTGTAAACTCGCCTTGTAGCTTGGCAGGACTCAATTAACATCTCTATGGCAATTGACATATAGCACAAAGGAAAAATAATGCCCCAGTAAATATCATTGGATTTCGGGTTCTTCCTCCGTAATTTGGCAGCCGCGTTTAACAACCCCCCCCCCACCACGGGCCTTCTGGAACCAAATGCAAATATGTTTTTTTTCATTTGGAAGCGGTTTGGTTTGCTTGTTGGTAGACATTGGTGATGGATGGCTCACAGTAGTCTAAAGCTTTACTCACCCGTTCAGCAGCGACTCGGCATACATTAACAATCAAGCGTCGGAGGCAGCGCACATCTCTCATCTGAAAATTGGCTGAGAGAAGGTCATGAATGTTATTGTTTGTGCGCTCCACCGTGACGCCGTTTCCGTTCTCTTCTCTTCCCATGGGCTGTCAGTTTGTCCGATAACGTTCCCGGAGCGAGAAGAACGGGAACATGACAAGGAGAACAACAGCAACCACACAGTCGAGGAGGAGAATAGATATGGAGAATTAATAGGACAAAGGAATATCCAACGGATATGACTCCATTGGAAGTCCCTCCCTCCCTCTCTCTCTCTCTCTCAAACCCCTCGTCCCGTGGACCCGAGGACGGATATCGCTCGCTTCGAGGCCCACTTGCACACGTCGCTCTCTCTCTCTCTCCCAAGCGCAGCCATTAGAAGCACCTCGTTCCAGGTGTCCCATTGTGGGATGGCAACGCCTAGGGAGGAGGTTAGCTGGAAAATAATAACTAGAGCTATCACTTATTTGTGATTGGTTCGAATTTGCCCGAGGGCCAGGGAATAAATGCCACTTGACGCACGGGCGCCGCCGGTGTCTTGGGTGCTCATGCTGTCCCCGGAGGTCTGACTACAACCTTAATTGTGTGACCTTTTGAATATGTACGTCCACCAACGCTCACGGCTGGCACACAACAACCCCGACTCCAGAGGATGAGCGGTCGGCGGAGGCGGCAGGCTGGCGAGTGACGAGACTGAGCAACAAAGTTTTCTATTTGGACGGACTCTCTGTCTCTGGCCGTCCAGGAGAGAGCAGCCTCTGGGGTAGTAGCGGTAATGGATGGTGGCCACTCAGTCGTTTTTTATCTCCATGGATGGGTGAGTGTGGGCCCAGGCGATTCCACTACTCACCTGCCTCTCAACCCCCCACCCCCCCCCCCCCCACAGACGCCCCTCACCAGCTCAGCCCAGACATCGCTCCCCGTCTGAGGCAGGACTCTCTGAATGATATGGAAGGGAAAAGTGAAAGGAAAAAACATGCATTGTTAACGTTTTGACTTCTACTATGTAGGCAGCACTTTGATTGTGTGTGAAATAGAGTGAGTTTGAAAGCTTCATTCGGACAGAATTCAGGTGATGGGTTAATATTGAAGGCTAGGAGGCCTACTGCACAGTAAGCAGCAGTGTATAGGCTATATAATGGTATGTTGTGCATTAAAGTGTGGCATATAGAATTATGTTTGCTGATATAACTAAACACCCACCCAACTCACACAATAATTAATATAGATATTCTCAAAACTGGTGCAATGCATGTTTTTTAAGATTCCCTCTTGCTTAAGAGGATACGCCAATATATCTGTAAAGTGAGAAGAGTTGTTTTATTCAAAGTTCATAATTTTGCGTCCAAAAGGAAGTTGGATTGGTTAGCATTTACTTTCCGTTAGCCGCTTTCTT
>NC_140274.1:21543320-21563917 GCF_964030765.1 Micromesistius poutassou
GTGTGTGTGTGTGTGTGGTCCTGTGTGTGTGTGTGTGTGTGTGTTCGTCCATCTTCTGAGGTAGCCAGCTGGGACAGCCTCTGTAAACAGGGCTGAGGAGCCGTGGCGTCGGCAGGCGTTCCAGCGGAGCGGGCTGGAATACCGCTGTTTATATGGAAGGTAATTGGCTCTGGGGCCGTTTTAGTGCAGCAGGGGTCAGCAGCAAAGTTGTCTGTGTGTGTGTCGGTGTGTGCCTGTGTGTGTGTGTGTGGGTATACGATCAACCTTTTCTTCCTGGCTTGGCCACACCCACACCCACACATGCATATACATACTCACTTATGCAACCCAATTACCTGGCCCTGAGTGATGCCCACTATTAAGCACCGAACAGATTGTGGGAGACAAATTAAACAAGACAGTCTGAAAGGAGGAGATAGATAGGAAGAGAGAGGGAGAGGGAGAGAGAGAGGGAGTGGGGAAGATAGCTAATGTAAGAATAATGAAGGAAAGAGATTAAAGGCAAAGAAGAAAGTACAAAGTCAAAATGTTTTCCACCATGGCAGAAGTACCAGTTTGGTCAGAGAATGTTCTGGGTGCACCGGTTGATGCTCCATACATACGGGTCCACAAGCTCAAGCAGGCTTTAACCATCATGGAGGAAACAGCCTCAGAAGACACACTGGGTGGTATCAGCCATTCTTTGCGCGCACACACACACACACACACACACACACACACACACACTTAATTGTTTTGCACACTAAACACTTCTACCGGAGAAGGGGGTGGGGGATTGTAACAAGTGATTAAACAGTTCAACGTGCAGACACATGCACACGATACCGACCAGGTTTGTGTGTGTGTGTGTGTGTGTGTGTGTGTGTGTGTGTGTGTGTGTGTGTGTGTGTGTGTGTGTGCGTGCGCACACATGCATGCATGTGTGTGGTTGTGTGTTGATTGCAGAGAGGGAGTACAGGGACGACCCGTGGGAAAGAAAATCGAGTCACACTATCGATTAAATTCCCACTTTGCGATCGCGGTTGACCCGCGTGATGCGGGTGTTCCGTCGTGTCTTCCACCCGTCATTGGCCAGCAGTACCGTGCACAACGCTACGGTGGACTGTCATTAATGTACTGTAGCCTTGATTATAGCTATGCTCAAATGACACATATAATCACCCCCATGCAAATATACTGGATAACCAAAGTCCAAAAATGGTTGTGGGCAGGCATTGAAGCAACTGGCATGGGAAAGGCACACACACACACACGCACGCACACACACACACACACACACACACAAGCACACACACACACACACACACACACAATGAAAGTCACATCCATCATGGCAAATAGAGTAATGGAAATAAAAGGGTTTTTTGCTTGACATTCGGCGGGTGTGATTATGCAGTGGCCCATTTAGTGATTTGGTGAGTATAGGTTTGTGTGTCTTTCTCTGTCACTCTTTCTTCTTTCTTCACTTTTTTCAATCCATCTTGTCTCTTTCTGTTGTCTCGGGTCTCCTCAAGGCCTCTCTCCCCTGTCTCACTTCTCTCTAACACGCACGTCGCCTCTTTCCCTCCTCTCCCTCCTCACCACTGCACTCAAAATATTTTCACTGGGCTTCCTCACGATAATACAAAATAATACATTCATGCAAACGCCTGTAGGGCCCTGAGATTGTTAGTATTTTGGCTGAGGTACATTGGGGCGGCTTTGTAATTGTACCGTATCATATTGAATCTGTTTTCTCAGTAGCTTTGGCATTTCATTTAGGACGCTGCGGAGTGAAGGGAGGACACCTCAAAACGACGACCCACTGTCATTGTTAGTCTCTCTTTGCTGTGATTGGATCGTGTATTTCTTTGTTTTAAAGATCTGTTTAGTTTGCCTGGTTTGCTGGTTTACCAATGGACAAATACTTGGAGACACTGGCTAGGTTGGAACCAGAAATAACAGTAATCCATCCTTTTGTAATGTTAGCATTAAAATCATAGTTTGCTTATATTATGATTATAATTATTTTCAACTTTTCATTGGCTTTGTACTGTTCACCAAACCAATTGGCACGTTATTTTTGGAAACTCTCTCTCCTCTCTTTCAGTTCACATCTAACCATGAGGTCAACTAACCATTAGCTTCCCCCCTGTCTGTCGTTGCGGGCTGCTTAGCTGTCTGTAGCTGTCTGGCTTGATGCGGAGGTTAGCATTGTGGAGCTCTTTGTCGCTACACTATTAGCCTACATCTTTTACAGGTGAGGTGTGTGTGTGTGTGTGTGTGTGTGTGTGTGTGTGTGTGTGTGTGTTGTGTGCACATCATGGTCACGGCGGGGTAGAGATCCAGCAGACGTGGCAGTGCAGCTCTAATCGGGCCCTGGGGAGCCACACGGACGTGGCCTCAGCTAGGAAGCAGGCTTTGATAGAGGTAATTAACCACTAGCCAGTCTTCAACCACCCTCCAACCATTTTGGGCCCACTTGGCTGAGTAGAAAGAACAGGACGGCGCGGTAAAAGGTGGTAATTGTCTTGTTTTGATCCGTTTTTTTCTCATTTGCGGCTTACATGTTGTGCTCGGAATAGCTCGGAATTGTCCTTAGAAAAGCAGAGAAGACAGAGAAAGAAAAAAAAAGGACAGACAATGTATCACGGTTGACGCCACCATTAAGAATGAATGGTTCCCACCACAGCCAACCTGTCCACTCTGTATGCATTTAGACCGAGTGTTTTGCTAGCAGGGATAGCAATACGCCCCTCACTGTGTTTGTCGCTACGTGGCTTACATCACTGAACGCTTCCAGGTCACCTTTTGAATTGAATTGATCTGCTCTTTACTTTGATTTGATTAAAACCAACCATTTCCTAATGACCAGTTAGTTAATGATGGCTTTTGGCACCGTTAAGTACTACAATCACTTGCGGTTGGCAGTATATAAGTTGAAAGTAGTTATCACGGTTCAGTGGAGGTTGTACAATTAGGGCTGATGACTAGCAGGTGGTGGTGGCAGAGAGGATTTGCAGACGGAGGCAAGTCTCCGACCCAACTAGTCTTCTGAAAACGACCCGGCCCCACTGCGGCTCCTCCTCCACGGCAATTTCTCCACCTCATTTGTTTGTGGCGCGCTAAGCACCGCCGTACATCACGTTGATCCGTATTAACTAAAGCACAGACACAAAGAGAAAAAAAAATATATATATAATAAAATAGAGAGCGAGAATAAAACAAGAAAACAAGAAAATCGGTATAATAAATCCCAGCCTGCTACAGAGGAGGCCTTTCCCTGTAGTGTCTGGCTGGAGATGAGATGAACTTGCACCGGAGGGACACTGGATGCAGAGGCCTGTGTTAGAGTTAAATGGGAGCAGTAATATTGGACCATAGGTTAAGTTACATCCTGGCAGGCTGTGCCCACTTGCTTTTCAACAACCGTGGGCTGGCTGTGCACACACACACACACACACACACACACACACACACACACACACACACACACACACACACACACACACACACACAGTGGTAAGCACTGGTATAAACCTGCTTACCTGATTTATTCACTGTGTGTTGCCTAAGGATTAGAGGAGTTGTAAAGGGTGAGGAGTGGGGGGGCGTGGGGGGTTGGGCTGGGGTTGTAAGGTATTGCTACAGGAATTATATAAACTGCACACAGAGAGAGAGAGAGTGCTTTCGACGAGTGATGTGCACAGGTGAAGTAATTTCTTCTGGGGCTTTGGCGTTGGAGGAAATAATCTCCGCATCACGGTCCATACCGTCTTTGAAGCGCGGCTCTTTATTGTTTCCCCGGGGGTCAGTGCACAGAGACGATTGAGGGCACGGTGCCTTATAGTGAGGTGTGGGCAGGCGCAGGGCTTTTTTCGCTGCTGTAGAATGCAGTGGTTACACTTGGAAGCATGGCCCAAATCATCAAATCATGACATTTAGCCCGACACATTTACATAAACTTTTACATTAACACACAGCGTGTAAAGCGTGCCATCTGTGTCAGTGCACACGGAGAGAGAAGTCTACCGATAAATTCAAATAGCTACAAATTATCATACGAAACGTGAAACCCCGCACAGTTGGTAATCACAGTAGGAAAGCGGAGACGCTGCTGTCCAGGAGAGCCTCGGAGGAAGCCCACCTGGCAGCAGCATATGCCAGCAGGTTTCAGTTGTTTTGTGTGCTGACAACTCACTGGTTCCAGCGAGTGTATAGTATTGTGTTCCCGTGCACAGATGTTCATCATGTAAAGTACCTGTGACCCGGGAGCACGGGCCAGCGGTGGCTACCGTCGCCGTGGCTACCCTCTTCGGATTTTTTAGTAAAATGCTTGTGAGCTATATCACCGACTGCTGGGGTTCGAGGTGACATCTGCCGTCCCTGCTCTCATGCTTTGTGGACTAAAGCCGAAGATGGAACCAGAATAATGGTATTTCCGTAATGACTTTGTGTTTTGCGTGCATAATAAGCCTCCTCCCAAAGCCCTCTTAGCATGGTTAGGGTGCTAAGCGGTCTAATATACTGAATAGTAAGCCTCTCAAATAGGTGAGCTCGGCATGAAGCTAAGTCTATCTTTAATAGGCGATTATGCCCGAGGTGAAATCTAGACCTGAAGCGCTTGTGGTGCAGATGGTGCATGGCGCTTTTGACATCTCCCCCAAGTGGAATGTAAGTAATGACTAAGCAAAAATGCACATGCATGCACGCACACGCACGCGCACACACACACACGCACACGCACACACACACACACACACCATGCTTCTCATATACATATATGCTTCTCAACCCTGTGAGTCACTCGGTCCACTTGCATGTGGAATCAGTTTGTGACCCCTAAAGTCCATTCTTTAGCCTCTCCCCCCTGCCCCCCATCATTTCCATTCTCTCTCCCTCTCTCTTTCTCTCTCTGAATGTATTCATTAGGCTAGAAAGCGTTTTGTTCACGTCCCAGTGGCCTCATTAACATTTCTCTCTCTCTCTCTCTCTGTGTCTCTGTCTATCTTTTTCTTTCTCTCTTTCTTTCTCTCTTTCCCTCTGTGGGTCTGTCCATCTCTCACACACACACACACACTCAGACAGAGGCCAATGGTTAACCATGGGGTGGATCCGAGCAACTGACAAATCAAACAGCTCTGCAGGGATGGTATCTTGTCCAAATTCTTCTTCCATTGTCTTTCTTATTGTGTGTGTGCGTATGTGTGTGTGTGTGTGTGTGTGTGTGTGTGTGTGTGTGTGTGTGTGTGTGTGTGTGTGTGTGTGTGTGTGTGAATGTCTGGCTTGATCCTATTGCTATGCTATGGTGCCAACCCCCCCCCTACCGAGTATTTGTGCATGTATTTTCCATTTTTCATCCAGAACTAAAAATATAAAAATTGTCCAAAAAAAATCAGGATACTTTTAATCGTTTCATGGTATAATAATTTGATGATGATTTTGTTTTAGCCTGAAGGATATTTTTTTCACAAAATACACATTAGAGATTTTTCGCTAATATATATGAGCAAGCAAGAAGACAAAGTGGTTTAATTTGACTTATCTACAATCATAAAAGAAAATCCTCAATTTAGTGTGGCCTATAAAACCAGGCAATGGCTAAATCTGAAGCACAATGAACACATTTCGAGGCATTACGTAGTCTCCTATTACAATATCAATATTCTGCCTGCTGCCACACAGCACAGCATCAACACTGCATATCATAAATATGGAGCCCACTATCTTTCAGACCCTGTTTTGGGAGCATACATGAGCCCCTTCAAAGATGCTGTCTTACCCTGATGGTTAAATGGTCCTCATTTATATAGAGCTTTTATCCAAAAAGATCTTGACTGTGTAGACCGACATTCACCCATTCATGCACACACCGACGGCAGAGTCAACCACACAGGGCGACAGCAGCCAGCTCATCAAGAGCAATTAGGGTGAGGGCGTTGTGCTCAGGGACACCTCGACATGAGGTGGAGCCAGGGATCGATCCAGCAACCTTGCGGTTACCAGCCAAACAGCTCTACCTCCTGAGCTAATGCCGCCCCTGACATTACCCTTCAAAGTTGCATCAGATTCCCTGCATGGGCTCAAGTGCGAAGGGGAACAGGGATCGATCTTCCGTAAAAAAATCTGCCCTAGCAATTTAGGATATCTGCTGAAGACGTGCCGACATTTCTGGATCACAGAAATTCACAACACAGTATGGCTGTGCTGTGAATCAAAGCGGTAACATTGCTGGGAATGGCTCGAAAACGGTTACGTTTTCAGTCGCTTTCACGTGGAGCGAATTCACCAATCACAAGACTCTGAGGAAGTGTTTACGTATTTACTGTATTTACTTCATCATAATGTGCCAATTATTTCCGGGGTGCTCCTGTAACAATATCATTACAGGTCATTTGGTTTGCAAACTGGCCCCTTTTTTCCCCGAGAAACTCGGCTGGAGACTCGAGAAACTCGACAGACATCCTCGAGTTGAGTGTTGCCTTACCGCCGTCTATCAGGCCGCCCCTCGGCCCCTTTACTTCGGCCTCGTTATGCCGCGTGTGAGTCGGAAAATCGTCCAGAACAAGAGCTGCACGTGAGAAAAATAGAAATCACTAGCAGTGCCATGAAGGCTATGCAAGTAATTTTCCCGGGAACTATGTGGGTTAAGGGGCTATGTATGCCGTTGACCTTTGTCGCTCTTTCCTATAGAAACTGCATCCAGAAGGAAACATGACTATTAACCCCATTGATTCCTACCCACCGGAACAATGCTCACCACATCCAACTACACCTTAACCCCGCCCCCCTGCTCAAGCTAATGACCTTTTAACCTCAAAGATCGCACAACACCGTTAGGGCGACAGCTAACCCACCCACCCCTTGCACTGCCCCCCGGGGAACAGCCATCATTCCTCATTCGATTACACACTCACAGTTTACAAACTCAAACATAAAAATAGGCCCCCGATTTATCCCGGCAGAGCACAGAGGGGGTACAGTAGGCGGCGGCGGCGGCGGCGGCGGCGGTATGCTATGGCGACGTCACAGCACTGCGCTCGCTAACCGCCTCTGACAGTCCAGATTTCATAACACCGCCGTCGCAGTGCCTGTGTCGGTCGGAGAGGGATCGGTGACGTCCCTGATTTCATTTTAGGGCCGCAGATCTTTCGGCGCTCCAGTGTAGCGGTGCCGGGGGGCGGGGGCGTCGGGACGAGAGATGGAGTGTGCCCTTTGAGAAATTAGGGAGAGCCGGCGACATATGGAAGGTGGAGGAGAAAAACGAGGGAGCCTGTCATGTTGGATCTCAGGCCAGGAGCGGTGGGGCAAGGCCTGGGTTAAGCAGTATGGAATGCGCCCCTTGGGGGGGCGACGGCTGTAGTTAGGACTTTCCGAAGCGGGGGGAGACATGGACGGAGATAAATTGGCTAAATTGGCAATTTCTTTGCGGGGATTTTGCCAGAATGATGCTTGTCTACTCTGCCAAGTGGAAGCCATCAGTACGTAATGGTAGCGGTCTACGGAGGACTGGAATGTGCTCTGCAGTTTTTTTATATGCAGGCTATAGTCTGCTACTGGAGTGTGATTGCGTGCCGACACGTGCACCAAATGAAACATCAGAAGGAATTTTGCCATTTACTCACAATTGAAGCTACATTGGAAGCAACAGAGTCTGAAAAAAAACATAACTGTTGGGCATATCTGAACATGAAACCGAGCAGCAACATTTTATTTTAATATTTAAGGACCTTTACAGTTTTGCCAGTTCTGGGGGGGTTACATTTTTTGGCCAAAATTCAGTTCAAAGCTACAATGAACAACCGTATTGGAAGTTTGGAACCAATATCCCGTCAATTCATCTATTATAATACTACACCATAAGTCTCATTATTCCCACTAACTGTGTTAATCGAGAACTCTTTAAATAATCCATGAATCTGTTTTTGAAAACATGCTAATTTGGTAACTCTAGTTCTAGTTCTCCCTTTCCGTCCAGCTTTCTATGCTCCCTCTCCATTGTTCCCAGCCCGGGCTGCATATCTCGCTGTCTAGATCTCCTACACCTGCCGTCCCCTGTCAACAGCCGTTCCCCTTCCCCTTCCCCCAGCTATCCCACACAGCTCCTAATGAGAAGCTCATTCCCAAACACTTCCCAAGTGAGCTGGCGAATGGGGAGCTAGCTGGTGCCATAATGCCCACCAGGCTTAATGATATTTAATTTATTTATCCACGAGGAGGAACACAGAAGGGTTCTGCGGGGAGCAGATAAAACAGAGGCAGACGAAGCAGCATACGACACACACAACCGACAAAACAACAACACAAAGTTAAACGGGCAAAGGAAACAACTGCTCACTTTGTAGCCGATAGTGATGGATTAGGACTGGGCTGAGGCAAGCAGCCGACGCTGGCAAGGATAGAAATGAGATATTAAAGGCACAGAGAAGAAAGCTCTCCATATTGGGCTGAACAGTCGGTGGCCCGCATGGCTCACACTTCCCAAACTAATTCCTACACAAACACCAACAAACGCATACACACACATGCACTCACACGTGTGTGCACACACACACACACACACACACACACACACACACACACAAATCAATTCCAGAGGGTGTGTGAGTGTTTTGCAGCAGGGTGGTCCCAGTCTTCTCAAGGGCCACTTGTGATCCGTCCACGACACTGTGGGCTAAACGGGACCACTGTTGGTGTGACGCAACAACCGCCCCCCCCGTCACATGTCATGTCAATGTTCATTCAAACTCACTCTGTATATCGGGGTATTGATTAATACCAAGTAGCCCAAAGTAGACCAAAATCGGGGCAATTCCAAAGCCGCATAATAATGGTTACCGTAGAAGGCTTCGTTTCTCGTTGAGTAAATATGGCAAAAAAAAATGTTTTCCTTATTTTTACAATTCATAGATGGAGATTAAAAAAAATCGGATTACATATGTTTCAATCAATGTCTGGTCTCGAACGCTTCGTTGGCGTTTCACGATGTTTCGCCATACCAGTCGTCTTGGAGGTCCCTTCACAGCACGTTTTATGTTCTGTCACATTGTAAATGTCAACCCGCACAAGTTGTGCATGAATATTGACAGGAGCGCCACGTCGAATACCCTCAACGTTCATAGCTTGTAGTTGATGCTGTTGAAACAGCCACTTAGCTAACGTAGAGGGTCCCTGGTGTGAAGTTGACAGACACACACACACACACACACACACACACACACACACACACACAGCTGATGGTACCAGCAGCCCACTGTTTAAAATTCTCAGTGAAGCAGTGGCACCAAACGTGAAGGCATTAGCGTCAGCCTCCGTTAATTATTCACATCAACGATGCATTGAAAATAAATATTCTAAAACAGAAAAGGGAATTAACTTCTAATTTAAATTGGGTCGCATCAGTGTATGCAAAATCAAAGATGTTTTGAAGGAATAATGGCACAAGATTTACTACCATAAATATAGAGGAATGCAAATGGCGACATTCAAACTACGCCAAGGCAGGATTGAGCCAGAATCTACAAATGTCTCTAAAATCTCTAAAACATAGAGATCCATATTATAGTTTTTTTTAATCAATCCAAATAATTACACACTATATTAAAATTATGAACCAAAAGGCTTAATTTCAACAACAGCATTTGTAATTGGTCTAAGAAGTTGAACACGACAATGGCGAATGATGTGGGAGTTTGACGAGGCACCTGGAAGTAACTTTTGTCTGCTTCTCCCACCGCCGTGTGATCCACAAAGGATTGATCGATTAGGCAACAGAAAATGCATTGATCTTCAAAAAAAAATGCATGTGGTTGCTTTACACAGTTTCAGATCATTAGGAAATCAATACCAATGTCTTGTTCTTCAGAAAAAGCAAGCTACTATTTTATAGCTCCAATGATCAACCAAGCTATCCCAGAATGCTTTGCATTTTAATACAAAAATATAATATCCAACATGAAAACTTTGGATAGTCTTCTCATGTGCAGTGGGGGGGGGGGGGGTTGATGGGGTGGGGTGGGGTGCTATTCCCTGTGTCAGGGATCAGGGAGGAGTGGATTGGGTAGGATAGCAGAACTGAACCAGGCTCAGCAGCAGCCTTTGATCTGGATCAACAACTTTGGGTCAGAAGAGAAGTGCTCATGCATACTAAAGAGATGAGGACAGCCGAGCATCACAATGTCTCTCGAGTTCGGCTTTCTTTATGTCTCTAAAACGACTTCACTCCCCAGAGCTTCACCACTCTACTGTTAACCCCCATGCGACTTTCTCTGCTCAAAAGGATAGGAGGTTTAGGACCAGGACGTGAGACTTCAGGGGTACTAATCTAGACCACTCGATCGGCTGGATGCTGTAGGGATCTTTGCAACCTGCACGTATTTGTTGACAGTGCATTTGTAAATGGGGTCTGAAACGGTGGACTGTACTATCCGGGCCCATTGTTACCCCGGGTATTATTTTCCCCCAGCAGTAGGGACTCATCCATTAAGCAAATGGGAGTCTGTGCATTGCATAACCGTTGTCTGCACCACCTCCAGTATGTGTAGGAGGATGTCGACAAATTGAAACCCGGCAGCTTTTATTTGCATAAGCGAGGCAAATTAACCCCTTTTTGGGGAAATTGATGGATTAAACTTTCCATTGTGGAATTCCTACAACTTTAAAGAGGTGTGTGTGTGTGTGTGTGTGTGTCGGGGGGGGGGGGGGGGGGGGCAATTCTTTTGTTTTGCCTTAATAGCGAGGATAGCGCGTAGGAGGCGCATTCATGCGACTCCTGAAAGCTGAAGTGTTGTGGCTGAGAGATGCCTGCCATGGCTAATGAGGGGGTCAAGCCTGGAAACCGAGGCCCACTCTAATTACCACGGAGAGCGCGCGGGGGGGGGGGGGGGGGGGGGGGGGGCTGGGCAGTACCGGCTCCCACACGGTTTACATAAGCGCTGCGTTTGAGCCTCGTTACCAACGGGTGGACGACGGCGGCGGCGGCCTCCGTCCCCCGGCAGCCCAGCACCGGGGGGGTTCAGTTCAGGAGTCAGCATCTGGTGTTGAAAGTAAGCAGCCCCCGACCGTTGAACCTATAGGAGCCTCTCATCAGCCTCTGTGCTCGGTGACGGGGTGACGGGGGCCTGCCGCGGGGCGAGCGCTGGGGGCTGTAGCGCCGCCAACACGACGGATTTGCGTAGTACGCGTGTGTGTGTGTGTGTTGTTCTTTTTATCCCACTTTAATGGAGCTCCATCTTACAGGTCAGCCGGCCGCTTTAAGACGCGGCGATGGCTGCAGCTCCGCCTGGACGAGGTGGACAGAACGGAGGGTTAATTAAGGGGACATCTGTTTGAATCCCGACGTTATGTTACAGCGTTGCTCCTGACTGGCTCTCGCACGCCGTTCCCCTCGTCGCCTATACCGCTTTTTCCGAACATTCAAAGTTCAACTGGATCAGTCCTTATATTTTATATATCATGGTGTGGTGGGCGTTGTTGCATGCAGGATACAAACATTATCCAGTGATGACTTCTAGAGAGAGAGTCTAGCTAAGAAAAATGTAAAAGGGCTGGAGAGAGAGAGAGAGGGGGGGAGAACAACCCCCGTCCACTAACCCGGAGGAACCGCCGCATGCCAGGCGCGGTGCACCTGTCTCTTGTCACTCAGAGCGGGGCATTCCCACCGAGGCTTGTGGCATTTCCCACCGAGCAGCCCAGACGCCGGTCCTGCCTTGGGATTACATTGTGCCTCAGCCTGGCCCCTGTTTGACTCACTCGTCGAGGAGCTTGTTAAAAGGAGCCACACGTACTTCATATCCACGTTAATTGTTGACCCGTTACCTGCTCGCCCTCTCTCTCTCGCTCTCTCGCTCTCTCTCTCTCTCTCTCGACATAAACCAGCCCCCGACCTCGCCAATCCGCCGGCCTAATTGTTTCAGCAGCTTTCCCTGTGACCACCAACAGATGTCAGAAACCATAACTGTTTACCCTGAGAACAAACACCACACCCCTGAGCCCCCGCCCCGCCCCCGCCCCCGCCCCCCGTCCCGCACGATCAAGGAAAGCCCTGAACACACACACACACACACACACACACACACCGCACCTTAAAGCCCCACCGCTGGGGGGAAAGCTCCCTGGCTCGTGACCCTGTTCTCTCCCCACACCAGCGGCTTGAGACGAGCTCATTAATAAGCAATTAAGGAGTTAAGGCACTGGGAGTTAGGAAATTCCATTCTCTCTCCCATAGCCCCAGGTCCTTGTTGGTAGGGGCTGGACATCTAGTGTCTCCCCCCCCCACCACCACCACCATCATCCCATCCAACACTGTCCTGGCATGGGGGTGCCACCCTGGCACCAGATTGTGGTGGCTTCCCAGACAGTCCTTGTCTGTGATCAACTGTTATTTCAGTTGGCAGAGGGCTCAAGGCAGCATGGGGGGATGGGGGGGGGGGGGTGTTGACTGTGACTTGGCCACGGTGGTGGAGTCATACTGGTGGCGGGTGGGGGGGGGGCACTGTCCACTGTCCACAAGAGAGACAGAACACCCGAGCTCCTGGCCCCCATCGTCTCTAGCTCTTGGCAGCGGCTGCCAAGGCAACCCTTGTTCATGACCAATCACTTCAAATACACCCAGCACCCCCCCACCCCCCCTCGCCCGGCCATCCCTCTCCCCCTCCTGATACATGGAAATGCCTTCACACTGGAAAGCAAGGGAGAGACAAAGAGGAACAGACAAGTAGACTAAAGGAGAGGAAAAGAGGTAAAATAACGGTCAGTTTCTTGGTCCCTCCTGTGCTTGTACTGGCTTAGCTGTGTGTGTGTGTGTGTGTGTGTGTGTGTGTGTGTGTGTGTGTGTGTGTGTGTGTGTGTGTGTGTGTGTGTGTGTGTGTGTGTGTGTGTGTGTGTGTGTCACGCACACGGTGTGTGTGTGTGTGTGTGAGACCTCACGGTAGCCCTAAATCTTCCCCCCCAGGTCCTTTTTCTTTCCGAGTGAACAACCATTAATCTTGGATGTTTGCCTGTTTGTTTGTGACGGATTATAAAATGCTCAGCGCTGGAACTAATGAGTTTTAGAACCGTCTGCCTCTGTCGCCTGAGCCCAGCTCCGGGTGTAACTCAGCCCTGCACCCCTTGCTCCTAAAGGAGAGGGAGAGAGAGGGAGGGAATAGAGAAACAGAGAAATGAGCAAATGGCCAGACCAAGAAAAATAACTTTACAAAGCAAGTAAATAACCCTGAAAGCGGCGGTTGAACAAAATGTGTAAAAGGTAGTAAGAGAGAGAAAGAGAAAGGAGCGG
Organism: Micromesistius poutassou; assembly: GCF_964030765.1. NCBI lineage: Eukaryota > Metazoa > Chordata > Actinopteri > Gadiformes > Gadidae > Micromesistius > Micromesistius poutassou. The sequence continues at coordinate 21,556,576 of NC_140274.1, forward strand.
GGAGGCAGAATTCGTGCCATGCAGGGTCTGCCGTGCCTGGTTTCTCTCTGGTACGTTTCTGGACTAATTGCCATTCTTTGTTCTGTTGAGCGGCCCTCTCTCATGTTGAAGATGTGAAGCGTGACAAATGCCATCAAGATACTCAACCCGAGAAACCAACACAGCTGAATGTTATCAGGCGTTTAGAGACTGGATGCGACGCCATTGGCTGTGCTGCTCATCTGATCTGCGCTCCAGCTAGCTAGCTGTGCGCGCACTTAATGAGGATTTATGGATATGACAAGGTCTTAATGCTCTTATACATTTTTGCAGTGGTAGCAGGGGTCTAAGGTCTGAGCCTTCTACAAACACCAATCAAGGTGAATGCGGTCTCACTATACTATTACCACTGTGAGAAAGCATATTACTACCAGTCTTGAGTCAACGATTGTCTGAAAATACTGTTTGTCGTCGGATTTCCCTGCAGTTCCTCCTCTTCCTCCTCCTTCCTCCTCCCCACTGCTTCTAACCCTGCATATTCTCCTTCTCGCTCTCTCTCTCTCTCTCCTATGCCGCTCTGTTCCCAAGTGCTCTCCCTCGGCCACCGCAGGGTTTCAGAGAGCTAGGCGACTATAGCACTGTGCTGGAGATTACCATAATTTCCCACAGTCTTCCCCCCCCCCGGAGGAAGAGGCTGCTGGCTGCCAAGTATCATCTGAACTTCCTAAACGCCTCCTTTCCCTCTCTGCCGCAACGTCGAGGACGTGGTGAGTAATCCCCGGTGACTTGGGCACAGAGAGAGAAAAAAAGAGGCAAATAACCAAATATAATAGATACCCCGCTCGCTCGTTAGTGCAAACTCTGAGAGGCTGCCTTGCGTCTGTGGTCCACCCCCGCCCGAGCTAAATGTGTACACGCAAGCACAGCACTGGCACACTTTGATGAACACACACATGCACCATGAGGCAGACGTGCAGCTTTTGCATGGGCTTTCGTTAATAAGCATTTTCCATTTTAGCATCGCAGACAAACTAGCCCCTTCAGCGCTCTCTGTCTGTACTGTCTTCCCATCGCTCAGGCTTTTTTTTTTGGATCTGTATTCCACACACGCGCACACACACACAGACACACACACACACACACACACATTGCATAAAAACAAGACACTGTGCTTGATTGGCATGGAGAAAAAGGTCTTCATGTATACTGTCGGCATTTTACATGAGCGGCACGGAGAGCGAAGGTGTTGTGGTGTTTGCGGTTGAGCAGTTTATGGGATGGCGGCGTTTCTTGAGGAAGCACTGATGAGCCAATTACAGGCTTTGCGGTGGTGTTCTTTCTCTCGCTGCGGTCTAGAGGGAGCAGGCCGCAGATGCTGTGGTGGGGAAGAGCGCAAACCATTTGGAAACCTGCGTCGCCTTGCAGGATGGAGAGAGAGAAAGCGAGACAAATTGCCAAATGTCCCTAATGAACACTCTTTCTCTTTCACTCTCTCTCTCTCTCTCTTTCTTTCGTCATCCCTCTCTCTGTCTTTTCATCTCTCTCTCTCTCTCTCTCTCTCTCTCTCTCTCTCTCTCTCTCTCTCTCTCTCTCTCTCTCTCTCTCCCTCACAATCACACACACGCTCACTAACACTACCACTCCATGCAAAATGTTCTCTGGGTGCATTTTTCCGAATGAGCATGAAACAAAACAGAACGCTTGTTCCTTTTTTTTTTATGCTAGTAAAAGTTCTTCTCCAGATGTGCCTGCTCAATTATCCTCAAAGAAAGCAACAGCTGCAAGTAAAGTGTGTGTGCTTGCCCATATGTACCTTTGGGTGTGTGTGTGTGTGCTGATGTGCTCGTGTGTGTGTGCCTGTGTGTGTGTGTGTGTGTGTGTGTGTGTGTGTGTGTGTGTGTGTGTGTGTGTGTGTGTGTGTGTGTGTGTGTGTGTCTCTGAACTTGTATGTGATATAAGGCTTCTGAGCCTCAGCAATTACTTGGAGAAAGCAGCAGCTTCCTCCAGGTCAGAACATGAGCGCTGCCGTCTGCTATAAATACCGCCGCTGACGCAGGTGGCCGCCTGGCTTCTCCACGCCCGCTCTTCTGTCCCGCTTTGTGTTTAAAGTGAGAATCCCACCGGGAAATACAAAATAAAATAAAAAAGAGATATACTTTTTACTTTTTTTGTGCTTCAGCCGGTTTGTCAGGCAGTGCATTATTGGAGATGCAACCTCTCCTCACACTGTCCCCGCTCCAATCAGATCACAGAGTGCCCTTAGGCAAAGGAGGTTAGACAAGGTTGGGTTGGATGCATACAGGCTCCAGTGACCGTGTGTGTGTGTGTGTGTGTGTGTGTGTGTGTGTGTGTGTGTGTGTGTGTGTGTGTGTGTGTGTGTGTGTGTGTGTGTGTGTGTGTGTGTGTGTGTTGCACATGCAACCCCCTGTTTTGACATCAACCCCCCCCCCCCTCTCTGATTTTCTCTCGGCAGTTCTTTCCCTCTCACTCGCTCTCCTCGTCTCTTGCCTCCTCAGCTCGGTCTCCGGCGGCTCTCTGATGCAGTGAAGCATGCCGGAGGGTGCGATTTGTTAGCTCCACTCGCCTCATCTGCATCCCCACACACCTAGAAATGTGCGCCGTGTGTCGTTGCAAACAATACTGCGGGCGACTAAAAATAACTGCGTGGTAATAATACAAACACACCCACGCCTAATGCTAAAATAACTGCCACGCTGCCAACTGTTAACACCCGGTTTTGTTTTTTTTCTTGTTTTTGGTCTGACAAACACATTTTTTTGTTTTAACCCAAGAGAGAGAGAGAGCAGTTAACTGTCATGGCAAATTATCCTGGCGCAGTAACCGTGATGTCTGCGATCTCAGAGAACACCCTTAATGAGGTTTTTTCTGGGTGGGAAATTTGATTATGTTTGAGACGTTTCATTATCTTAATTTGAACGAAAACAAGAAGTCAAATAGTTGTTTTGTGTTGTTGCGTTTTCCATTATGGATTCGTTCACAAGAGCCAGTGGTATTTTCGCCTTATATTGAACTCATATGTCGATTATAGCTGAACACACTAAGTCAAACCCTCCTGTGGTCTTACGATTATAGTGGGCAGAGGCTGTCTATATCTGTGTGTTGGTATTTTCTCAGACAGTGCATGGAGGGGTGATTGGCTGTGATTTTGTTCACAAACTAACGCTCTTCTCTTTTATCTGACTATCTTTCCTGTCTGAGAAGCAGAGCTCATTTATAATTAATATCTGGGAAGGAGCGGGGCCTGTGCCCCAACATAGATGTAGGCTAGTGTTTTCCCCAACAAGACGAACAGGCAATCACTCAGACCTCTCATACCAGCCTCAACCCAGCTACGCTCAATAGCTCTTAGCATGCTAATCTGACTGCTCCCATTGATATTCTCCCTGCATTATAATTCCTAGCTGCTGGAACGGACTGTGCATGTGTGTGTATGTGGACGCTTTAGAGAGAGAGAGAGAGAGAGCGAGCGAGAGAGAGAGAGAGAGAGAGAGAGATGGGCAAAATACTGCATGCATGTTGGCTACCTGTGCAATGTATATAAATCATCATAATGACCTGTGGGTTTTTGACGTGCATTTAAGCACCTGCATTATACACGTTAATGAGATAACTTAACTTACCTTGTGTGACTGCAGTGCGTGCGCGCACGTGAGGGGAAGGTGTGTGTAGGTTTGTGCTCGTGTAGGTGTGCGTCATGTGTCCTTAGTCTTTGATCCCCGAATAGATATCGACGCTGCTTTGTTCATATTTCCTTTGAGTTCAGTGTTCCGCTGAACAACAGTCTTGGACCCCCCAGCATGCATTATTCATGGGGGGTTAGATAAGATGCAAATTTTTTTTGAGAAACCGAACAACAGAAATCCCTCTCAATCTGCATCTTAAGACTCACCACCTTTCTCTGCTTAACAGTGTTAGTCCTGATGGGCTCCCAGCCCAGATCCAATCAGATCAAGGCACGTTGCCAAAGTGTCTCCACACTATTTCACCGCTAACTGTAATTGAATGGAGGGGGGTTAGACCGAGGCCCCGGTGAGCCAACAGAGGAGGTAGTTCAGAACAAAATGAAGGAAATTGTACATTCCTAAGAAGACCCAATTATAGACGTTGGCCTATTTTTGTTGTTGAGATGCTATTTATCTACTTAGAAACTTACAATAAAAGCTATGTGGGTTAACGGTAGCATCTCGCTTTTAAAGTCTTTTAAACAAAAGATGTTATTTCCAAGGAAATTGCCTGTAATTGCTGAACATTGACTGCTGCCTGCATTTCAGCAAGAAAAGCCTTTTAAGGGTTGCAGGAAGTGCACCCACAGTAGATCCATGTAACCATGATCAACTGTCATCGTTTAAACTATGCGAGTATTGCAATGGCGAGACATTTGGGCATCTCCGACCGTAGATGTATGGATAATGTCGCGGGAACCAGCTCGACAGCATAGCGTAGCACCACCGCCCGTTAACCGGCTTACACAAACCACCTCAGTGGAGCAGGGTCCCCGTTGTACAATTCAAGGACGTGATGGAACAGAAGTAGCACCCAGGGCAGTCAAGCTCTGTAGAGCTGCCTGATTGCTGTGTATCGTGCTAGGAGGAGGAACAGGCTGCATTATGCAAGGTCTTCAGGGAATCCAAAATACATTTAAGCTTTTTGTTTGGCTGACCAAAATGGTAAATATATACTGTATATATTTATTTATCGCTGGAGAGGCCTGTATGTAATATGCATACATTCAGCCTGTTCAAAATGATGAGGCTACACAACGACTCAATTTAAAACTGTTTTTCTATCCAATAGCCCGGCAAGGACATTTTTTCACGAAGTAAAACTTTTCGCTATGTGCATGTGAGATTGAGCATGAAGTACATTATGAAAACAATGTGCCCTGGGCCACAGCAAAGTATGCAGGAGCTCATTGCATCAGAACACATTGGCTCTATTTCAGGACATGAGTGCATCTATAAACGCGTCACAATGAAAGCAATTGAGCACGATTCCACCTGCTAGGTTTTATGCAACACGCTTCGCATTCACACCAGTCAGGTAATGTTCTTCCTCCGTGGAAGATATGAAGGACGTGTGAAGAGGAAATGGCCGCTGAAGGACGCAGTGCACTAGCTTGTGAAGCAGCAGAACCCTGCCTCTAATACAGAGTAGCCATTCGGGGCTGGGCCCATTGTTACGTATTCATTCCTTCACACTGAAAAACCAATCCTTCTCTGCCGTGTGTGTGTGTGTGTGTGTGTGTGTGTGTGTGTGTGTGTGTGTGTGTGTGTGTGTGTGTGTGTGTGTGTGTGTGTGTGTGTGTGTGTGTGTGTGTGTGTGTGTGTGTGTGTGTGTGTGTGTGTGGATGCCATGTGTGTGTGTGTGTGTGTGTGGATGCCATGTGTGTGTGTGTGTGTGTGTGTGTGTGTGTGTGTGTGTGTGTGTGTGGATGCCATGTGTGTGTGTGTGTGTGTGTGTGTGTAAGCGTGTAGATGTGTTTGTGTGTGTGCGTTTGCACGCTCTCACCCTCATGCACCTCTTATTTATTCACTCTTATTACACAGCTCCCTCAATCTTTGGAACCGCTTGGGAGAACATATGAATTATTAAAAAAACATATTGTTGTTTATTAGCCTTCGGAAAGAAAGCGAAAAAAACATAAGGCTCCACATATGGGGAAGTCATGTAACCACAATCCACAGATTTATTAATAACTCATCCCTTGTCAAAAGCATAAAAACAGAGTTGTGAGTGAACAGAGGAGATGATGCTGGACAGTGAGTGTGTGTCTGTGTGTGCGCTGGGGGAGTTAACGTTGTGTATGTTATGTAGTTCAACTGCCACTGTGGAAATGGAAGTGTCAGTTGTTTGAGAGAACAGCTCTTCTCTAGTTTGGCCGGGATTACAAAAACCCACAGAAGAATACTGAACAGGGATTACGGACGGCATCCCTGTCACTCACAATTTGCATATTTCTACTCATTGTTCTTCTGTCTTTTAACATTTTTAGATTTTCCATTTCTTATAAGTTATGATTTGACACTATTTTAAAGCAAATCATCCCAGCTTTACTGGTCATTCAAATAATGTACTGTGTGTGTGTGTGTGTGTATGTGTGTGTATGTATGTCTATGTGTCTGTGTGTGTGTGTGTGTGTGTGTGTGTGTGTGTGTTTGCCTTGTTTGTCTTGCGTTGCGTTGTGCCGGTGCGTATCCGTGCGTGCGTTCATGTTAGTCGGGGGGTTAGTATGCCCCATTAACATGTGAATGGTCCTGAGGCTCCATTGAGATGCGGATGCCATTGACAGTCAGCTGCTTTACAGCGACGGGTCACTCGTTGGGCCTGGCTAGGCTACGGCTAGGCTACGCTAAACACCAGCCATGCTAACTGTCACTACAGCGCGTCATCCCGTGGGCCTGGGCCCTGCAGGTGACAGCCGCCACAGGGTGGATGATAGCCGTTTACAGATGCTGATGAAAGACTCGGACGCTGCCAATCGCTTGGATTCAAATGAAAAGGCAGAGTGTGACATTCTCACAGATTTTATTTTTTATTTTGGTCCTTTGCTGCGTTTTTTCTTTGCTCTGCTTTGGGGGGAAAAGCATCCACAAAAAAAGCAAATGCGGCTGAGTCAGACCAATTCATGACCCGAGTGTCGTTCTCCAGGCTGAGCATCCAGTGTCCTGCAGCTCAGAGACGGAAGTGCGGAGGTGGGTGCATGTTCACGTGAGGCAAAGCACCTCAGATGGGCGCCTGCCGTTATTCAGTACATCTGCTGCACTTTCAGAATGTCAGCAGGAATCATTTGTTCTTTTAAGGTTTGCAAGGCACAAAGCACACCGCAAAATTATATATATATATATATATTTGTGCGTGTGTGTGTGCCAAAATTAGGATTTGTGTATGCATGCAAAAATATCAGCGCTGTCCCCCAGGTAAAAAAAAAAACAGTTATGTAAACAATTCAACTCATGCACACATAACTCTGTATCATTCCAGGCCTATAGTGAACAGCAATTAATAAATAATTGATGAGACGTCCTCAGGCTAAGTTGTTTAAGCCTTCACAGCCCTGGCCAAGTAATGCTCTTTATTTTCCGGGCTCAATAGACACATCGACCTGTTCTCTGTTGTTTGTACTTATTATTATAAATCTCACAAATAGCCGCAAACGCATAACATCAGAACAGTGCCCTGACCCTGATCCTGTAGACATACAACAGGGGTGAATATCGACCCTTTTGAGTTACATGATACAACTCATTCATTATTAATCATTCATTAATAATGTGTTGACGATGATGTCTTGATTCACTAAAAGTGTACAGATTACTTTGCTACACGTTTGTGATATATTAAC
>NC_140274.1:21564117-21571617 GCF_964030765.1 Micromesistius poutassou
GAGAGAGAGAGAGAGAGAGAGAGAGAGAGAGGCTTAGCTTACAGGAAATCATGCTTAGGCATTAACCGCCCAGTGAGGCCACGTCTGCACATCATTCCTTTAAAACAAAATGTGCAGCATACAACCTTACAGGTCACTTCGTATCTTGTATGTGTGTGTGTGTGTTGTTAAAGGACATATCCCATTATATCATTTGGCAATGAAAAATAAAATGAGCCCTATCCATATTGGAGCACCATTAGGCCTATAGTTTATATTTCATTATTCATTGTGGGCGGTCTAGGATGCTCAGACACCTCTAAGGAATGACGCCCCCCCCCCTCCCCCTCCCCTCTTCCCTCTGGTTCATATGCTGGTAAAACCCTTAAAGGCCAAGTCACATGTTAAAGGTTGAGCTGCTGGGGCTGCTCCCTTCATGGGCTACCTGGGGGCTACACCACATCTATAACATGAACTATGTCATAGAACTGCATATTCCAACCAGAAGAGGATAGAAATCGTTGGCTTTGTTGCGCCATTAACCTTCATACAAAATAATAAAGGCATTCTAAACCATGTATCTGTATTCATGAGAGTAAGTGGACCCACTATAAGATACCACTTGAGTTGTCCTCCACGGAGCATGATGACCAATGGCTTTTTATTTTTCCCCCTCTCTCATCAGTTCTGTGAATAGGCCTCACGGTGTAGCTGGCTGGGTGCGAAGACGCACGATAGCGCTCGCTCGAATTCGTGACTTGCATACATTGTTAATAGCCATGACGCGCCGGGTACGCGCCGTGGCTTTACTGTTTTCAAGTGAAACGAGCCATTGGGGGGACTTGTTCTCGGCTCACCTTGAGACACCCAGACAGACTGCCACACACCAGCCGCACGTCTCTTCCCTCCCCTGCCCATAATAACACTCGGTGGCTCTCCATCCACGCGCCTCTTTCTCTTTAAATCAGTGGCGAATAAAACGCACGCCGCGTGAGTCCTTGGCAGTTAATGGAATGGCTTGAATCACAGTCTGAAAGAGCTCTTTCGCTCCCCTATCATCACCACAAATAATTCAAGCGGCGCCAGACTTTGCCGGAGGAGGAGACGCGCTCGGGTTTCGCTCACAGCCCGCCACGCTGGAGGACAACACGGAGGGAAACAGGGACAGGCGAGGAGTCTGAGAGGAACGAGGACACTGAGCGCTCAGTGCGCGTATGCATGTGGATAAATCAGCTGGTGCGTGTGTGTGTATGTGTGTGTGTCTGTGTCTATGCAAATGCCACACAGAAGATCGAATGGACCCCGCGCGCGGCTCACTCCGTCTCCACCCTCCGCCTCGACGCGGACCATAAGTCCAGGGCCAGCAGCTCCCCGCTCCGCGCCGCTGTCAGGACCGACTGGCGGAGAGCCGCCGCGGCTCACAGCCATCTGATGCTGCGCGCACACCCCCCCCTTGATTTGGGTTCAACTGGGCGCCAGAGGAAACGCACCAGCCAGACCCCGCCACGGACCACTATACTGAAGGAGATATACATGTAGATGTCACGTTAAAAGCTGACACGTTCCCGATTCCGTTTTGGCCACCATCGGGCATGCTCGCCTCCTGTCCGATTCACCGCGTTGGAGTTTGAATGAGGGGTACGGCGGACATCAACGCAAACGGCTCCCACGTTCTTTTTTCTTTCGAAATGCCAGACAATGTTTCATTCTTCAGGAATCACACGGACCTGGGACAGGGGAGCGGCGGGGGGCGGCTGCTGGAGCCGGCGGGGGCAGCGCGCCCGGCCTGGGCCATCACGCTGCTGGCCAGCGTGTTGATCTTTACCACTGTCGTCGACGTCCTGGGCAACTCGCTGGTCATCATCAGCGTGTTTAGGAACCGGAAGCTCAGGAATGCTGGTAGGTAGCCTACACAGGATAGGCCTGTTGCGAACCTAATACAATTTATAAACAGTTTTATTTGGAATGTTATTTATTTGTGTCCTGATCTGTGTGTGTGTGTGTGTGTGTGTGTGTGTGTGTGTGTGTGTGTGTGTGTGTGTGTGTGTGTGTGTGTGTGTGTGTGTGTGTGTGTGTGTGTGTGTGTGTGCGCGTAACGACCCACAACGTTTCACAAAAAAAATAGGACTAAGATTAATCATGGTCCGATATGTTTTTAAATCCACTGTATTGACATCATGAAGGACATTAGAGAGACGTGTAATCTGGAGGGTAACCAGTACCCCAGATCAGACCCATCGCTGCAGGGAGAAGCTGGTCCATGTTTCCATTTTGCCGCCACGCTTCTTTTGAATCAGTGAAGCGTCCCATTCACAATCATTAGCGCTGCGTCACGTCCACGTGGACCGGAGGATTGTATGTGTGAATGAAACACTTGACAAATTAATGAATAGTTTTTATTCAAAGTCTCTGTATCACGCGCCTGCAATAGAATCATTATGCATGAAGTGGGACTAATGGATGAATGTGCGTGCGCGCTCCTGCAGATCAGATATGGAAAACAGCTGTCAGGGCATGATTGATTGGTTTCAGTTTACAGTAGGACTATTTTCGTCGGACTCAGTTTCCGAGGATCATAGCCTTCTGATGATCAACCGGAAAAGAACAACATTGACATTATCAGTCTCACCTGTCACATGGAGCCGTTTGCGTGTGCGCGCGGCTGCGAGTGCGTGTTTTGTGTGTGCGCGCGTGCGTGCGTGCTTGCGCGCGCGCGTGTGTGTGTGTGTGCGTGCGTGTGTGTGTGCGCGCGCGCGTGATCAACAGAGCGTAAGATAACAGCGCCGAGATGTTTTTATTTATTTATTTCATTTATATTAAGTAATAAAGTTTAACAGACTAATGCGTTCCCCAGTGTATGCCAAAAGCAAAACAAAAGGCCAGCCAGAACCCGGTTGTGTCGACAGTTTGACTGTAGTTCCACAACATGCCCCAGAGACAAAAAATGAATAACAGTCTGTGCCTATTTTTAAAATTTTTACTTTGATTATAATTTCCTAGTTCACGGGTTGGTTTATTAGGTCACAGGGTACTCGGATAGTAGGGGGGAAGTCAAACACACACACACACACACGGCCTTTTATACTTCTCTGTATTTCTCCATTTAGAGGAATGTCAAATAGCGTGACTTGCGGGCAGTTATGTCCATGCAGGTCCACGGCTTCTGTTCAATTTTTAAAGCCCTGTGTGATATAGGCTATATAGGCAATTGAAGCCCGCCGGCCATTACGAATGGCGCACAGCCCCGCGGCTCTCTCCATCCCGGTTGCGCGGTCCTCTAAAGGCGCTGATCGTTAAGCTGTCCTGATCAACCAGCGCGCTCCGCTGGATTTTACGCGCCCTAAGAGGCGCCATCCTCATACTTGCAGCCTAAGATACGGCGTGGTGACAGCAGCACACATCAACCCCCCACACTGTAAACGTTCCTGCATGCATATAAAGAGCCCAACATGTGTAGAACGCGCATCCTAAACTCCGACGTGCCCATTCCATATTTCGATATCAGCAGTAGCAGCCTATACCATTTGGCAGTTATTGTGTCTATTTATTTACAAAATGTATAGCCTGAATTACAACATCTTCAGCCAGGACACGTTAAATCAGCACGGTAATACGATACATGGTTGCATGGATGAGTATGTTGAGAACCGCTGTGAACCTTCCTTGTGGCAGGAATGCCAAATGGCAGAAATGTCAACCGAAGGGGTTTCAGAACGAACGTTCGCCGCCTCAGGCAGTTATCTGGGAGCAGGCACACACGCGCACACACCATCTTGTTAAAAGCCTTCCCCCTCAAAGTAAAATGCCTCATACATATAAACAAGAATTGATTATCTTGCCTCTCCCACTTGCGTGGCCTTGGCCGAAAAAAAAACAAAAGTAGACCAAAGTAAAAATCCACGGAGAGCGTAAAACTACAGCTTGAAGTAGTTTTACACTCTTGAAGGGTGCTTAGTTGGAAGTTTGGACTCAAGCTTTCACGGGCTCTCCTTTCCTCTCCTCTCTTTGCCCATTCTCTCGCTCTCCTCCTCTCCTCTCTCTTCTTCCTCCTCCTCCCTGTCTTCTCCCCTCCGCTCCTTTTTTTGTTCTCTCTCAACTCCTCCCCTATTCTCTTCCTCTCCTTTCCTTTCCTGTCCCCTCCTCTCCTCCCCTCCCTCTCCTCTACCCTCCTCTCCTTTCCTTATGCTCCCCTCTCGTTGCCTTTTCTCTCTTCTTCTCTCTTCCTCCTCTTCCCCTGTTCCCTTTGCTCTGCCCTCCTCTCCTGTATTCCCTTCCACCTTCTCCTCCCCCACTCCTCTCCTCTCCTGTACTTTCCCCCACCTCCCTCTCCCCCTCCGTCTCCCCCCCTCTCCCCCACCTCCCCCCCTCTGCTCTCCTCTCCTGTACTCTCCTCCACCTCCCTCTCCCCCCCTCCCCTCCGTTCCTTGTCATATGGTGCATAGTAAATCCACTGTGTTGTGAATATGTCATGGCATGTGCAGGTGGGCACTCAGATGCTCCAATGCCACGCATCCATTAAGCTCAGCGCTCCCCACCCCCCCCCGCCCACACCACCCACCCCATGAGGCCCCTCCAATATCCACACCGGCATTCCACGCCTGTTACGTTTCCCTGGCCACTCAGGCGACCATCTCCCTTCACATCAAGGCTCTTCCTGCTCATGTTCAGCATTCTCATGTTTCCTCTGCATGTTGTCTTTCTGCTATGTCCACAGAATTGACAATAACCCTGTGTGTGTGTGTGTGTGTGTGTGTGTGTGTGTGTGTGGCAGAACCATGGTGTGGGGCTGGTTATAGAGTGGAGGTGTTGATAATTGGATGGGAATGGGGGCTCTGCTTCTTCAGAGATTGAAAGTGGAGCACTGCAGTAGAGTTGGGGGGATCGACTCTATTTCCATACTGCCCAATCGTGGTAATCCGAGATTGCCAATATACGATCCGATGGCCAGGGGTGAGCGGGAGGACAGGCTGGGGGGAGCGGGTTACGTCAACTGCAAGCTCACTTGGCTAAACATTTATAAAAGAGTGAACTTTTTTATTTGAAAGATTAAAAATTCAGAAAAATATTAAACAGCAATGTCTCTTTTCAAACAGTGGCTCCCTCTCATTAATATCTTTAATATCACAATCCAAATCATATACGTGATGATAACTACTCTTATGTCGTGCACAGCCACGTTTTGGTGAGCAGGCATGTGGAGAATGGAGATGCAGGGGGAGCAAATCCATGGAAGAGACGGCAAACCCAACATATCATTGTGATGGAAGGGGCTGATTTGGTGGCCATTATGCTCCACCAGAAACATCACAGTACAGTACATGCACAGTAGTGGGCAGATTGTAGAAATTTGTGCTTTTGAATATTACTCTTCATTACAGCACAAGCGCACGTAGACTCCATCTGAACCTAGCTCTCCTGCCTCCTGCCAATTATTTAACCAATCACCGAACAACGAGTGGAAGATATAGAAAAGTAAACGTGCACAAGACGCGTTTGTCTGAAAAACACTGGTCATTTTCATTGACCAGTGTATGCGCTGCGCCTATTCAAGCTTCTTTTGCGTTTCGGTGCATATGCCCTTTCTGCAAAGCAGGACATTGAAAATATCCAGGGTTTTGCAGTCAAATGCATCTACATATTAATATTTTGAAGGAGGCAGAGCGCTATTCAGGCAGAGAACTATATGCGTTCTGTTTATAGAATATGTTCTGATCAGTTTTCTCCTTGTTCAGGATGGTCAGGATGGTAATCTCACCAGTTTCGTTTTACTTTTATCATTTCACTCTCTGTTGGCATTCGCATTGCAAACTTCAATTCCAAAACCTCCCTCACAAAGTGGAGAGTGGAGAGTGGAGAGTCTAGGGGTCTAGGGGTCTAGTGGTCTAGTGGTCTAGTGGTTGAGGGGTCGAGTGGTCATGGCGTGTGATTCCAACCGGAAGGATCCGGGACTGAACCTCAACGTTGTTGAGGTCTTAAGGAGTAAGGAGACATCCTGTAAGCCTTCATAGCTCTCTATGAAGGCTGTACATACTGTACATACATTACATTAACATTCAGGGCGTTTAGCAGACGCTTTTATCCAAAGCGACAATAAGTACATTTGTCAGAATAAAGAGGAAGAACAATATACCTCTGTCGGTACGGTAAAGATATTCACAGAAACAAGTGCCAGGCACTTACAAAAGGTTAACCCATTCCCTGTGCACAGCAAAGATAGCTAGGATACGATGCTACACAATGCTAAGCACTGATTTTAAATGCCAGGTTGTACTACATACAATAAGTGTGTACATTAAGTGCTAGGATGTAAAACATTCAATGCGTGTGTAAAAGGGCTGTTTTAAGGAGAGTAAGTAAGGAGAGAGGAGGTGGTGGGTTAGGAAGGGGGCTATGCAGAGTTCGGGAGAACTCTGCATAGCCAACTGAGTCTTGAGTCTCTTGCGGAAGCTGGTGAGCGGCTCTGCGTTCCCGACTTCGGCCGGGAGTTTGTTCCACCATCGCGCTGCTGAAACAGAAGAGTTGAGAAGAGTATTTACAATGTGGAGGGATATGTGCAATGGTGCAATCACTGTGAACTGACAGAAAAAGTTGTTCATGCTAACAAAGATCGTTCTCGTGTTTGAAGTCCGGTGGGACGAGTTTGTTTACGGTGGAGCTTGAGGTCCTTTCCTCTTCCTCATCACAACAGGTGACATAATCTGGCTGCTGTGATTGCACATTGTTGTTTCTCCCAACAGATGTGGCAGTTTGTCAGCATCTGGAGCGTTTTTCAAAGTCCTTTCATGGCTGTGTAATCCGTGTAATCTTCCCCACTCTTTATCTCACCTCTCTCTCTCTCTCTCCTGCTCCCTCCCTCCTGCTCCCTCCCTCCCTCCCTCCTTCCCTCCCTGCCATCCCAAAACCTAATGAAAGGAAACCAATTAGAGTGCGGCAAAAAACCGCGAGGGAACACCAGAGGCAGGCTGGGTGAGAGGGGAGACCTTTTATAATAGAAGTCCACAGAGAGAGCGAGAGAGAGAGCGAGAGAGAGAGCGAGAGAGAGAGAGCCAGAACGAGTGAGAGGGAGAGAGAAAGTGAGGGAGCGCGAGTGGGAGAACGCCCACGGCTCTGAGCTTTGAAGCTTCTTCTGTGCTGCTGCTGCTGCTGCTGCTCGTTCCCTTCCCTCCCCTCTGCTCCCTCTCTCCTTCCTTCCCTCCATCCCTCCCTCGCCACCCCGACATTTTCTTCCGCCCCCGAAACTCATCACACACACACACACACACACACACACACACACACACACACACACACACACACACACACACACACACACACAGACACATACACACACACAGACACATAAACACACAAACACACACATACACAAACTCTCACACACACACACACACACACACATACACAAACTCTCACACACACACACACACACACACACACACAAAGCCACAAGCCCTCTGTCCTTTCCCATCGGCGATGGGAAAGGACAGAATCCCGGGCACACTGCCGGGTGTCTCTTTTTAACTT
>NC_140274.1:21576617-21597214 GCF_964030765.1 Micromesistius poutassou
TCTCTGATCCTTTCAGCGTCTGCCAGCTTTTGGAGAATTATTTTACTGGCAGCGTTTTTTAAGAGATATCCTAATGCTTTACTTTGCTTTGGTTTAAATAACCACATGAAAGCAGAGATGTTCCCTCTGTATTTTGGTCAAAGGTAAAAAAGCTTTGGTGAAAGCCCGCCTGCGATGGCTTCATCCTGGCCTGTCAGCGTCCGTATTGTATTTAACATTGAGAGAGGGTTCGTCTGCACACGATTACAATGCAACGGGGGGGGGGGACACGTTCGAAAAGTGTGTGCCATCCCAAGGTCATTCAAGGTGAGTGATCTTGTGTTTGTTTTCATTTTTCAATGAGAACCGATTTATTCAGATTGTTGTTTTTGAGTATTGACTCGTCATGAATCCCATGGTATTAGCGTGTTGCTATTAGTTCTGAAATTCAGTTTTTTGTATTAAACAGCTGAAATATCTCCCAACTTGGTTCCTGGCTGGTTGCTGGGTGCGCTTGTGGCCAAAACCATTAGTTCACAGACCTGTCCCTGGACCTCTGTGTGTGTGTGTGTGTGTGTGTGTGTGTGTGTGTGTGTGTGCATGTGTGTATCTGTGTATCTGTGTGGGTTATTATAGGGTTTTACTTTTTCCAAAATTGCATCGGGCTGAAGTACTTCTGAAGTACCGCTGAGTGCCTTTGGGGATTCAATAAGGGGTTTGGATATTTCAAAGAATAAATTCTCCTGGTTTCTCAATAGGCTTGGCTGTGAAACCGTTAGTCCTGAAGTCGGAGGACCACCTGCTTTGTTCCAGTGCAACAACTCACGCAGATATAATCTTGTTTCATCGAGGCAGACCTAGGTCTTTTAAAATGACCTCAATTCTCTTCTCTTTTCAATTATCTTCTCTAGCGTAACGTCTCCCACATATATACGAACACAAACAAGCAGAAACAAGCGAGAACACACACACACGCATTCCCGCTGACACACACTCTCTCGCTCGCTGGACCTGTTCCATGAATCAAGATTAGTCAGAGAGTACCTTCACACTCACTTGACCTTTATAAACGTGTGTTTGTGTGTGTGGGTCATGTGCGTGTTTATCTGTGTGTGTGTGTGTGTGTGTGTGTGTGTGTGTCTGTGTCTGTGTGTGTGTGTGTGTGTATGTGGATGTGTGTGTTGTCGCGGTAGGCCTTTCTTTCCGAGTGTGGGTGTGTGTGCGCTCACATGTCGCACGCGTATGTGTGCGGCGTTTGTGCGTGCGGGCGACATTCCTCTGCAGAGGAAGGAACGAAGGTCACCCTGTCATTTTAAGTGGCAGTTATTGAGCAGTATGTTGTAGACCCGGGGGTGTAACATTATCACCCCCCGCCCCCCCGCCCGCCCACCCTTCACTGCGGCTAACACAGGGATGTAAAGGCTGTTTTATACCACTCCGTGAAGTGCTGTACGTAGACACAGAGAGCCCCCTCCGTCGTCGGAGACCCCCTCTCCGTAGCGCTACGTGCCCATCCAATAATTTTTTAACTATCCGTTGACGCCATGGACGGAGACGGACAGAGACGGCGAGGGCTGTGATTGGTCCTCTAACAAAATCATGTCCGGAATCACTTTGCACTTTATTTCCTTTGCGCCTTTTACGACTAATATAACTACCAAATAAGGTTTGAAAAGCTTTGGAAGTTTCTTTTACAACACCATTTACATGGTCGGCAGTCAGCGTTATGAGATCGATCGGGGCGGCGAACTCGAACATCGCATATCCGACATCCAATGCCCGAGGGGGTCTCCGTGGTTACGGAGTCGGATTACAGATCATGGAGTCGGAGTAGTATACTTTGGCCTTAAGTGGAGAAGCAGAAAGGCGGGGATGTAGTGGTTGGGGTGGACAGAACACGCACGCACGCACGCACGCACGCACGCACGCACGCACGCACGCACGCACGCACGCACGCACGCACGCACGCACGCACGCACGCACGCACGCACGCACGCACGCACGCACGCACGCACGCACGCACGCACGCACGCACGCACGCACGCACGCACGCACGCACATACGCCCAAACCCGCACAGACTCATACTGGCAAATCCATGACACTATGCATCATGGATTTGCCTTTTGCACTGTGCTACTGCACTGCCATAAAAAACACTAATAATATAATGTTGTAATGAAGCCCTTTTGGTGAAACCAAAGAACTGACACTGTACTCAGTACACAGTTCTTTACTGGGACACACATACACACACACATACACACACAAACACACAGTCCCTTGTCGCTGTGCTGGTGCGTTTGCTTGTTCACACCCACACACACACACACACACACACCTTGTGTGTGCGGGGATGTTTGCAAGCGTGTTTGTGCAGCAGTGGCCAGTGGGCACTCCAGCTCCCCTCTAAGATGACCTTGAGGGGTGTCAGCCGTGCCTCGTGGGGTCGAAAATCACATGGATACACCACAAGCGTCACCGGTGGGCTTATCGCGGCCCCCCCAACACGCCCTTCTCCTGCGCCCTCCTCCCTCTGGGCTAAACAATGGGCTGCTGGCTGGGATACGGTCCTGTTGTCCAATGTCCACTGTCCTCTTTCAGTCTCCCCCCCCCCCCCCCCCCCCCCCACCTTTCACCGTCTCCATCTTGCTATGGTATTCAGCCCACCTCATGTACATTACTGTGGTGTTCGCCTTGGCAATTTTAACAAGAAACTTTCCGGATCACATCTTTTGTGTATCTAAAAGACCCTCTAAGCGAGGGTCTTTGTTTTTCTACCATGAGTTGAAAAGGAAACCGGAGGTATGTAGGTCACCATCCACCCGCCCGCTCGCCAGGACCCACTCTGTTATGCGTCTGCGAGGGGAGCGATCCTGCACTCTCCCGTGTCTGCTGACCTCCCGTGTCTTTGGTGATATCTTTTGATCGTGGGATCTGGGATTTTAACCAACCAATCTTTTGATTCACATTAAAAGAGGGTGCGGGTATGTGTGTACGTGTGTGTCTGTGGTACACCCCTTTCATGTATGAAGTGCTTGTGGAAGCTTTGGTAACCACACAAGCAGGCAGGCAGGCGGGCAACACACACACACACGCACGCACGCACGCACGCACGCACGCACGCACGCACGCACGCACACACGCACACACTCACACTCAGGGGGAGAGCTTTGGGGTGGGAATGGATGTGAAAAAACTAGGAAAGAATGTTTTGGGTTTTATCAAATAAACTTCAAATCAATATCAGGAACACTAAAGCCCACTATGAAGGAACTCTATAAATAACAAAAACTGTTTTGGGCTGAGAGTTCTAGGATATCAACATAGTTACGCACCACTGCGAACCATTGTGATACTTTTTTTTTCATACCCTTGTTTTTTTCTAAGAGTTATAATGTTGTTAACGAAATTCACACACCGTGGCGTTACGCTGTAAGTGTCGAGAAGCTCAACTCTCACTCAGACGAGGACATCAAAATATACCACTGCCCGGACGGAGCTTGGGGTGACGGCCTAAAAAACATTTTTAAAAGTTCCAAAACCTGTCCCTGGACCCATTGAGTGTGTGGGTGTGTGTTTGTTTTTGGTCTGTGTGTGTGTCTATGCGAATGCATGTGTGTGTGTGTGTGTGTGTGTGCGTGTACGTGTGTGTGCGTGTGTGTGTATGTGTGTGTGTGTGTCTGTGTGTGGGGCGTATAGGGTTTTACTTTCTCCAAAATTACACCGGGCTGAAGTATTTCTGAAGTACTTCTGAGTGCCTTTGGGTATTCAATAAGGGCTTGAATGTTTCAAAGAATGTATTATGCTCCTTTCTCAATGGCCTTGGCTGTTACAGCAAAAACAGTGTTATTCCCAAACACGATGGACCACCTGCTGTTTGTTTTCTTCTTCAAAATGGACTCATGGTTCCAGTGCAACAACTCACAGATATAATTTTATTTTTATCAATACAGATAGGTACTTTTAAGTAACCTGTGGCACATTTCTTGCTTATTTTGCCACAACACATTGGGAGTGGAATGGATCACAAAATCCATACGGTTCGGTTCATATCACTGCTTTTCCGGGTCACGGTTTCCGGTTTGGGACGGTACATTTTAGTTAAAGACGAGGAAGACAAGAGTGCCTAAAGATATTTATTTATATGTACTGTGTATATATATATATATATTATAGGGTTCTCCCAAAACATTGTAAAATAGGGTAGTAGCAACAAAGACATTTAATTTCTGAAACTAATGGTCTAATTGGTTAAAAGAGCATATTCTAATTGAAAAACGGCCAAAAAGCAACTCTGCAATATCGCCTGCGTGCTCTGTGGAGGATGTAAGTGGCTTGTGTTCCGGGTCCTGAAGCAGTGGAGGTGTCGTTTCAGGCAGCGTCGCTTTCAGGGCTTGTTCTGTATTAAATATTACGAGTGGCAATGGGTTTCAAGCAGTGTTATGGGTTATAGCTCAAGTTATAGCATGGGCTGTATGGCCCGTAGTAACCCACCACCGTTGGTTGGTGGGTGGGTGTTTGGATAGATGGTTGGTCGAAGGAATAGAGGCTGGATATGCCTGACGGGATCTGGGAATGAACGATCGAAATAGCTGCCGGTTTGAAGTGACTCCTCCCCGTATCCCACTCTAATGGAACCCAGTACTGGGTTTGGCTGAGACCAGGAAGACACAGGACAGGACTGGAGGTGATGTGAGGAACACTGGAGAAGAACAGAGGAATGAGGTGTGGTGTGTGTTGAACGTGGTGTTTTGGGATATAATGGGGAGATGAGGTGTGGGGGGGGGGGGGGGGGGTCTGAGGGGAAGGTGTCATCGGTGGTCCAAACGGCAGGATTGGATAAGCGGACGGGTGCCTTGGCAGCTCCAGCTCAACGGACATGGGAGAAGGAGAGAAGAAGAAGAAGAACACGGATGTATGGGATGGACGGCCACGCGGTGGTAAAGAAGGACTTAAACTTCACCCTCAACCACCGTCCCCATCCCCCCGTCCCCGTGGCACATCACTTGAAACATATGCCGAGTTGGCTCCTCTAAAAGTATATATATTGCCCGGCGGTGATGAACGCGTTTTTCAAATGGAGACAGCACTTTGGCATGCCGCTGACTGATGGTGTCAATTAAATGCAGTTAGTGGCTATGTTAATTCTATGCTAATGCCTACTCCCAGAAGGACTGAAGGGCTGGAGGACACCCTAAACAAACTCCATCACACCAACCAATGGCCCAAGTCCAGATCCACAGAATGCAGAAAGGTGGCCAAGTTTTCCAATTTAGAGTTTGGTGTGTGTACAGTAACGCAATGTGCTTCCCAGTCAAACGGGTTATAAGCTCAGCGAAGGTGTTGGAGATGCGGTTGGATCCTTGATTTAATTGGATTGTACACAAGGCAGCTGTCTCTTGCTGGAATTGTATGAGGTGGAAACATTGGATGATGATTTTGGTTGAATGTTAAGCCTGCTGTGTGTGTTTTTCTTCCTTCAGATGCAAAGATTATGAGCTGTAGAATTGTTTTAAAAGATTATCCCAAAGCACACTGCTCATTTCACAATCTTTGTAAATATTTGTTGCACGACCAAATCTTTTATTATTATGTGTATGAGAAAATTAAAAATCATTCTATTGCGTCTGTTCTTGTGGCTGACATGACCATGTGCTTTGGATTTTGATTGAACTTATAAACATTTAACATGGAGTGTAGTAAACAAGAGTTTATTATTTGAGTTTATTGGGTTTATTTGAGTGCTCTTGTATAAAACCATCCAAAAGTCCAAAGAGGAAACCCTGAAAACGTCCAACCTCAAACGTTGTTCTCTCCAACAATAAGCTCTGCAGAGAGCCTTTAAGGTTCTACGACCTCCTTCCCTAAATCAGAGTATTGGGAATGATGGGATTTTCTTTTACATATAAAAGAAAATCATACATTTTACACTGCAGCCGCCCTGAGAGAAGGTCTGCGTGCAGACAGAGCGGCTTTGAAATTGATATTGATTAACTCCACAGAACCTTGAAAGGTGCTCCGTATTGTGCGGCATTAGAAAGAAAGTGAGCTCTGGCATTTCTCTTCCCTGTACCACGGACTGCACCTCCTGCACGGACCTCAGTGAACAAGGATATGACCGTGAGTTTGAACTTTGGTGGTGGAGGCTTTTTTTACTTTTTAAAGGCTGTTAGTGTCCTTAAATATTTCATCTGCAGAAACTGCCTCATATTGTGTTTCAATATTCTGTGTGTAAGCACAATATACAACTGTTTGAAGATAAAAACACAACACACAAGTATGTTTTGTATGTTACACCATATATGACCATGGTATGTGGTCCATTTGGACCACATTGTGAACAGTCAGATAAAGAAGCAAGGCGTTTTATGATGGTGGTTACGGAAACATGTGAGGCCTACATGATGAAGTGTTAAAACAATTACTTGACTATATGACTTGAAATGGGTCTACATCTAGGGACTTTAGGGTTCTGTGAGATTCAAGAGAACATTGTCTCAATGAAAGCAGATGATCTGGAGCCACCCGTGTCCAGTATATCCACTGTCAGTAACGGCCGTATCCATTATCAGTAAGGCTCAAACACTGTATGAGGGGGCTCTATTTTAAAGGTTGTACACCTTCTTTTTCCAAGCAGAAGCAGAAGTTATCTATGATATGTATATCTCGGTCTATATATAAACTTGTCCTCCTTGAACAGTCATCGAGTGAAGCTTTTGCTAAACCGAACCCATTTGTTTTCATGTTGCCTTTCAGGGCCTCTGTAGGGTGATCTATACTATTCCCTTGATAGATTGACTCGTTGATGGGCATGTTTTATTCTAGAGACAAGTTGTAGTTCATATATTCTGATGAATTAGCGTTTAACACTCGTAACCTTGATCCAAGATGTAGTGGATGCGGAGCGTGTTGCCCCGCCACTGGGCCTGAATAAGGAATCAACTGACACTCAAGCCCCGGAAAAGTACCCCTGCAAAATGCTAGTGCTCTTGGAAACCCCCTCATCCCCCCCCCCCCCCCACACACACATGCACACACACACGCACGCACGCACGCACGCGCGCGCGGCGGTATGCGATATTCACACGTCACTCAATGCGTACGCCTTCGCTTTCCGAGGAACCAATCAGGAAGATAACTATTTTTATAGTTATCTAAAAAGAGATCCTCCTGGGTTGATCACCTTGATGTGACAACACGTGGATGTGTGGACACAACAACATTTCATAGTATACACCAGGCATTAGAATGCGTCTGCAGTGTCCAGATAGGCACCGAGAAGGATCCAGATGTTTCCAAGACTGCGATATCGCCCCGCCACTGCTGGTGATGTGAATTTCCTCCTGGTCCAATTAATATTTGATATTGTGGAATGGTACTATCACGAGTCAGTCCCCGGCGAGGGAAACGATGATGAGGTGCCGGTGGATTATCCCCTGCACTCTGTATGAACCACACGCACACACTAAGAAGTGAGGTTCTGACGCCCAGGCAGGACACACAGGGCCGAAGCTACTCACGCTAATACTCTGTTGCATGTATTAATCATTGCGATTTTGGATTATACGGGGCCATGTATTGCCATTCACAGACACAGGCCAGATATTAGGGAGTTATGCAGCTGTCGTTATGGCTGTTGCTTGTTTATTTGAAGCTTGCTTGTTTACTGATATTTGAGATGAAGGGGAAAAGTACGCTGGGGCTGATGAGTAGAAACCAAAATAGGAAGTCCGCTGCAGGAGGCTGTGTCCATGCACACTCCGTTGCACTTGTTTCAGTGATAACCGATTAACATGGGAGTCCTCAGCAGTGTCATGTCTGACACTCTCTTGTCCTTGAGGGCTTCTATCAATTCAGAGCCACTACTCATGACTTGGCACACATGGAAGAATAGAATAGCTTATGGAATTGACCGATCGGTTGGAGGTCAAGCTTCTTCCATAGAAACTGTCTGCGTGGCGGCCCGGGCTCAGACTTCTTCC
This sequence comes from Micromesistius poutassou, assembly GCF_964030765.1. Lineage (NCBI taxonomy): Eukaryota > Metazoa > Chordata > Actinopteri > Gadiformes > Gadidae > Micromesistius > Micromesistius poutassou. The sequence continues at coordinate 21,584,581 of NC_140274.1, forward strand.
GCATAATCATCTGTCAAGGCTTTTGTTTTACATCTGAACGGCCTATGGCAGCTCCCTGCACTGTAGAGTGTCTGGCACTTTCCATCTCCATCATCCAGTGCCTCCCCCCCCCCCCCCCCCCAATGCTGGTCCCGCTGCCGCATTACACAGATAATGCCTATAATGGCATTAGCTGTGTAATGTCACACAGGTCAGTGTGTGAAGCTAGGGAAGAGGTGGCCAGAGTCTGTAAGAAGTGAACCCCTGCTGTTGTCATTCGAACCCTTTATTATAACGTGAAACCCTCGATCGGAGTGTAGATCACCAGCCCGCTGTCCCGATAATACACTGATGGCCTGGGTTATCTGAGGGCTTGTCAAAATGATTCGTCAGTGCCTGAGATACATCTTCAAACACAGGTTCTCCTTGGACAGCACCACTGCGGCTAAGAGAGATCCTTAGCCAACCGTTCAGAGGTCTTATGCATATTACAAGGCTCTGCTTATTGCATATGACTATCTTCAGCCACAGACTTGCTGAGAGTACCTCGGATGACGCCATTGGCATAGCGTAGACGATGTCAGATGTTACATAAAGGAGTGTTACGCAACCAAGATATACACATAGAATAAGCACCACCGGCGGCGGCGGCGGCGGCGGCGTTCACTTCAGCTCACAGAGCTGCATACACCGTTCACAAAGAGCGGATATATTGGAGAAGGGTTGATATTATTGTGGCACACCTCTGTATCATACCTCTGACCTATCTGTACACAACTAAAGGTAGGTCATCCTCGATGGAGGACTCCATCCAAGACCTTACGTTCTCGTCCGCAAAATGTGGATTCTGGCAAATCGCCCATGTTTCCATTCAGGTAGTTCATTTACGTAACCCGTCTCACGCTTTCCTTGATGGCGTCGTTATGTAACAGCAGACCCAACTCAGGGAGACAAGGGGCCAAGGGACGGCAGAAAAGGCGGATGAGTGTTTTGTTGAAACAGAGAGAAAAAGAGAGGAGACCGGACAGAATAAGACTACATTATTAACGGCAGGCCTGCGGGAGTCTGGCTTAGTCGGAGGGAGTGGAGAGAGTCAGCTGATTGCACCCCTCCACTTCCGCAAGCGTCAAACTAATACAGTCTGATAGCAAAAGAGGCCCAGCGCAGAAAAGAGAGACGGCCCCGGCGACGGAACCGCTGCCTGCCACACCTCTGACCCCCAGTCTCCCACCGCTCCACTCCAGCCCCCAACAGGAACCGATGCTCTCTCTCTCTCTCTCTCTCTCTCTCTCTCTCTCTCTCATTGTCTCATTGTCAGCATTGTCAAGACTATTTGTTTTCTCTAAGCAGAGTGGGAGAATGTTTCACCACTTTTTTTTTTGGAACTGTCTCAAAGAGTTTAAAGAGGGAAGCATTCACCCCTGACATCTGACTGGCTAAAGCCAATCCAATAGACTGCAAAGTGATGTTGACAAAGTGAGGTTGACTCCCCTCAACAAACACTGCAGACGGTAGATTTCCCAGACCTAATGAGCATTGCGGATACGGTCTGGCCGTGTGAGGCCGTGTTCAGATGCTACATAGCCCTTATTTCCTGCCCAGGATTGATTAAGGCCTGAGGAAGCAAAGCATTTTTGAAACGGTGTTCATCTAAGCGATCCGCAGAACTCAGAGTCAGCAGGGTGAGGCCGTCTCGCTCAGGGGACACGACGACACTCTAGCTAGGAGGAGCCGGGGAATCGAACCGGCAACCTTGCGGTTACCAGCACAACCCGCTCTACCTCCTGAGATAATGCCGCCCCCACTGTAGAATTTCAATTCATTTCCATCTAGTTTCCATTCCCGGCCCCTGATGCCGTTCTTGCTGAGAACGGCAATATAGCGCTGATGCTTAAAAATGACCCTACAATGTCCGCATGACCCCTCCCCTTCATAGCGGGATGTCATGCCACACAGTCACAGAGCCATAACACAGGACAGCATGCTGAATACGTAGTGCGGCAGACGCCAGGGAGGAGTGACGGGAGGCTTAATTGAACGGGGATCTGTGGCAGCCTGCTGGCTCCACCCCCAAGCCATAAATGGACTTCCTCCTGTTAACGAGACCAACCTGAGGATCATTAACCTGGAGCGCTGGGTGGTTAAAAGGGAAGGGATAGGCTAGGTCTGGAGAAGAGGGGTGTCTGTGTGAGCCTCTGGGGAGAGTTAGCCGCTAAGAAGCTAACACCGTGTGCCCTGGAGAGTGAGAGTGAGAGTGAGAGTGAGAGTGAGAGTGAGAGTGGGAGAACTTAATTGGACTGCTGTGTACCGACCGCTTGTATTGAGAACCCTTCTGGAGCCGAATCCTGGACTGAACGTTTTTGATTATGGATTATGGAACACTTGGGTAAATAATAAAAAAACCCTGGACATTATACTGCGGTGTCTGTGTGTTTGTACTTTTCACCGTGACTTGGTGGCGTGGAAACCCCACATCCACGGGCCTGCTACAGTAGGTTTCTCATTGAAACCTAATTAAAACAACATGTGTAGCCCTCACCTTGAGCCCACCCTTCCATCCACGGCACACACACATTAGGTACACAACATTTGTGTTGTTTTTTCTATTCACACCGGTGTCAAATGTACGCCAGCCGTCTATATTTAGGCCTGTTATTGGGTTGGGCCCTGCCAATTCCACATGACTAGCTCGTGGCGTTGTCAGCGAGGTCCTGCGCCGAATCGTCTGCCATGTTGCATCAAGGAGGGGCGCTCGCAGGGGTGAGCGCCAGTCCCCATTAGGGACCCTGCTGCCACCGGAAAGTTTCTCGCACAGAAGTAGGACAGCTTTTTCAAATATTCAGAGTAATGACAAAGAGAGCGAGATGGAGGGGGAGGGGGAGGGGCGGGGGGGAGGAGATAGAGAGAGACTCAGAATGTTCCAGGAAGAAGTCCTGGAACCCTTAACATGCTATTGGAGGGTTCAGCAAGAAGACAAAAGGTCAAGGATTATTATTATTCCTTGGAAACTCTGGACGGGCGGACGGGCGGCGTGAAGGCAGCGCTCCCCGCAGGTAGCAGAGCTCGTGACCAGGAGGAAATCAATACCGTTGCGCAATAACTCAGAATAAAAATATCTGGCTCCTTCCTGGTGCCTAGCTGGCCCTGCTTAAGGCTGTTTCCTCCTCGCTCCTTAAGGCTGTTTCCTCCTCACTGCCGTTCTTATATAAGCATTGCACAATGCATAAGAATGCATTGCATGAAATATTTAAAATGCAAATGTTAACGCGGATGTCTCCACTTTGATCTGGTCCTCTCTCCCGGGGAGAGGACAGCGATACGTCTGGGTCACATGTGACATTAACACCGATGAGCTGCTAACTCCCAACACGTCTCACATGTCAGCCACTCCCCCCCCGCCCTCACATTTCAACACTTTATATAAAGTTTGGTCACAGCAGGGGCTGTCCAGTGCACGGGTGGGTTCGCTGTGTGTGTTTATCGGGGGGGGGGGGAAGTGGGGGGGTGGGACGGGGGTGGGCAGGGTCGCCCTCCGGTGCTCGTGTTTCACTTGATTCCTTATTCAGGCCCGGCAGCGGGGCACCCCTCTACAGGGTTAGGTCAGGGTGTGTTTAATATTACGAGATGTATAGAATGTGATGCACGTTTTTTCCTCAGTGCCAAGGTTATTCCAAGGGTATGCCCATGGCCAACAAGTCTCACCTCGACCCTCTTTTCTGAATAAATTAATAAATTAATATATATATTTATATATAAATGAATGAGGTACTCGAGAAAGCTAAGAGGAGAAGACTGGTCCTCATGCGATGCACGTGCAGTACATGCATGAGCAAGGGCTGCAACTAACAATTATATTCACAGTCGATTGATCTAGTGAATATTAAATTAATTGATTCAACATTTAGTTTATAAAATGGCATAAATAAGAGCAAATGCCATCACTAGTCCAAAAGTGTGTCTCAAATGTGCTTGCTTTATGTGACAAGCAGCCAAGAAAAACGAGAACTATTTCTTTCATAATGAACCATAAACCAAATATCTGAATTGAACTGCAACATTGAGCAGCAAATGTTTGTTATTTGTACAAATGTACAAATGTAAAATTTGTAAAATTTGACTTGATTAATTTTGGCTGATCAGATTATTGATTTATCAATTAATCGTTGCAAACCGAGCATGAATGCAGGGTTGTGTGTCATTACGAGTACTCATCCATGGCAAGACTGCAATGGTCAGCAAAGGTAATGTGTAATGGGATGGGCTGATAAAGGTTAAGGGACACCCTTGTGTCAATGTCACCTTGCAGGACACAGTCAGCAGAATGTCTAAGCAATAATTTGATTCTAAACCTTGGCCTGCAAAAAAATGTGCTTCTGTCTGTCACTGTGCTTTAAATGCAGTGGCGGGTTTATTATATCACTGTCTCTTCAATTCCTCTCTCTCTCTCTCTCTCTCTCTCTCTCTCTCTCTCTCTCTCTCTCTCTCTCTCTCTCTCTCTCTCTTGCCAGACTAATCTGTAAGGGTGAAAGAGGGGAGTGAGAGAGAAGGGGGATTTTGAGGATGGCAGAGAATGGTCGAGCAAATGTGTCCTTTCGCTTTATTTCATGCTTGGCTTATTTAGGGTAAAAGAACGACATGCATCTCTTTTCCTCAGCCCTACCCACTTTTACACACACACACACACACACACACACACACACACACACACACACACACACACACACACACACACACACACACACACACACACACACACACAGAGAGAGAGACATAAGCACAGGGTTGGGAGAATGAATGCAGTAAGCCAGTGCATCAAACTGCTGCTAACCCTAATTTCACGCCCAATGTCTAATCCACTGTCTTCGTCGGCTCAGAGGTCACAGCCAGTCCAAGTGCTCCGAGTCCTCTATGTCAATCTCCTCTCTCTCTCTCTCTCTCTCTCTCTCTCATCCTGCCACTCGATTTGTCCCTTGGCTGCCTCTCTCTCACTGCTACATCTCTTCCCCTCTTTCTCTTATCCCTGCTGACGCACAGAGGCTGGATGAGATGCGAGGGGTAGCTGGGAGGGTGAGGCAGTGACTGGGCGGGTAACAGGGTGACAGGAGGTCTGAGAGGGCGGGAGACTGGGATGGGGGAGGGGCGGGGGCGACTGGGATGGGTGGGGGGGGGTTCTGACTGAATACAGCTGTGGTGGGTGTATAGGGGCCAAATAGCGCATAGGAATTATTCTTTACTAAATACAACAGTCCTTGTCTGCGATACACACACTCTCCAACATGCTCATCTTTCGGATTCCCCTCAAAATAATTAATTTAGGTGTGGAGGCGTGGTTTCATAATTTAAAACTAGAGATTTACTTTGATTTAGCAATAGTCATAGCTTAAGGCTGAATAGGTTTTGACACTTTATTGAAAAATGTATTTATTATTAACGGACTGACACAAATACACCACAACACGAGAGTGTATTTACCTTCACATTAGGATCCAGACCTTTACAGCACATGCAATAGTTTAGAAAGTTTCAGCGCAGCGGTCAGTCTATCCAATCCATAGACATGACTCACAGACCAGGTTGCAAATATAGAATACACACAGAATACAAATTAGGGTCTAAGAGACACGGTAGCCATGGTCAGTATGTTGTGCAGCTTTACTTGCAACTGTCCTGATGAGTCGTCTGTTGAGACATTAAAGAGACATTAAGAATGCATTTATTTATAAAGCCTTGAAGCGTCGAAGAGAGGTCCTGTCCTGAATACAGTAGTGCTTTATATGTATCATGTCATCAAGTTCATTTGTTCAATCTTTCCTATTTACTCGGCTGGAATACAGTGGGAGATCGGCATCTAATCAAAACATTCGATCAAAGAATTGTTATTTGTACGTGAATAACCTTAATAAGCTTAATTTTACTCAACAATGTCTTTAAATAACTGCAGACATAGCGATATGAGATGGGACGAGATGGCTGTCAAAATATAATTTTAGTTTCACGCTTTAATGCACAAGCAAATTTAAAGGCCACATATATTTCGCAGCAATACCAAAAGTTCTCCCCAGATGCATTCAGCCTTGTTTTCATTTGTTTCATTTGTTGACAACTATCCTCGTCGATATTGCGATGAAATCCGCCCCTCGAGCACCAATGCTCTGCCAAGGTGGTCCGTGCTGAACTTAAACCCATCAAAACTAACTATGAAGAGAGGAATGTTGGAATGGACCAAACTGGGGGCCCTTTGGGGATAGTTTAGTCCTTGTTAACTTCTTGCAGTCTTATAGATGGAGTCTCTCAGTGACAGCATATTTCAGGAAATATATCACAGTGCAACCATTCATCCATATCCCGATTTCCTCTTCTAAATGAAGTGGTTTTCCTTGAAATTTGACATTTTCAGTATTTGATAAATATACTGGGTGGTGAACTTAATACAGCATATTAAATGAAGGTGCCCTTTAAGCAGAAGCCAGCAGCATGCTCTCTGTGGAATCCCTCTAATGACTAAAGCGTTTTGGTTACCCACTCTATGTGTATCGGGGCTACGTTTCACATCCTTCTGTGTCATTTGGGCATCTGCATGTGACACAAATTTGTCGCGTCAAACACACGTGCTGTGTTTGTTTACTGATTTAAAGCTAATGTTTGGCCACATTCTTAACAGTCAGTTTTTACAACTTATCGGAGAGGTTTAATCCTGCAGAATCATATGCAATACATACAAACCCTTAAATATGGCAAGAGCCATGTGCGTTCTCTTGGACGATGCTTATTTGTATATGTTGACATCAGAAACTGTGCAAATGCAATATCCCACAACCATGAATTAAAATGGTGGTATATGGAGGCAAGGGCTTTTTTACCTTTATACGTATCACCTTCTGCAGGTTGAATGAACTCTGTCTGGCTTTCATCCACTTTTCTTCTACATTTTCTCACTGTGAACCTCCCAGCAAGAAGAAGAAGAAGCAGTGGCGGGTATGGCGGGTGTACAACACAAGAGAACCGGGTGCAGTCATATAAAGGCCACATCGTCTGCAATAGACGATGGAGACATGATCACAAACCCATCATAAAAAGTTTCCAGAATGATCTTCTCTTATTGCAGACTCCCAGTACGCAAAACAACCGGTGCACATCTGTGTTTGAAGAAACTCTTGATTTTAATGTTTTAAAGACAGAAACTATTATATATTAATACAATGTTCTTTGGAGCCTTGGATTTATGTGGAGACAATATAAAAATACTAATAAACTCTTACCGCCTGTCAGAATGAATGTTTACAGCTTTATTTTTATATATATTTTGTATTTAATATGAAATATTAAATGGTTCAGAAGGCGTGTGACTCTAGAGGCCTAATATCCTCCAGGTTTGGAGGATGGAGTTTAACGGCTCATTAGTAGATAGTAAAGGATAGGAGTTGAGGGGAAAATTAAAACATCTTTGCTTTCAGCTATTTTTAAGCACATGAAAATTCAGATGAAGTCAATGACCTATGGTCGGGCCCTTTCGGACTCAATATCGGCTGGGCTTGGAATGTGCTATCTCTAACTCGCTCATGATTAGCAGGCTAGGGAAGTGGCTTAGAGGTGACCACTTTAAAATATAAACGCTGTCCCAAGCGCCTTTATTTGACTGCGCTAATGGCGCTTTTCCACCGACAGTACCAGCTCAACTCGCCACGACTTAGCGCGGCACGACTTGGTTTGGTTCCAGGCATGTCGCGTTTCCATCCATAAAAGTACCTCTTCAACGTGGGCGGGTCGTAGAAAAGAACCTCTCCAACGTGGGCAGGGTCGTCATTAGGTTTTAATCCCGGGAAATCTGAATCTCATCAAGACTATTTCCTGATTCCCGGGAAAGGTTATGATGGGAAATAAAATAATGTTAACGGTAACGTTGGAGGCGAAACTCGAGCCCTGGGAAAGGAACGACACTAAACACGTGGCTGGGTCCGTGGACTCCAGCCACGCCGGACACACACAACCACGCACAGCCTAACTCTAGCCCCGGGAAAGGAGCGACACACATGGCGAAACGCTGATCTGTGTCCCCCTTGGGAGCGGGTCTGTGGACTCCAACCACGCCGGACACAACTTAACTTTGAGTGATTATTCCTGTTTACAGCCGCTGGCCAATCAGTTGCCAGCAGCCTGTTTACGTCATACAAAAGTACCAGCTCCGCTCGCTTGGAACCTCGACGGAGGTGCTACTAAAAAAAGTACCCGGTACTTTTTTTGCCAATGGAAGCGCAAAAAAAGGCGGGCCAAGTCGAGGCGAGTTGAGCTGGTACTGTCGGTGGAAAAGGGGCGTAAGTGCTTTGCGAAGATGAGAAAAGTTTAACTTTTGCGTTCGTTTTTTTGGAACCGTCCTGCAAAGACAAAGACAAAGTCTGTCTGTAAATCCTTCTATGCTTTCTGCAGCCATCAAATCAGCCAGGCATTCCACATACGATGCGAGCCAACATGTGTTCCCTGAATGCGTCGCCTTAGTTCTAAGCGCCCTGCCTCCCCAGCCACACACAAACCCTAATATAAGTAATGGAATGCAGTTAAGGGAAAGAAACCAGACTCATTTTAAAAGCAAGTGGCAACTCGGGAATAAAATACATTTCCGTCTGTACCCACTAGTACCGAAAGATTTGTCACAAAGCCAACAGCTCACCTGGAAGGGGAAGTATTTTGGTTCGGCTTCAGTTGTCCTTATATCATTAGTGGAACGCTGTTATAATTACGGAAACGGGTGTTTGGAGAGCCTTTTACCTGGTTCAATCCGTTTGGGTCTGCTACACAAACACTTTACATCACTTGAGAGGACCAATGTGCTTATTTGTCACTCTGTCTTTTTTAGTTTGCCAGTTGTATACAATTTGGCTAGCTGCGATATGCCAGCTTAGGTCATTGAACATATTATGCTCTCGATGAAGCCTCTAAGGCGGAAGCAATTCACTAATGTAACGATTAGGGCTTGTGAGGGGGGCTGTACAGATGGACAGCAAACCAATTGCAGTGGCGCTCTCCTGCAATAGTGCCTTGAGATGTGTATGGTGGGTGGGAGGGGAGGGTGGTAGCATGAGTGTGTATGTGTCTATTTTTTCCTACATTGTGTGTGATCTGCATGACCAGAGTACATGAGAATATAGTGTCCTTGCAAAATACCAAAAACGCCCCAATATGTGTCCAACATAGCCACTGTCGCAGTGGCAGAGGCAGCCAAAAATACCATCAGCATTACTCTTCAACACCGCTGATTCCAGCCATAAAAGACAAAAGAGCAGCGAGCCGCATTCAAAGACATCAGACAACAGCTTGGGAAAAGAGCTGATCCCTGCAAAATAAGGCATGGAGTGAATAGACAAACTCCATGGAGAGTTTGCTTTTCCTAAACCCGACTAGCGCTATCGCTACTTGCTTTTCACCATCCAGCGCATCACTGATGCCACCACCAATACTCCATACATGGACCTTTGTTGGCGGAGTATTTTTGGTCCACTCATTATTCATCTCATTTCCAAAGAACTCCTCTGGAACCCTTTATATTTTGACCTTGACTAGAACAACTTTCATTGCTGCTTCTACCCTCCTCCGCCATTTCTGGAAGGAGTTATGGAGTAAGAGTTCCTAAGAAGTCCTCAGGTTTTCTTTCTTCTACACACAGGGCTCCCAAAAGCGTTGACCATAGACCGCTGCCCGTGACCCAGTGCGTCCTTGCCCTTCTGTGTCCCAAGCAGTTTGAGAGGCCCCCCACATTGGGCAACACTAGTGCTACACACCACTTAGGTGTACTGTTGTTGTCAGTATGTCAGTGAGACGTGTGCATCGGATTCTCCTTAGGAGTGGGTGCCTGGGGTGAGGTGGTGTGTGTGTGTGTGTGTGTGTGTGTGTGTGTGTGTGTGTGTGTGTGTGTGTGTGTGTGTGTGTGTGTGTGTGTGTGTGTGTGTGTGTGTGTGTGTGTGTGTGTGTGTGTGTGTGTGTGTGTGTGTGTGGGGGGGGGGGGGGTCATGGGTTCCCACTATAAGCATTTCTTGCTTCCTAGGGATCACCTTTTCATGCTGCCATCTTTGTTGTTGTTGTCACTGCGTGTTGTTGTTGTTGTATGTACTGTGTTTTGTTGTGCTCTTGTATTGTCCTGCACTTGAATTTATTTATGAATACATAAATAAATGAATAAATAAATAAAGTGGCTGTCACTCTCCCCCCTAGGGGACTTTTATTGGGTTCCTCCGAGCACAAGTAGGCGGGGTGGTGGTGTTGAAGCCGGTTTATTGTGTGGTTTTGTAACATATTTCAGCCATAATATTCTCCCATAGCCACAATACTGAGTAAACATAACATAAGCTGTAAGACTTGCGTCATAGATGAAGGGGGCGGGCTTTTAAAGCCACAGAACACGCCCACCTCTACCTGCCTATTTAACTCGGACTCCGCCATTTTAGAATCAGAATCTCTTGGGCGGCGTATCGATTAGATGTAAAGCTTAGAGACACTCCACGCGTGTTATATACGATCCCTCTCCTTTTGTTTCATAGACGATAGACCAATAACCTTAACCAAATGAAGTGAGTTAAAAGCGATCCTGTCTCGGCTGCCTTCCCTGGACTAAAATATCATAACAGTTTGCACATTACGATACATGGCATGGTGCTCCAGGTCTAACTCTGTGCGCGCTGATTACTAAAAGTGCCCCGGGTGTGCAGCCTCACCCAGCCCCTAGACTCCAATCAGACCGGCCACCGGCCAGGTCAGGCTGCTTAAATCATCATCCACACACACTTAATCATCACTTAAGTCATTAATTAATGTTTGCAGTTAATGGGCAAGCACCTTTACTTGTGAACTGCACCTACATTCACCTAGAGTAGCTCGCACTTTACTGAACATAATTTGTTCTTCAGTCTACAGTCATCAGGGCAAGTATCATACGCCTGAGTTCAACATACGATTCAAGAGCTTCCTGTGACAGAACATATATCACATTCCACCGTGCTGGATAACACCGATTATACAGCCGTCGATTTGGCTTGTAAATATCTCCGCAGCCAGCTGAAAGGTGGAACAACAATGCCGTTTGTAGGTTTTATCCAGAAGGATGGCGGAATAATGCCTCAACATTCCTGACTTGAACAAGCTGTGTGTGAGAGTATGAACGTGCATGCCCCCCCCCCCCCTTGTTAGTAACCAATAGCCTTGGGAATGGGGTCTGTCTGCAAGTTCATGTCACGTGATCTTCTCTCTCACCGGATGACTTGACCAAACAAACGAATCACACGTCTATCCTGCAGCTTTGGTCCATCCCAAGGGAAAGTATGTATAGATTGTTTCAGCAGTTTACTTTTTACTGAAAGCAGATATCGACAGCACACAGTCAATAACCGCACTCCTACACTGTCAATTAATGTATTGTCAGCAACTCAAACACATTTTGCCAAAGGTCATTAAAAAAATCTGAAAATGTGCGTTTACTGAAGGTAAATGAGATCAACATAAACTTATCAATTCTGGCATAATCTCACAAAACAATAAGTTGTTGATTAAGCTTTAAATATAACACCAATAAACATCCATCTCGTAATAGTTATGTGTGTTGTAGTTCCCAAAGCAGTTTGTCAATAATGTTGTGTTCTTAGGTTTGACACATTATAAATCTTTTGCAATAGTTTTAATGAGGCCAGCATTGGAAGCAAAAACACATGAAGTTTGATATTTGGGAGGTTTTAGTGTTGTTCTTTTTTTTTTTTTTGGAAAGTATTCAGAAATAAGTGTTTGAGGCCCTAGCGGTACTGTGATACAAGTAGAGCTCACACGGCTCTTTTAGTAGCGCGCTCTGAATGTTTCCACAGAAACTCATCCAGAGAACGACTACAAAATGAAAAAGTTGAAGCTGCAAACGTTTTTACTGGTAATCAAGACATACTGAACTCAAACCTCAAACAGATACCCACACAGACACCACTCGTCACAAAAAAAAGCACTACTGTCATGAGATCAAAATGTTTCAACTGAAAGGAATGTGCTATCCAATTTAAATTTTGCTTTGACAATTTGTTTGAATCGTGGACGTTTGATGAGAGCAAACAGAATACCCAGATAATAAGGAACACTTGGAAATTAATAAAAGATATCCATACAAAATACTTTAGTTAACTTTAACGTATGATATTGGGTTCCACAAAGTGTGCTTTTCAAGCCAAAACAGGATAGATGGGGCCTAGCAAACACTACTAGTAAAAAGCACTTGATGAACTAGCCACAACTAAGGTTGAAGTAATAGGCCCAGAATTTTGGACCAACCAATATAGTATAGTGCAGACTCCGAGTGAAAGTCACAGCCTTACAAAAGTCACATCCTTGTGACTTTTGACAAGGCACTTATAGGATCTTAGAGAAAAAAATGACAATTGTCTACCGATCTCTTTACCTGGCCTGTATCCTTATCTCCCAACCGTCTTATCACCACGGCTTTATTCATGTCATCAAGGACACGTGGGATTCTATACGCCACCTATTACAGTATCGCCTTCCCCACCTCCTCTGGGAGAAGCGCTTTTACCCTGGCAACTGTCACTCTCTGACCTTTGCGATTAGCTCCTTCGTCCTTGCACGGCCTGTCTCTTTTCTCTGATGCATCAAACCACCATCCAGCTCTCTTGTGTGT
>NC_140274.1:21597414-21642414 GCF_964030765.1 Micromesistius poutassou
GCACAAGGCATGCTGCTCCGGAACAGGCCTCTAGCTGTTTTTTTCTCTCTCTCTCTCTCTCTCTCTCTCTCTCTCTCCTCTCTCTCTCTCTCTCTCTCTCTCTCTCTCTCTCTCTCTCTCTCTCTCTCTCTCTCTCTCTCTCTGCCCCTGTCACTCTCTCACTGTGACTCATTGCATCTTCCTAGCCTCTTGTTGTGTGCTTTCTGGGTCTCTCGTCTGTTGGGTCGACAGCGAAAACACACACACACAACAAAAACAACAACAAAAAAAAAAAGCCTGCCCATTCATTCACCCCTTGCCTCCGTGTCTCTCTTCCCCTGGAGCCGGTCTCATATGTCCTTGTAAGTCCCGCCCGGTGCTTATCAATATGCAATCAATCGGAGCTGTCGCTAGAGCTGACATGAGCCGTCGCCTAATCTGACAGCTTAAATTAAAGTGGCATGGTGCCCACTATCAGCACTGGCAGCCCCCCCCCCCCCCCCCCTAACCCTAACCCTAACCCCTCCCCGCGGTCAGCTCTGCATGCACGCTGCGCGCCACGCCAACCGACCGGACCAGACAGGTGGTATCAAGCACCAGGCAAGCAAAGCGACCGCCCAGAGCTGTGGATGTGTCCTCGCCCCAGCGTGTGAGCGGGAAGGAAGGAAGGAGAGAAGGAAGGAGATTACCCATTTGGAAAAACAATGAAATATTGAACAGAGCTGGGAACCTGAATCCAGTACCTTGGACAGCGACAATGCCAATAGCAAGCTTTTAATGAGGGGAAATTTGTCCCAAGTGATTTTCTTTTGTTGTTGTTTTTCGATGGCTATTACTTTAATCTGTGTTTCACCTGACACTGTCTGTCTTTGCTCCCATAAATTCTTTATGTGACTATGTACATTGTTTATATAATAGGAATATACCGGATACATAATGTATCATTATCATGCCCAGGCTGAGAGCTTAGTGCTTACACTACAATATTTATCACACTTTACGATGTGCACACTTATTGGTTTTGGGGGTAATTTATGATTGTCTTTCCAGCGTTTTTTTTTCCAGTTTTCGTAGAATTTCGATTTTGTTAGCCTGTGTTGCACTATTCGATGTAAGGGCCTTGGTGTCTGCTCAACAGAGAATATAAACTGTTTGAACCAATGAACCAAGGTCTGTAGTAATGCTATCTCAGATTATGCAACAGGGGAAGTGTACTTTAGGTGCCAGTGGAACAATTTGACCCGGTTCCTACTGTGTTTTCTAAAGAAGAGAAAGACATATTTAGTGTTTCAAAAGAGAGGCAATGCATACCTTCTCAAATACTGGATAATGTTTCATAATTTCTAAGGCATTTAACATGTGGAGTGCATAGTATTATTTTCTCCTGGCCCGTCACAAATTGCAAATTGTCTACAAAGTACAACTTTTGTAAAAGCCTTGAAAGTTGCCTTCAAGTTCAGTCATTCGCTGACTAAAGAGGGGTGGTGAATGGGTACACTCGTGCTACGAGTGTCGCAGAACCAAAAGATCTCCATCACCAAAATCCAAACTGACGGATAAGGTCATATCACCGTATCATTCCAGAAGTGATGTCACGCCGCTCTCAGCACCCTCTCGCACACCATTCAGCAAGCGGTTGTGAATGGCTCGTTAGCTAATTAGCATTGATAACGCCACACAATTACTCCACCATTGTTACCACGCGGGGGGACTAATGGCAAGTGCCCCTCTCATTATACCCTATTCCAAGCCCTCCCTCGCCTGCAGCTCTGGGTCCCGGGCCCCGACCTTGTTAGTCAACCCTCTGGGTTCCTCTGATTGTGATGATGTCCCTTGTTTTGTTTCTTGGGTGTTTTTTTTATGTTTCAACCATTTGTTTACATTGACCCTACCTCCCCCCCCCCCCCCCACACACTGCTATCAACCTTTTCTGGTGGTGTGTGTGTGTGTGTGTGTGTGTGTGTGTGTGTGTGTGTGTGTGTGTGTGTGTGTGTGTGTGGTGTGTGTGTGTGTGGTGTGTGTGTGTGTGTGTGTGTGTGTGTGTGTGTGTGTGTGTGTGTGTGTGTGTGTGAGTGAGTGAGTGAGTGAGTGAGTGAGTGAGTGAGTGGCAGGGAGGGGGTGAGGGAGGACAGGGAGGGGTAATCCAAAAGCTGGGTCTGGGAGTGTGGGGGAGGGATTTTGAGGTGAGCTCCCAAGCAACTCCAGGTTAATGGGTCTCTCTCTCTCTCTCTCTCTCTCTCTCTCTCTCTCTCTCTCTCTCTCTCTCTCTCTCTCTCTCTCTCTCTCTCTCTCTCTCTCTCTCTCTCTCACATCCCACTCTCGTACTGGCTGTCATGTATAACCCTTGCATTAAATCAATAGAAAGCCCCCCCCCATCGCTCCTCTGGTGTCGCTGACCTGCTGGTGTCTGCTCACACCTTCTCTAATTAATTCTGGTGGAACTGTCATCATTGTCATCATCCTCCACCTCCTCCACCACCACCACCCCCTCCCTCTCTATACCCCTCTCTTCCTGTCCATTTATTTTACACACACTTCTAGTTTAATAACTCTGCATCTTGTTCTGAGTGTGTGATCTAGTGTGTTGGTTTGGTCTCTCTCTCTCTCTCTCTCTCTCTCTCTCTCTCTCTCTCTCTCTCCTCTCTCTCTCTCTCTCTCTCTCTCTCTCTCTCTCTCTCTCTCTCCTCACTTTAGCCTCCCTCTCATTTTGCCCCTGTGATACATAATGGATGAAGTGGTTATGGAGCGTGGCGGTGGGAGCGGGGCCAGCGAGGTGTCCGGAGCCACCACTTCATCTGCCTCACATTGCTGCTCACACGTCCGGGGCCCCGGGGCCCATTAACCTGGAGTGGCTCGGAGCTCACCTCAAAATCCTCCCCCACACTCCCAGACCCAGCTTTTGGATTACCTCTCCTCCTCGTCACCCCTCCCTCCCTCCCTGCCTCCCTCTGTCCATCCCTCCCTGCCTCCCTCTGTCCATCCCTCCCTGCCTCCCTCTGTCCATCCCTCCCTGCCTCCCTCTGTCCATCCCTCCCTGCCTCCCTCTGTCCATCCTCCCTCCCTGCCTCCCTCTGTCCATCCTCCCTCCTCCCTCTGTCCCTCTGTCCATCCCTCCTTCCCTCCCTCCCTCCCTCAGACAGTGGTTCAGAGTAAAGCACCGTCTTATGTAATGGTGTTGATGGCAGTGCGAGGATAAACAGCCACACTGCAACATGCACAAGTTGTTTTTGTTTGTGGTTTGTGGTACGCAAGCTGTTGGGGGAGAGTAGGGCAAATCAAGGTAACAAAATTAGGGGATAACTTTGCAGTGCTTTAAGCAAAGGGCTCTGTTTATCTCCCCCGAAACCATGAGTATCCTCTCGTAATCAAAGGCCTTCTAAACTGGAAAAACTAATTTGTGAAATATTTTCATAGCGTCAGCATGTGACACACACACATACTGTTGTTTGTTTGTTGTGTGTGTGTGTGTGTGTGTGTGTGTGTGTTACTGTACATGTACATCTATTTGAGACAAGATCATGTTGGTGATATGGTAACATAATATTGGCTCTCACTGCTTCAGAAATAACAAGGCACTTTAGGTCAACATGCATTCTTCAAAGAAAATGTAATGTTAATGAGTTTTAATTATGAATGGCCCACCAAATAGAGATATGAGAGAGAGAGACAGAGAGAGAGACAGAGAGAGAGAGAGAGAGAGAGAGAGAGAGGGAGAGAGAGACAGACGAATCAAGTGGCAGGATGAAACAGAGAGAGAGAGAGAGCGAGCCAGAGAGAGAGAGAGACAGAGAGAGAGACAGACGAATCAAGTGGCAGGATGAAACAGAGAGAGAGACAGACGAATCAAGTGGCAGGATGAAACAGAGAGAGAGACAGACGAATCAAGTGGCAGGATGAAACAGAGAGAGAGAGAGCGAGCGAGCCAGAGAGAGAGAGACAGAGAGCGAGAGAGACAGACAGACAGAGGGTCGGACCTGCTTTGAGCCTCATCTGGCACTTAACCCACCTGCAGACACATTCAGACAAATGGATGACACTCCAACGCTCCAGCTGGGACGACTCTCACACGCACAGCGTACCACGGGATCCAGCAGCAGCCGCGGCAGCGCAGGCGTCGAGCGCTGACGGGCCCCTCTGGTCAGGCAGCTGCCAGAGCAGCAGACCCGCTGCTGTTTGGCTCAAACTTTTGGCCGAGCGGTGCCGATAACAATAGCGAGTTTGTGCATATGAATGAGATCTCGAGAAGTTATTATTTCTCTCCCCCCCCCCCCCCCCCCCCCCCCCGCTGTTTAATATTCTGTCCAGTCAGGGAAACACGGACGCGTGTATTTATTCCGATAATAATTGGTTCGCCAATTTATTTATTTATTCATGTATTTATTTATTAACATATTTGTGCATTTCTCCTAGAAATAGATAACAAGAGAGGTGAATGAATTACTTTTGAAATAAATCTTAATACACATGGGGAATAAAATGTATTCTTAATACACATGGGGAATAAAATGTATTCCACTGATTGATACTTGGTTTGGACACAATAACAAACAGACACATCAGTTATTGTAGCGAAAGGTAAGGCAAAAAGTATGTATTGTATTTCTCTATAGGGATCCTTCCCATATATTATAATATAATATGAGTCTGTCAGTGGCAAAAACAAGCAGTTAAAGAGGAGGTAAATCGACTGGGCCCTATTTCCCAAAAGGATTACATTGCAGCCCGCTTTGCGGATTACAGCTGCAGCACTCTCGCTCAATAGTGGACCGACACCAGAAACCGTTGTCCGCTTTAGTCCCTTAGACCTTAAATGATCGGAAATAGGGTCCAGGTTGAAAAACCAAGAAGTTTATACGTGCCATGCTTTATAAAAGTGGAAAACAGACAAAGATATCTCCAATGGATTGTTTGCACATTGCGTTCCAAGCCTCAGAGAGGCCAAGGAATCACTTTGCCACGGTATAGGAAGGGGCCAAAGACCCAAACTAAAGCAACCTGGATTTCAGGGCGCCGGTAACAGAAGCTCTCGCGGGGTGTGGGTTTGGCGGATGAGTACCTACGTGACGTAGCCGTGCCCGGGGAGCGATAGAACCACGCAGTGCACTGGCAGTAAGTGGGCCAATCAATCCCCAGCACAGTGGCACCCTAGTGTTTACCACCTCACCACAATGGTGCTGGGCTTTTTATTTATATAGCGGTAGAAATATTTATAGAGTGGAAGAGTGCTTTGGTTTGTTTGAATTAGTGTGTGTGTGTGTGTGTGTGTGTGTGTGTGTGTGTGCGCGTGTGCGTGTGTGTGTGTGTTTGTGTGTGTGTGTGTGTGTGTGTGTGTGTGTGTGTGTGTTTGTGTGTGCATGTATATATGTGTGTATGTGCATGTGTGAGGGCGCATGCGCGTGCATTATCCGGCTAGGAATACGAGTATGCACACACTAACCGCTAGTGTGTGGCTCTTCATGCCGCTCTGTTTACTCACACACACATCATGTGGTGGAGGGAAAACAAGAGTACAACGTGTTCGATATTCCCAAGCTCCGGCCCCGTTTGTGGAATGAAACATTCAAGAAATCCCCAACCTCCCCCCAGCCCCCCGCCACCGCACTTACCGTCTCTCCGTCACGCTCCTCCTCTGCTTGTATCGTTCCTGCCGCATCAATATGCACCTAGATCACAATGCTAATGAGCTTATTGTCTTCCTCTGGCAGTCCTCCCCTGTTCAGATGCCCTGCTTCCACTCCTCTTGTCTCGTAGTATTGATATTGCTTTGGGCAAGGGCATGAGGGGCTTGTGAGCGCTTTGACAATGTTGATTTGTTGTCGTTGGAAGTCATATTCAATACCTTATTTCTGTTATGACAATAGTACGCGATCATTTGATTACTGTTCAGTTTGTTTTTTTGTCCTCTGCCCTCTAGGTGTGATTTACCACAGTGCATAAAGCGTTCAAAGTCAAATTGAATAACCTTCTCAATGCAAGTTGCAAATGATATACCCTCATCTGCCCAGTTGGACTGTGACCAAGATTCAAAGCAGAGGGAAGGATAGACATTCGGTGCGCTAGACTCCCTTTGTCGTCTGAAAACACATTAAAACAAGTCACACATTTCTTGTTTCTTTGGTGTACGGAGCCCATCACCAAAAAAACATGTTACTTTAACAAATTGTCCAAACTTTCTGGAAGATTGAGTAAAGAAAGAATGTGAATAATTATATAGAATCTACTAGAGGTTTGTTTACGGCCTTTGAAATGCCAGTTCAAAAAGCTGTTTTAGGGAAATGTTTACTTAACCATTATTTATTTATTAGGAAGTCGATTGAGATCGAAATCCCTTTTGCATGAGAGCCCTGAAATCATGATAAAATATCACAAAAAAGACAATTATAGAGACATAGAAGGATCAATCAAAACAAAGGTTTTTTCAGCAAGTAACAATCCAAAGTCTCTCAGACTAACGAGTAATTGAAGTTTTCCAATTTTGGTGCAGCTCATGCCAGAGATAAGGTGCTAACGTGCAGACGGTTGGTACGTCGTCACGACGAGGCTCTGACACCCAGCCCGAGAGAGATGTGAGTGGCAAAATGTGTGCTTCAAGGGGAGTCATGAAAACGACTAGTTTTAGATTGACCGACAGCCGGCAATACCTCGTGCACATAATCACTCTGTATGAGGCACAAAAGAAACAGGAAGCACATGAGTTCTTCCCCTCACCGCTTAGCGACTGCAACCAGCCCACTCCGCCCTCCGCTTCCGTTCCATGGCCTCTGAGCCGTAGCCCCGGAGCCTCCACAAAGAGGTTATCGCTTCATTGATTAACTGTGACATTAGAGTAGCTAGTAGTGCCAATGTGGGCGTTCAAATTTGCGGGGTGAGTGAGTGCGCCCGTGTGCAATTTATAGCAACCGCTTCCGTTCCTGTACTGTACCGTTTAATCCCAGTCTAACTGCTGTGCACAAATAGTGTACAGCTACTCAGGATCAGTGTTGGGAATGTTACTTTAAAAAAGTAATGAGTTATAGTTACTCACTACTTGTTCCAAAAAGTAACAGAGTTAGTAGTAAAAAAAAAGGTAGCTTTGTAGATGCGTGTGTCGTTGTGAGTTGCTTACAACGGATGTCGACAAAGTCATTATGTCTCCTGGACATAATGTTCACTTTACATGCACGTTCTTGCCTTTGACCTCAATGAATTTGAAGTAGTGCTTATATCTCCACCTTGAAAATGCCAACTTTTCATCGGATTGCTCCGGACTCGCCATTTCTACTGCTTCATCGAGTGTGTGTGTGTGTGTGTGTGTGTGTGTGTGTGTGTGTGTGTGTGTGTGTGTGTGTGTGTGTGTGTGTGTGTGTGTGTGTGTGTGTGTGTGTGTGTGTGTGTGTGTGTGTGTGTGTGTGTGTGTGTGTGTGTGTGTGGGGGCACGCGTATCCTGGCTTGTGTGTAAAAACACTGGCTCCGATTGGCTACCATGAAACATGACTCTGCCTTTGCGAATAATAATCACTTATCTCTTTGTTAAACCACCCGGTCTCATCAGTTTGTGTGGAGCCAGGGGTGCGTTCGGATTACGCAGTTTATTCAAGCAATTCATAGTAACGCACCGCATTTGACTGTCAGTAACGGTAACAGCGTTGTAACGACGGAAAAAAGTAACTAGTTAGATTATCCCGTTACTGAAAAAATAACGGCGTTACCCAACGCCGTTATTTTAAACAGCGTTTTTACAAACACTGCTCAGGACCATTCAAGTTGTAGACATTCGGAGTTGCCATGCCGTACAAATTGAAAAATCAATTGACTTGGGAAATAGTGAAGCTCGCTACCATCATGAGTCACCAGCGCCGTCTGAGAATGTGAGAATGCCGTCTGGAGAAAAAACGAAGGATGAAATAATAAAATGGCCAGATACAAATTGTAGAAGTTGGAAAAAGACCTGCAGCAGAGCTCCCCTTCTGCTGAACAGGAGCAGCTAGGGCCTGACATGGTGTCATATCTGTTGAAAATGGAAATAACCCAATCCCTGGACGTAATGCATATCCTGTTGACAATAACATCTCGTTAAAGTGGGCGGGACTTGTCGTCTGATAGTTTTCAGAAATTAAACGCAATGTAAACCTTTTCTCATCCAATTAAACGCGGTGACAATAGATGACAACACATAAGAGAGCGTCCTGGCTTAGCATTGTGCCAGTTGGCAACACAACTCATTTGGGCATCAAATCATTTCCATCTCAATGACACTTAAGTGTGCCCCTTAGCAGCCCCTATGACATCCTCACTTAAGATTGTGATCCAGTGGTCTTTGTCACGTTCCCATAATAATTCCCATAAAATTCCCATTATAAAGTGCACACCCCCTGACGAACGGGCGTGAGCATCCATACGCTTCGGCCACTGAGCAGAGGGGCCTGCCGCACTGGCCTGATTGATAGGTAGAGATTATGAAGTGGCCGGCGCGGGCACGTCCTGGCCGGACATACTGCAAGGCTGCCACTACTCACGGGGATTGGCACTTTAGCCAAGTCCCTGTGATGTCACCTTAGCGAGTCAGCAAGTCTGCTGAATGTCCTCCCGAGAACGAACCAACCTCATATCCATGCATATTTTAGTGTTGTCATTGACTCGCCTTGCCCTTCGTGTCTCTCTTTTTTTCCGGTGGACAGGGAACGTGTTCGTGGTGAGTCTGGCGTTTGCAGACCTGGTTGTGGCCTTCTACCCATACCCTCTGGTGCTGTACGCCATCTTCCATGATGGCTGGTCCCTGGGAGAGACCCAATGCAAGGTGGGCGCTAACAGCTTTTGACTGCCAACAACAAGTTATATCAAGCTCTCTTAATTCTAACACTCTCTCCCCTGTTTAGATTGTCTTCTTCTTTCTCTCATTGATCTGTTTGTCTTTGTCTGTTGTTCCCCTCGTCCGGCAGGTGAGCGGCTTCCTGATGGGCCTGAGTGTCATCGGCTCCATATTCAACATCGCGGGCATTGCCGTCAACCGCTACTGCTACATCTGCCACAGCTTCTCCTATGACAAGCTGTACAGCTACCGCAACACCCTGTTGTGGGTGGCGCTCATCTGGGTGCTGACCATCCTGGCCATTGTGCCCAACTTTTTCGTGGGCTCGCTGCAGTACGACCCCCGCGTCTACTCATGTACGTTCGTGCAGACGGTCAGCACCTCTTACACCATCACGGTGGTGGTGGTCCACTTCTTTGTGCCCATCGCCGTGGTGACCTTCTGCTACCTGCGCATCTGGATCCTGGTGATCCAGGTGCGGCGCAAGGTGAAGTCGGAGGTGCGGCCGCGCATCAAGCCCAGCGACCTGAGGAACTTCATCACCATGTTCGTCGTGTTCGTGCTCTTCGCCATCTGCTGGGCGCCGCTGAACTTCATCGGGCTGGCGGTGGCCATCGACCCCGAGGCCGTGGCGCCGCACATCCCCGAGTGGCTCTTCGTGGTCAGCTACTTCATGGCATACTTTAACAGTTGCCTTAACGCCATCATCTACGGCCTGCTGAACCAGAACTTCCGCAAGGAGTACAAGCGCATCGTCACGTCAATATGGAAGCCGCGTCTCTTTTTGCAGGAGACGTCCCGGGGCGGGACGGAGGCCATGAAGAGCAAGCCCTCGCCGGGGCTCAACAACAACGACCAGGTGAAGGGAGACACTGTGTGACCCTCCCAACTAACTCCCCTCCCCCCCCAACCCCACCCCACCCCCACCCCCAACCCCAACCCCCCCCCGACTCCAACTCCTCCTCCTCCTCCCCCCCTTCTTCTTCCACTCCACTTGTCTGTCGTGATCTCAGCTATCTCACATTGTGACTCCCTCCCTCCTTCCTCCCTCTCGGCCCCTCACTATTGTTTTCCAGCTGCCGAGCTCCATCCCTCTGTCTCTGCACTCGGCCGGCACCCCGGACCGTCGCCGCTGCTCCAAGGTGTTCACAGCTCACCCGGCGCTCAGCAAGCGCTGTGGCTCCAGGAGAGAGAGGCAGAGAACTGATGAGACGGAACAGGTGGAGACACAGACTGAGGCTGAGAGGAGTGAAGACTGAGGGGGGAAAAAAAAAAAGACCAAAAAAATGTTGCAGACTACAATTACTGTGTTTATCCACACTTTGAAAGAGTGCCATTCATCAAAATATATATAGATATATATGAGGAAATTAATAAATATATATATATATATATATTCTAAGTTATTATACGTATCATATTCTTATGTACACCTCAGGGTGCCTGCCTCCTCTGCTGCTTTTGCAATATGCATTCGAAAGTGGAGGCGCCAATAGTTTATTTATATTTTTAACACCGCAAAATTCATGACGTTTGTCTGAGAGTACTTTCACTTTCATTATCTTCATGGTTTGGGTGTACTGTAGTAGTATTCGGCACCCCAACTGTTGTGTATATTGTAAAACAACATCACATGTCATTATCTTTGTGACATGTGAAGTGTAGGTGAACATTGATTAAAGTAACAGATAAATCTTTAGCAAATCTCCATTTCTAGTAAAAGTGTCAAATGCCTCAAAATTTTTATGGGCATTTCTGTGTCGTCGTTGAAGGTGCCTGATTCTTTGTTTTTTGTATTTCTCTGCTTATCGCCTCAAATATTTTGCCAAAAATGACAAATACAAAACAAACACATTGCAGTGAAAGACTGTGGAAGTATTTTAATGCTTTTCTTATCAACATTTAAAACAATATTTTGATGATTGAACATTGTCAGGTTGCATACTACTATTGTATCTGGAAAGTCTTCTGCAATGGGATGGGTAAGGTGCTGTGAAGCCCAACAACACAGAAAATCCCAATCATCAAAAAAAAAAGAAAATAGAAAAGCACAATTCAACTGTTTAAAACCGGACAACAGTGTATGCAGTTTATGGAACAGGTATCTAAACGTTCTCTTAGTAATGACCATGAAAATCAATAATACATTCTCTATGCATTTTACACTTCATATCATAACGGGAGGTGTACGAACATACTTAGTATTCTCTGGCGTGAACGATGCTACTTTTTTTATAAAGTGAAACTTAGTACAAAACCAAGCGATGCGGTCCACACGCAGCCCTCTGCCCCGGGCTTGTTGTGCTTCTGTATTTGAATGATGTAAAAAAAAAATAATAATCTGCATGAGATACTTTTTTGTGTGTTCATGTGTTTATTTTTCTTGCTTTGGTTTATTTTGTTTTTTAAATGGTCGATTGTTACAGCTAATTGTTCTGAAGAAAAAAAAAAAAGTACTTTGATAATACGTTTCTGAGGCGAAACACCATCTTGGGCTCTTAAAATGTTTTAATTTGGAAACGGCTGCTTTAAATGAGGACAGTAATGATGACGATGATGACGATGATTATTATTATGATGGATAGTTTGCTCCTGCTCATTATGTATGTGTGGAGCTGCTCAGGAGAAAGATTTATCACTGTTAAGCTGCAGTCTTCTAATTTTTGTTCAGTTCTTTTATATTAAATAATACAAAAACACATCTAAAAAATTATACAAAAAAGAAATGATATGTGTATTTATTGCTGTGACTTATACAAAAAAATTACGAAAACATTACTTTGGAAGGTTGTCGATGTTAATGTCGGGTTAAAACAAAAGTTAATAAAATTTATTTTTAAATTTGTGATGTCCCTTTTGTGTCAACGTAGCAGAGCATAGTTCTGTTGAAAACAGCCGTGTATAAATCCCAACTGTTGGTGAGGATGCTCTCACTCAGAGCGCACACACACACACACACACACACACACACACACACACACACACACACACACACACACACACACACTTGGCAACATGGTACAAACACACTCCCGATCTCCCAGTGCCCCGGAGGCGTTCCAATGCATACAGCTTTTGATTCTCCCCCTCTTCAGTGAACCTCGCCTCTCTCCTCTCATTATTTCTGTAGTCTGCTCTGAGTTGACTCCTGCTCTCCCCCCCCCCCCCCGCCCCCTCCCCCCACTCCCCCCCCCTCGCCCCCCCACTCTTCACAAGCTCAACAGTCCCCCACCGCATCCTTCTGCCAGACGCCTGGCTTCAGGTCGGTGTTCTGGGAGCCTCTGGAACGCCTCTTACCCGCTGTACACGTCCGTCGAAAAGATCTCATTGACTTTACACGGGACGCTCCCGAAATGCATTGTGGGTCCCGTCCGTCAAATCGGTCTCCGTCTCTTGCGTCCAAAAGTTGAGAAAGGTTTAACTTTTCAGGCAGCGACGGATCCGTCGGCCAATCAGATCGCGTTATACGCACGTTATACGCATACGTTTATCGTGTTTTACCCCTTCATGCGTCGGACACGCCCACTCTCTTCCGTCGACGGACGTGTACACAGCGGGTACGAGGGCGTGACAGAGGAGAGGGCCCCCGTGCCGGGCCCCATGGTTCAGTGGAGCATCCTCTCGCTGATCACCGTATGCAACGTATGGATTTCTTTGAACGGGTCTAGAGGGAATCGGAGGACCGTTTAAATTAAAGGCTGTCGGTGGTTGTATGTGACAGCCGACGGCCTGGCCCCAGTGTGCATCGGTAAAACCTGAAAGCATTTTTTCAAAGGTGAGGTCGGGGGTCCTGCGTGTCCTTTAAGGCCATGACACGTGCCGTCCACAAACAGCAAAAGCAAACCGCTGTCGACAATCATTATCGCACTTCTTCCTTCTCCTTTCTGTCCTTTATTTTCTGAATTAACTGTGTGTGTGTGTGTGCGTGTGCGTGTGTGTGTGTGAGTGTGAGAGCATGTGTGTGTGTGTATGTGTGTGTGTGTGTGTGTGTGTGTGTGTGTGACTGTGAGAGCCTTTGTGTGTGTGTGTGTGTGTGTGTGTGTGTGTGTGTGTGTGTGTGTGTGTGTGTGTGCGTGCGTGTCAGCCAGTGTGTTCTCCACCATGGACAGTTTTTCCCGACACCAGACCCTCACAAACACATACTTTTGCTTGCTGACCTAGTCGGAATGATTGCAAGTTTCACAATGACAGCCGTAAATTGCTAGACTGAGGAAACGGTGTCTGCGTTGTTTATGGTTTGTTTGTTGTTGTTGTTGTTGTTGTATTGGTGGGAAAGCTGTGTAATAGCAGCTGTTGCACTGCAGAGCTGCTTATCCTTCACATCACATGTACAACACGCACGCATTAGCATCTCCATTGCTTTCTAAAGCATTAGTAAGTATTCGATTGGTAAGCACCTGAGAAAACTAAAAGTTAACTCATCTGTTGGCTAAACTGTTTCCTTCTGGTTCCCAGCCTCAGTTTAATTAATCACAAATTAATTTTGTTTGTCTTTTTTTTACAATGGAATCAATTATCAATGTCTACCGAAGACTTACAAACACTTGTACATGCCTTTATCACTAGCAAGCTTGATTACTGCAATGGTCTCCTTACAGGTCTCCCAAAAAAAACTCTAAGGCAACTACAGCTTGTTCAGAATGCTGCTGCTAGAGTTCTAACAAAGACCAAAAAATTTGAACATATTACACCAATTCTCAAATCATTACATTGGCTCCCTGTATGTCAGAGAATTGATTTTAAAATCATGTTGCTAACCTACAAATCCCTACATGGTTTAGGGCCAAAATATTTAACTGATATGCTTCCACTACATAAGTCTTCTAGACCACTAAGATCCTCTGAGACCAATCTGTTAATTATCCCCAGAGTCAACACGAAACATGGGGAAGCAGGATTTAGTTACTATGCAACAAATAGCTGGAATAAACTCCCTGAGGATTTAAGACTTGCCCCAACTCTGACAGCTTTTAAAACAAGACTGAAGACTTTTATGTTTGCTTTAGCTTTCTGCTAAATCTTAAATCTACAATGTTTCTATTTTTATTTTTATTTTATTAGTAACTTTGCCTTTCTAAAATGCATTTTTATTAACTCTGCCTTTCTAAAATGTTGTTTTTTAACTTTGCCTTTACTTTCTATCTATTTTACTTTTTACTTATCTATTATTTTATTTTATTGTATGACAATGTTTATATGTGAAGCACTTTGAGTCTGCCTTGTGTATGAAAAGTGCTATATAAATAAAGTTGCCTTGCCTTGCCTTGCCTATCTGAATATAATAAGTACGAACATAAAATAAACTAACGTGCACTTGGTTCAGAGTTGGAAAGGCCAGTTCAAACAGTGTAATGGCCATTTTAATTCATACCTTGAGGCCCCTTACTCAGTGCTTTATAAATATTTAAACCCCAGCCATGGGCTGGCTAGTTTGACCATAATAATGACTATCCCTTCTTCCCTTGTTGGTTTTGTATTGATGGCCTAGGTTTTACAATATACTGTATAGTGGCCATTCAGTGGCAAACACATTATTTATAAAGTCTAGCCCCAATAATCATAAAAATACGCCTTGCATATCAAACGACAAAACAGCCTTAAATGTTATAGTTTATTTCATTACAATTGTGGAGCTTTGTATACCTTATTCATCGGCATGGAAACATATTTTCATGTTGTTTGCTTTTATGTGTTTCGAGAAGTCCCTTACTTTGTGGGCCTCATATCAAACCAGTAATTCTGCCTTTGTTGTACTTTGCCGTGTCTATTCCTTCATGAGGTATTGCGAGGACAGATGACACTTCTAAAGGCAAAAAAGCCGCAAAATAGTAGGAGGAAAAAAACAATTCAATGTATGCATACACCAGGCTCCTCTCTAGCAGAGCCCAGAATTCAGTTTCACAGAGCCATTTAACATGGTTTCAGCCCCTCCTCGCAATGCAATTCCCAATAATCAAAGGTGGGAAATGTTTACCTAACAGACAGGATTGCCTGTGGTCTTGTCAAGCAATGCATCACCAGTTCCTTGGGACTGGTTTTTCCCAGACAAAAGGTTCACTACAAAGGGAGCGAGATAACACTAGCGAACAAAGCGGAATGGGTGGCTAGATAACACAACCTGAAGAAAACAAAGCTAAAATAGATGAAAGTCAACAACATATCGATTTTCCATTACAACTTTCTCACAGCACAGCGGAACAGAACACTTCTAGAAACACGTCTTCATCATTTTCGTGTCGTGTTAACAATTCCCTGTAATCGTGTTTATATAGCTAGCTCTTCATTGGGTTGACCTTAAAGAAAATGCATTCGGGGATGCTGCTTGTTGGTGTAATGGTTTACTGACAATTGTGCTTATTGTAAATGGATCTTAGCTCCTAAGGGTTACCTCAATGGCTGGAGTTGACGAACTGCACTGGTGATGTGTTAGTGTGTGTGTGTGTGTGTGTGTGTGTGTGTGTGTGTGTGTGTGTGTGTGTGTGTGTGTGTGTGTGTGTGTGTGTGTGTGTGTGTACGTGTGTGTGTGTGTGTGTGTGTGTGTGTGTGTATGTGTTTGTGCATGTGTTTTTGTGTGTGTGTGTGTGTGTGTGTGTGTGTGTGTGTGTGTGTGCGTGTATACGTGTGTGTGTGTGTGTGTGTGTGTGTATACGTGTGTGTGTGTGTGTGTGTGTGTGTACGTGTTTGTGTATGTGTTTTTGTGTGTGTGTGTGTGTGTGCGTGTATACGTATGTGTGTGTGTGTGTGTGTGTGTGTGTACACGTGTTTGTGCATGTGTTTTTGTGTGTGTGTGTGTGTGTGTGTGTGTGTACGTGTTTGTGTGTGTGTGTGTGTGTGTGTGTGCGTGCGTGTATACGTGTGTGTACGTGTTTGTGCATGTGTTTTTGTGTGTGCGTGTGTACGTGTTTTTGTGTGTGTGTGTGTGTGTGTGTGTGTGTGTGTGGGCGCCTGGCCGCTCTGACGACGGCGAGCGAGCAGCAGAACCGATCTTAATTACCAGCAGGTGGACAGGCGTGACCCGGGCGGTCACCAGTGGACGGGCGCCGGGGCTGCGGTGTCTTGGGTCTTCTGTCGCTGTCGTCCGCCCCCGGGTCCTTTCCGCTTTGCGCTGTGGTACTTATCACGGTGGGCGGGTGCTCACGACTTCTGAGAACGGCTTCCTGCGAAGCTAAACGGCAGCTAAAGCCCCCGCTGAGCGGTAGAGCAAGCTTCTGCCAGCTTCCATTACACTGAGCATGGGGGCAGCAGCGTAACCTTCATTGTCATCACCGTTTAAACTCAAAAGGTCACACTCTACGTTCTGGGAAAATGTTTGAAGGTCATTTGTATGGAAAGATAATAGTGCCAAATGTCCCAGATGCAACGTGCCACGTTGAATTAAGGGAAATTTAATGAAATCACAGCATGATAACAATGCTTACATTTTTCTGCGTTGCAATTTGATGTCGGAATTTTACTGTTCTTTACTCGCTTTTTTTAAAATCAAGGTAGAAGAGGAAGGAATAGCCCAGAATGTATTCAATGTTACATATCAGTGCTACAGCGAGTATAGGCTCACCGTGCAGTATGTCCGTTTTATGCCGCTCCTATTGGTCACGTTGTGTCCCTCGGCCCCGCCCACCAAGGCTTTCTCGTACTGCTCTCATCAATATGAACGTGTTCCAGTAATCAGGAAGACCGCTTCCGAGAACTTTGTTCAAGATGCTGACCATCTGCAAACTGTTCAACACAAGCACACATTGATATCTGTCGCTGTAAGCCATTCATTCACAGTTTGTCTGCTAGACATTTTAGAAGTAATCTCAGAGAAACGGGTGTATTTCAGTATCGCTACTACTGCGTGATTAAACTCGGAAAAGGGGGTTCAGTTAAGGTATTACTGCATAAATATACATTTCCTATTTATCAATGTGCTGCATATCCTTTATTCCTTAATGAGACACTTTTACTGCAGAGTACACTGAACATGGTTTAACCCAAGATAATACTGCATAAAGAAACATAATCAGAACAAGGAACCGCCACCAAAGCTCTTTAGAAGAACAAATATAAAAAATGACAACTTCATGTCAAACAATAGACTCTTTATGTCTCATCATGCAATGTTGTGTCATGAGGTGACACAAAATACAAAACCATAAATTATTATAATATATCGTTACTATTTTTTCAGGATAACCTCAGGCTAAAATGTGCAGGAGGATTTTGTTTTGTGCAAATATGTTTCAAGATGTGCATCTGTTTGTGGTTCTATGAATTTGCATGCAGGATATAAGCCTGGCAGCCGTGTTTGCACTTGTGGTGACCTCATAAACTTTCCATTTCTCTGAAGCCTCAAAGCGGAGACAAACCCGCCAAATGTTTCGGAGGGTTACGTCTGCTTGCATGACCGCGCGCATATGTCTCCAGCTTAATGATAGAGAAAGTGTTGGAGTTTGCATCACATTTTAACCCTGGCTCTGCATTTTTCCCTACCTATTCGTTTTCCACGCCGCCTGCCATGAATGCAATCAACATTCTGCTACGTTTAGAATCTCTAATGAGGCATCTGGACCTCCTGCCGATGACCTGGCGCGGCCCTCCTGGCCCGCGATGCCACGCTCAGGAAGAGCTTCATGGAGACCCAGCTTTATCCGTCGGCCAGGTCTACGCTTGGCAGTATATTTTTTTGGATGCATGGGGCAGATTCATTTTTACTTACGTCCTTCGGCCAAGAGAAAAGAGTTGGCTGTTATATACACGTTCAACAAAGTATACAAACAATAAAAAGTTTGTTATCACGGGATTTCTGCTCTCCTCCTGATGTTAAAACCTGCGTCTGCTTCAGACACTGCTAGTAACGTGTCTCGCCACCTCCGATAATCCAATTAAAATCGTGGAGGATAAGCCGCATCTCCCCTGAGGTATTCCCGATATTCTCGCACTTATTTTGCACGGAGTGTTTTTTCCGAATATTGTTTTGAGTGTAACGTTTGCAACAGGATGTCATGAATGAGAAAAGTGTGCGTGTGTAGAAATGAATTACGGCGTGCATGAGTTACTATCCAAAGAATTCCCCCGGCCCTTTGTATCCTTTTTGTCCACAACTCAGTGGCTGTCTTGGCGGGCGGGCGGGCGCCGCTCCCACCTGGGTGGCAGCCGGCTGTGAGCGGAGCGGCCATCTATCTGCCGGAGACACAATGATCAATCTCCTCCCAGCTCTTCCTCCAGCCTGCCAAGGAGCTTATTGAAGCTTATGCCAAACCCATTTTCTCTTTTAATATTAACGCACGTGTGTGTGTGTGTGTGTGTGTGTGTGTGTGTGTGTGAGTGTGAGTGTGTGTGTGTGTGTGTGTGCACGTGGGTTTGGGCGCAGTGTGTGTGTGTGTGTGTGTGTGTGTGGGGGGGGGGGTCATGTGTGTGCATGCATGGAAACACAAAACATATTTGCATAAACACTCACTCATATTCACACACATGCATGACACATTCACACACACATGCATGACACGCATTCACACACACACAGACACACCCAAACACGTACACACAGACACACACACTTAAATAACGTCTTCAATGTCAGCGCAGTATAAATGCAAGATTCAAGGTTAATGGAGGATATAAAGAAAATAAATTGTTTTGTGTGTGTGTCTGTGTGTGTGTGTGTGTGTGTGTGTCTTCGTGTGTGCGTGTGTTTGTGTGCGAGTGTGTGTGTTGCAATTGTGTGTGTGTTGGAAATGTATTGTAACTAAATTGGAAATGTATTGAAACTAAATTGGAAATCTGTTTGCAGAAACCCCATTAATTTGCCTATTCGTAATGAGAGGCTTGCATGAGGGCAGAGCTGGTTTCCTGATCATTAAGATATCCGGTTGACATGCAGTCCTTCAAAACAGAGCAGATGGAAAACAACCAGGATGGATTTAAAGTGCTAACCTACACGGCCCGACTGTGTTCCAAGGAATCTTGTTAATTTGCTCTGAATAGGAATATGAAAATATTGGCCAGTACCCACAGGTTTTTTATCTACGGCCAATTTATCTTCCCCTTTCGACCAAAACACGTCTTTATCAACATAAATTTGAATTTGTGATCTAAATGCAAATTAAGCATCTCCCAACAGCTGATTGCCATGGGAATCAGCTGCACCAGCCAACCCCACCACCACCACCACCACCACCACCAACCCCGCACCTTGAATATCCCTTCACCCTGAGCACCTGCACTGGATGTTGTGTCATCTGCACTTGCCCCACCCCTGTCCTCCTCCAACCCCCCGATGTGTGATGGACGGACCGCACCTTGGATTAGTGGTGGCTCGTTCGTGAACGAATCAGTTTGAACGAACGACTCTTTAAAACAAACAAACCGACCTGATTCGCCGCTCTCGTTCGTCGTCGTTCGTCTCGTTCGTTCTCCGAGACTTGACTCCCAGCTCCACCCACTAGTCACTGAGTTGCGAGTCGCCGTTCGTTCACTGACTGTGTTTAGCGATGAAGACTCGAGGACTGAGAAGTCACGAGAGTCAGCCAGGCAACAACATCCCGATTCTGAACATGAAGCACTCCTCAGCTAAAAGGAACTTAGTTAATGTTGTGTTGATTGATGACCGTTTGCACCATTGCACGATCGTGATTTGTTTGAGATTGAGAACGAGGGAGGAGCCGAGTCTGACCGACTCAGTGACTGAGAATCATTATTCACCGCTACCGGAAATGCGAACAAACAAACAAACAAACAAACAAACGAATGAACGACTCTTCTTGGCGAACTGACCGACGCGAACTGATTCATTCAAACGAATCATGAAATCCACCACTACCTCGGATTAAAGTGTCCGCATCCTACCGACAGACGACGTACAGTCTGCATAAAAACAACCACCCTGACTGTTGCTTCTCCTTCGTAGGTCTCCTCTTCCGCTTCAGGGCGGTGTCGTGTCTTTGTTGGATGACCTCCAGCGACAAAAGCGTCTTAGTCGGTAAAAGCTCATTTCCTTGACAAAAGCTTTGCGCTTGGCAGACGCAGGGTTTGAGCTCCTCCGTGGTTAATACGCTCTGTGTTTAATCAAGGCCCATAATCCAGGCAGGCAGAAAGACGACTGTTGAGCTGTCTGTCACAACACAGACGATTAATATTTACTTTTTGCTTAACAGCCCCAAACCCTCGAGAAACTGTCACTTTTAAAAGATGTACAGACGCCGCCACCCCGTCGAGTAAGTACATACGACCATACAATGGACCCAAGCAATTACTTTCCCTTTCCTCCCCTATTCCGGAGCTTGGTTTTTAGGGATAGGGTTTTTTTTGATGGT
Source organism: Micromesistius poutassou (assembly GCF_964030765.1). Taxonomy (NCBI): domain Eukaryota; kingdom Metazoa; phylum Chordata; class Actinopteri; order Gadiformes; family Gadidae; genus Micromesistius; species Micromesistius poutassou. Next base: position 21,617,476 of record NC_140274.1, read on the forward strand.
GCGCTTTAAATAATGCATTGCCTCGCCTGCTAGGAAAATAGGAAACAGGGTTCCAGTAAGGATGTTGATGTATGTATGAGTTTAAGATGTTATGATGTCATGGGACTATGAGTTCAAATCCTTGCAAGTGTGCCTCTGTGTGCGCACGCGCGTGTGTGTGTGTGTGTGTGTGTGTGTGTGTGTGTGTGTGTGTGTGTGTGTGTGTGTGTGTGTGTGTGTGTGTGTGTGTGTGTGTGTGTGTGTGTGTGTGTGTGTGTGTGTGTGTGTGTGCGCACGTGGGTTTGGGCGCAGTGTGTGTGTGTTTGCACGTGGGTTTGGGCGCTGTGTGTGTGTGCGTGTGCGTGTGTGTGTGTGTGTGTGTGTACATGCAGACAGCGATGATAGCCTGCCTGGCTGTTTGGGTAGTGCTAAGACCATGTGCTGTCTCATTGCACTGCAGGCTGGGCTGTGATAAGGAGAGTCTGCCAGTCAAGGCTGCAGACACTGTGGGCAGGCTGGCCCCGGGGCAGTGACACCAGCACCGTCTCCTTACTAGTCTTTTCCAAGATCTTTCAACACCCAAGGCAAGGTGAAACTTCTGTTGGAGTACTGTGTGGTTATTTTCCCCCACTCCATAAACCGATTATAAGTCCTCTTTGTGAAGCAAAAGCTTCAGCTGCTTCTTATCTAGAAGTGACCATCTGCCTGTGTAATGTGGCTACTAGTTGGTTTAATGAGCAGCACTCTCAGTTTTGCATCAGTATCCAATATGATCTTTAAAGTCATCATTTAGCAGTGAAGCAGCTAGATTATTATTTGTATTATTATTAAGCATTAGCCTTGAACGCTATAATATAGCATGCAGTGTTATTCAATGATTGTCAACAAATCAAAGTCAGTGAGTTAAACTTTCAGCACACCATCTGAAAGATAAATATGAAACATTGTCATGTGTGAAACATTGAACACAAAATGCAGGTATTTACTGATGAATTCCCCTAAAGCTGCTTTAACCATATAATAAGAACGAATGCCCCCACACATCAGGACTTGAACAGTGTTGCAGCTGCAAACAACTGATCCATGCCTAAAACAATAGGGATCAAGTTGTTCACACACGGGACAACCAGCTGTGGAGCAGCAGAATACAAAGGGTGTCTGTGGACGGAAGGCACCTTGTTGTAAAAACAAAGCAGAGTTGTGACAAAGCATGACATGAATGGGGCTTCCACATCGGCTCCTGTAGTGGAAGTTATTGGCATGGGGCAAAAGAATTTGCATTTTGACAAATTTGTAATCAAGTGTTTTGTTTTTTTATCTTTAAGGTTTTCAAGACAATGCTTAATCCAGCTAAAAAACTCCTTTAACAATTGCGCATGTGTCAAATCGGTCTTTGGACATCCGGCAACAATCAACACCGTTGTTTATAGCCCAAAGTTTGTTTTTGTTTGTCTTTGTTTGACAGTTGAATGCAGGGCCGGGGCGGAGAGGATTTTTAGTTCAGTTCTCACTATCCTGTGTTTTTTTTTTTAAGCTAATTATATTTAACAGGAATTTAAAAATAACCTAACATTTCACTTCATTAATATGAAAATGGCAAAAGGCCATACTCCATAGGCACTTAAGTTTTATGAAAACAGATACCAGAGCAGCTATTAATTATTTCAACCACTTCAGCATCAACTTTTTATTACTTTTTATTACATTGAGTTTATGTGGGGCAATGTGAAATGAGCTGTACTGATTTGATTGGATTCATTAATGTTATTTTGATCTACTTTATAGAGCTATGATTACCTGTGAATCTACACTGTGAAGGCTTCTGAACATCTGTATTTTCATGTTGAAGCCATATATCACTTGTCCTTTGTGTAGGTAATGTGTTACCTATGTGGGTAATGTGTTTTTCCAGTAAACTGCAAAAACTCAAATGTGTATGTAATGTTGATACTGGTATCCTCTCTAGCTGTCTTTCAGTATTTCTGTCTCTCCTCATGGCTAATGTCTGGATCAGCGTCATTCCCAACAGCTACAAAAGCATTTAAAGCAGCAGTCAGGAGTGTTTAACCTACTGTGTAAGGCAGGAATACCCTTTGCAATCACCAACAGCCCAGTTAGCGCTCATGAATGCCTGCTAAGTGGTAATCTTTTAGTATTTCATTAATACACAGGATCAGATGTTATAATCCCTTGTGCCAAAATAAATCCAAGGAAATCATATATTCAGAAGCCCCTGCCCAAACCAACCTTATTAGCATGCTGGCCACTAAGCTACCAACCAATGGTGAAAAACACAAGACAAATGGCCCAACTAACAGCAGTATGCAGCACCCTCTTTCACCGATGTTTCGTTAAGTTAGGCCCACGACACCTCCTGAGGGCTTAACAATGACACCAGCGTCCTGGAGTCACCACCCCTCTATGCTGCCACCACATATATTATATCCCACATAATATATCCCAGCAAACAACACAAAAATGTCATTGTGCATATCCTGGATAACTAGTGGGAACAACAAATGTGTTTAAGTGGGTTTATGGCTCATACTTAATATTTATTTTTCTACAAATTACATTTGAGGCAAATTCTGTGATTTGTGATACTGGGCTAGAGCCCAAGAATAGGCTAATATATTTTGCATCAACAGCCAATGCCCTTCTTTTTTTTAAACCTGGCCTTTTCAGCCCCTCCTGCCCTCATACAACCACTACCATCCATTCTCGATACCTCCAGTGATGCTAGCAAAGTCCATATAGGCGCTAATCTGTGGACAGGATGAAAGTAATGTAAATAATGTTGCGCTGTGGGCTGTACCAACGTCAGTGATTAAAGTGGGGGGGATTCTCCCAAGAGGTAGCATCCATCAAATCTATGGCACTCATCAAGAGGTTGCGGTTTCCCTGTTGTAGTATGTTGAATGTGTGTGTATGTTGAATGTGCTTTCAAAGCAGAGTAACTCACTGTTATCAAATTTAGTTATTCGCTTCCGACCGGCCCAACAGTTAAGCGGCCCGGTGGGAGAGGGGCCCCTATTATGCCACCAGGTGTGAGTGTGATTAGCCATTACGAGCCATTAGAAAATCTAAAGCCGTTTCTCAATTTGCGTTCTCGTGTGTTCTTGTGTACTTGCGTTCTCGATAAACGCAAGTACGCGAGTACGCGAGTACTGTCGTAAAACCCGGAAGTGTTCTCGATGCGTTCTCGATGAGGCCGTTCTACCGAGGATGCATCGGAGGTGACTCGTGTGGACTTGGGACCGTTAAATATCCCAGAATGCGTCATCGAGTCCGCTGCTGTTCCAATTGCAGGTGCGTACTCGCGTTCTCGGAAGTCTGTACTTGAAAGTCCGGACTTGCCAAGTACGTACTTCCAAGTCCGCGAGTACGTAGTCCGCGTACTTGGTATTGAGAAACGGCTTAACTTTTCTGTGTTTTAGTGACATCACAAGTGGGAGTGTCCGCCTAGATGTATGATGAATGGATCTGCAACATTTTCTGCAGTCGACTGGGTAGGCTGGTATAGACTGATCTACCCAGCACACACCTAGGTTGGACACGCCCACTTGTGATGTCACCAAGGCACAAGGAAGGGTCGATTTTCTTGTAACGGCCTATCACACTCACACCTGGTGGTATAATAGGCCCTTTAAAATAACGCGGACATTTCTGTGTCAATGCTGATAAGACTGTGATTTTGATTGTTTTATCAATAAAATCACAACCTACAATTCTACAAATAAAAAAATTATGTCCAGCCTGTATCTCTCTCTCTTTGTTTACAAGAATCACACTATCGAAACTCGAAACTCCCACTCACACCACCCAGCCCGCAGAGTTACGCTAGTTCAAGTCACACTGCTGCACAGCCCGTAGAGTTGAAAGACGCCCCCCCCCCCCCCCCCCCCCGCCTACTTACTGGGAGTGTTTCAATCTGACACATTGTGACTTTGAGGTATTATTTACACCGTATAGGCATTCATCGTTTCATGAGATTATACAAACATACAATTCGCAATCAATTATTATCATGAACAATAACGAAATGTAAATATACATTTATGTATAAGTTGAATGCCCACCTTCATCGGAAACACTTTACAATAAGGGTACATTAATTAAACATTAATTGGCATCAGTTAATGCAGTAATAAACATGAACAGTAATGGTACTGCTCTCACTGACACACACAAGCACACACACACACTCACTACCAATGCATATGCTCACCAAGTGCACTGTTGTACATTGCAACATTATTGTATTATTCGTATTATTTGTATATTTTTCTTAATGTATTTTATTGTATTTTGCGCTACTGTCTTCTTTATTTCTTTATTTGCACTATCGTCTTTGCTTTTTGCTGCTGTAACACTGCACATTTCCCCATTTGTGGGACTAATAAATGATTATCTTATCTTATCTTAAACCAAAGGTTTAGTCATCAGACTTGAAAAACAAAAACAGGTATGCATGAGTCCCCTTAGGCTCATGCAGTAGTGTTCCCCAGCAAACGCATGGCTCATACCCATAGCTTATGCATGATTGTTGGCACAACAACCCTTGGTTCAATTAGAGAAAGATGTTGAAGTTCCATTCCCCTTTTGGAGGAGATCCCAGTGCTCCCACACATAATTTCCAAAAGCCTCTCAGAGCTGTTTTCTTCATTCAGTGTGAAGTGAACAGTGGATTTAATTCAATGTTTTCCTGTCCATGTTGCAATTTAATTTACTGCATCAATGATGTCAAGAAACAATAAACTTTTCTCAGTGCCATTATAACTGGTGGGGTTATTCCCTTTCATATGAGCAGCGTTTTCTTCTGAGAGGATTTGGTTCCATTCCCATATAATTATACTGAGTGTATAATATTGTTTTCAACAATGTTTACCAGTTATCGTGTGCCCCCATATGTGATTTATGTTAAAGAAACAACACTAGCTGAGCCAAGTTTAATTGACTCTCTCTCAGATAGAAGTTGGCTAGGCTGGTGTGTCTCCCCTATTAAGGTTACTGGGGTCCCATGATGAATATACAATTAAATGTCTGCTATTCATGGCTACATTTTTTTCATCCTGCTGTCTACTGTTCAGTCTGCTGTTGGCGATACATTTATTGGGCCTCTTAAAGCTAGAAAGAGCCCCTCCTGTATAAGGATGGCCAACCATGGGATATAATATTGGTAAGTGTGTACATTAAAAATTAGTGTTTGAATAAAAATATTCAAAATACTGATTGGCAAGTAATCCTGATGGTTATGACCCACGGCAACTTTGTGATACTTTTTGGAAGTACCTTTTTGCAACTTAAACCAAACAGGCCAGTATATGCCGCAGTAGCTTCTGCAACCTTGTTGGAAAAGGAGTTTATTCCGTTTGTTGGAATCACAGCCAGTTGCCACTAAATTATACACACATAGCTGTCAGGACCAGCGCTGGCGGGGCAGAAAGGACAGAAAGGGATGGGAACCAAATGCAGACGATCCCTCTGGAAATGTAACAAAAAGGCTTTTAATAAAGAAACTCAAAAAAATGACAGTTCCGCAAACTGGCAGAAAAACAAGAGAAACACAACGAACCACAAAGTCAACGGGATGTGAGAAATATTATGAACTGAACTCGTATGCATGAGAAGAGATTGATCAGGGAATGAGGTGCAGGTGGGACGGTTTTGACAAGGACACACAGGTGAGGGGAGTGAAGTGATCGCAGGCTGGATCTGTGAAGTTTGGGCAAAGGTCTCAGGAAATCTGGTGGACAGGTGGAGAAGGAACACTAAACAACATAAATATGAATTCAGACCATGACAGATAATAACATATTATCTCACATGGTGTATGGATTCTTCGGTTGCTGCTACAATAGTTTTACTACTTCTTATTCAAACTATGCCATAAAATGCTCTTTACATTAGGGTCTGCTCCTATAAATGATGCTGCAAAAATCAGCAGGCCATTCCTACACCGCCAGCCACCCCTGGGGGCAATGTACCTATCCATGCATACCCGGGCCCTTAACTTAACTCTGCCCCCACCTTGCAATTACTGTCCCTGAAGTAGCAAAGGATACATTGGGTCACCAAGATGGCCTGTTCCAATAAAACCTTTACTGAGGCTTCATCATTGTGACACTTGGGTCACTCAGAATACTGATTATGGGTCCCACGATGAAACCTCTGTGTAAAGGGTCTATTTAAACATAATATATAACTAGAGTAAACTCCCAATTGGAGACCGAAGAGTAGTGACTCAGTAGCCAGAGTCACGTAGCGAACATCCACACTGCCAGGAGAAGCGCAGTGCAGAAAGGATGTGTAGGGGTTCAGTGGCCGATGCAAGAGGTAGCTCCCATCAAGTGGCATTACGGAAGGTGTCGGAGTGTAGGAAAGGATATTTAATAAATTTGTACTTTTGGGGGGGGGAAGAGTTGTTGCCAAACAGAAAAAGGGCACTAGGAAGGACACAGAAGACAGGGAAACACATCAACATTCAGTGTATGGTAAATATAACTGTTGCCCTGGTCAGCGCCGTAGCCAGGGCTTGAAAAATAGTGAGGTCCTCCAAATTCATTGTAGAGGTCCAGACCTCGATGACCGGCATGGCCCCGGTCTTACTGACTAAAGTAAGGAAGCTCATGTGAATACCTACCTGTCTTTTCGGGGATATGAAAAAGAAGCCAGCCTTCTCTGGTGCAACACTGGGGTTAAATGGAGCCCTCAGAGGAATCAGAACCTGTTCTACAAGGCAACAGGGCTACCCAGTGTTAGAATGACACTGTGTGTGTGCGTGTGCGTGCGTGCGTGCGCTTGCGTGCGTGTACGCATGCGTGTGTGTCTGCGTGTGAAAAATCGAGTGAGACAGGAGCAAATAGAGAGAAATGGAGAGAGAACACAAATAAAATGGTGGCTGTCAAGTAAGTAGTCTAAGCTCACCGATACCTGACTGGCCACTACATTGACAGTTGCATCTTCCGGAGAAGAAAGTGCTTTAGGGTGCAGCAGCACCCCATTCGTGAGAAGTCCTGCACACTAACATATATCACAGGTAAGAGAGGTGGAAATTGATTGACTCAGATGGCAGACAATGTCAGACAATAAATTATCGGGACGGGCCGTTTGTTGTCAACAGAAGTGTTAGGCTGAGGGTTGTAATTCAATCACTTGACCTGTCAAAGTGAACAGTGTGAGAAGCCTCATAGTGGAAATTGTGCTGATACACTTTTTAAATCGGTTTCAAGAAATCATGTTATCTCCATTACCTGAGACTAGAGTCATTCTCACTGACTTAAAAACCCATTCTCCTGTTCCATTTATTGCATTTAAATCCACTGCATGTCCCGCATGTCATTTCAGACCAATCTCTGTTAAGCTGTTGACTATTGATATGACAACAACACTGTGTTTTTTCCTTGGAAACAATGAAACAAACCTAACTTCAATAATCTTAGTCTTTGTACGATATAGCTAGTCAGAGAGCTTAGTAATCCGTGTTCCTTTATTGCAAAAACAAAGGAAAAACTAAATTTGCTCCCTGGTGTAACCTTATTTCAGTTGAAAACCTCAAACTGAAACTGAAAGAAACGTTCTGCTGTATTATTTTAGTATTGTATTATGCTGTATTATTTCTGCTGTATTTTTATTATTTTAGTGTATTTTATTTTATTTATTTTTTTGTCTTTTGTTATTATATCAATATAGACAATTTGTCCGCCTATATTTTTATGAATAATCACAGTTATATATAATCATAGATGCCACACTGAGATGATGCCTATATATTAGAGATGATATATGCTATATATGATATATGCCGCCTCAGGGTACAGCGGGGGTACGTTCTCAGGGGTACAGCGGGGGTACGTTCTCAGGGGTACAGCGGGGGTACATTCTCAGGGGTACAGCGGGGGTACGTTCTCAGGGGTACAGCGGGTACGTTCTCAGGGGTACCGACGTTCTCAGGGGTATGGACTACGGTCCTTATATCTGGGTTGGGCTCCTCTGACGCATAGAGATGAGGTCAACATCTTCCTGTGCAGGTGGTTTCTCTATCACTTATGGTGCATTCCCACCAGGGGTGCGGGTTTGGTTTGGTATGAATGAGGTGTGGGACGGGATTTATTGGCAGGCTACACTGTGTCGGGCTGCTATGAGGTCACGATGCTTACGTAGCTGCCACGGCTATCGCCGTCCGGCTTAAACCCCGCCCTCCCATAAGGGTACTGTCGGCGGTAGAAACGCCGAACCGCACCAACACTACCTGACCTAGTCTTACTGAGCCTAGCCGCACCCCGCCGGTGGAAACGCGCCATTACAATCATCTCCAGACCCCTTCCTACCTCACCAGGATCAACTATTTATTAACATATAATAATTGATAGAAAGTGGAGTTGAATAGTGTACTCATGTCATTATAAACCTACCGATGACAACACCTTAATTATAAGTTGTACTTTTATTGGTGTGATGTTATCTAAAGTAACTTCTGTTACTTTTTATCGAATTGTCTTACAGCTTTTTCCTTGAAATGAAGCCGACATCTGTCCGCCGTCTCCCTTGATGGACGACCGAGCACAGCTGAATTCTGCTTGGCCCACTCAAACCTGGACAGTGGACAGCTAACACAACAATCAACAGTGGAGCTCAAATGAGATACCAGCGAAGGCAAACCGGCAAATGTCAAGACGTTCCTTTTGTAAAGAACACATCCGTATCTGTATTTCTAGGTGCTTTGACTCACTTTGGGTTCGACCCTTCCATTGTATGTCTCTTGAAGGTGAAATATAGAACTCTATGATGTTGGCATCTAAAGAGAAGGATGTTTTTGCAACAGAGAATGACATCAAGGGGACCCCCCACACCAAAACCCTACTGGATAGTGTCGGGGTATTTTGGCCGGTGGTGGAATTGCCAGCAACTGCCTTGTCGTAAATTATATAGAACAAAGTTGACCAAGCCATAATCATCACTTTTTTTGCCAGTTATGCCAGGCTAATGATGTGATTAGCTCGGTGATCTTTGACCTCTATTTGTTTTATTTTCATTTTTGTCATCAATCTTGTTTATTAGTGCTGCAGTTTTTGTAAATGAATAGCTTAATGAAACGACGCCTGGCCTGATCCAAGACAACATTACCCAACGACAGGGAGCTATATGCTGGGCTAAGCCGAAATAAACCTTTATAACATTACTATTGATTTTAGTATTTGACTCAAACACTGTTCCCTTTATTCCATGTATATGGTCTATTCGTCATAGTAAAAACAGCCAAAAGGTGCATTGATTTAGATCCTTAGGTCAATAGGGAATTAGGAGTGAGGCGATAAACAACGGGGTTTAGTGAGAAGGGAGTCATGAGGAAACTGTGAATGTGCGTAATGATAGCAATTTAAGAGAAAGAGTCTTCTGCCTTGCTATGGCTCAATACATGAAACCTTGAACCGAAGAGGGCTCCTCCTTCATGGAGGTCAACCTACACCCAAGGTCCCCACCTTGGGTGTAGGTTGGATTAGCATTAGCCGAGGTCAGAGGAGGTCAACGTCAATATCTTCCCCATGTTGACCATCACAGAGCTGTGTTGGTTCAGTGTGAGAGCTGCCGATACCTGTCCCAAGAATATTCCATGGCAAATCAAAGGACGGGGAAATTAATTAGACCTAAAACCTCACCTGGGTGTACACATTGCAATTGTAATTGTCTTTTATTGTTGAATTATTCAGAGAGCAGCTAAATATCGTGTTTGTCTAACATGAATTAGTCTAATAACGGCTCTGTTTGGTGGCCTGCTGACGGCAGCGGGGTGTTGAGTGAGTTACTTGATGGTCGTTTAACAGATTTTACACTTTAACAACGATGTTCTCGTACTTTCCGCATACCCGGTTCTTCGTGTTGTTCAGTCAATTACCCCATTCCGTGCCGCTCGGCAGCCGGGGCGTATCAATGGAGCAGAAGAAGAAGAAAAAAAAAAAAAACAGCCGAGGCTGAAGAAACGTTTGGCTGCCCGGGCGTCGGTCTCACTGCATCGGTCTCATGGGATGTGGCCGTGGTTCTGGCGGTACGCACACACACGTTCCGTTCTGCTGCTGTTCTGTTTGTTTCAGTGTTGCGCTTGCTCATTGTTGTAAACCTCATGTGCATTATCCTTGGGTATTTTGAATAACGCGTTTCAATAAAATGGATGAGATTGTTTTGGCTCGTGGCTACAGGCTGGAACGTCCAGGGCACTCACTGGGCAGCTCTGACTGGAAGAGACTGGATTCAACGTGTGCGTCCCAAACTAAAACGAATGTGAAGGATGGAGCCAGGAGGCACAATAAATAGCAGGGGAAATGTTACATTAACAGCGGTATAGTTTACTCAGAAGGCTATGTAAAAAGAAACTGGGTAACCGTATAGCGTCAATTCTAATGTATTTCATGATACATTTGCACCCACATTTAAACTGGGTTAAAAAGAAGCCACTACTGTCAGATAATGTCAAATAAAAAGCAACTATTAAGGTGTTTTAATAGAACTTTACAAGTAGACCACAGTACAAAATCAGTAAATAAATCTGCCTAAAAATAAATAAATCAAGCAATAAAGAGTAAAGCGCTTTGAAACAGCTTTGTAAAGAGAGAGCAGAAAGAAATTATATGGTGTGTTGTTTTTGTGTGTGTGTGTGTGTGTGTGTGTGTGTGTGTGTGTGTGTGTGTGTGTGTGTGTGTGTGTGTGTGTGTGTGTGTGTGTGTGTGTGTGTGTGTGTGTGTGTGTGTTTTGGCTTTGGTTATGTCATCACTACTCATACCATGTGTCCGGCTTGGGCTGGTATTTTCAATGCTTTTAAACCATATTTATAGCATATGTTGTAGCTTACTCATTGTCTGAGCTCCTAATCTCCTAAATAAAATGGTGTTAAGCACATATCTGCTGCAGTAGGTAGGATTTGAAAGTTGTAAAGGAAAGAAGCAGAAGAGCCAAAATCCCCGCCTCCCTCTCTGCTCCCTCCCTCCCTCTCTGCTCCCTCCCTCCCTCCCTCCCTCCCTCCCCTCCCACCAGTGAGAAGTGTTGTATTCATGGTCGACAATGATGTGTGTGCACCAATTTGATCTGATATTAACAGGGAGCGGTCCAATATCTAAATGTTCTCATACAGAGTGAGGCACAACTAGAACATTATTCAAAGACCATTTTACAGATGGTTACAGGGCAGACTCAAATTGTAGCTATTAAATCTCACCTCCATCACAGCAAGGGCTAGATAAATATTTAATTACGTCTGTAATCTCCATCAGTGCCAAGTACACATTTTTCACGATAATCTCTCTGGTGAGTAATGCACAAATGACTCAAATACAATAGTACTATTCCCACTTTGTTATACCTAAAAACAGCCAGCCAACCTCATAGATACCTATTCATCAGGAAGAGAGTCGCTTGGTGTTCTATTACTCCATAATTGAAAGAAAGAAACTGAACAATAATAGTTCTTAATAAAAACTGATATGACCAAAAAAATTAACTTGCATCCATTGCCTTCAAAGAACTATTGAACAGTCAAAGCATTGCCAGCAGCACCAAACATCTGAGAACACTTCTTGATTTGCCGTTCATGAGGCCGACGTGAATAAATGTTTCTTGCATCCTTCATTATTTGATCGTCATCGTCACATCGTTCTATTAGAAATAGCCTAGTGTGAATCGTTTCCAACTTAAACGCTATGCAGCAATACACATTGGTGAGTTGAATCCCACGATTCATCTAGGGCATGCTCCTCTGGCCAACTCTTCCTGACTGTTTTCTGTTCCCCAGACAAAAAACACTCAATCTTCTTCAGGTTCGTGCCAATAACCCTTGGAATGTTTGCCATAGCCCAGCCAGATGATCCACATCCACAACCTGGCTCACAGTGGGATAAAGCCGTCTGAGATGCGGGGACGGGCCGTACCCCTGGCTGGCCTTCAACAATGTTCCAAATGAAGTCAGCTGAATTGACAAGTGCATTCACTTGAACCTCCAATGTGTGAAAGTGAAAAACAAAGTAAGACCCAATCAAAGGCATTGTTTCGAGGTTGACCCAGGTGTGCGGAGCAGGGGCGGCGTTCCCACAAGGTCCCACGAGACGCCCGCACACACGGCGGGCGTCTCGTGAGCGGCCCCTCCGTCTTGACCTATTTTATACAGTCTATGGTCTTGATTGACACGGGAAGGAGGATTTGGAGCCATATGCAATTTAAGCCTTTTGTTCAGAGAATCTGTTTGAGATAATTGAAACGTCGCCGACTCGTTTTAGAAAGGCAGCCTCAACGCTGCCTCAAGCTGGGGCTATGGTGATGGACTGCCGTTTAGAAAAGTTATTCCTTTCCTCCCACACACATATGGACTATTTAATTAGCAATTTAATTAATTTATTGTGTTGGTGTGGGTTATCGTTGTGACTCTTTTACGCGAACATGTGTCCGGTTTTGGGCAGCGTCTTAAATTATTAAAAAGTGTTGTTGCTTGCTCATTGTCCGAGCTCCTAATCTCCTCCGAAAATGTTAAATGGCGTTCAGTGCATATTTTACTTCCACAATGTGACGCACGTTCCACATGAAACCACCTAGCTGTGGGACGCAACGTAGGGCGGAATGTGACGTTTTGGGATTAGTTTGGCTCACGCAACACCCAACGCGACTGTGCGTGACTCCGTTGGGGGGGGTCGTCAGGATTTTCTGACCTGCCTTTCACCAGGTCAGAGAGAGGGAAAAAAACGTGTCACTCACAGCTGACAATTTGTTCAGCACATGATGAAATACCTCGGCCTCTCTGACAAATAAGTCAGAGAGGGGGTGTGTGTGTGTGTGTGTCACTAGGGCGGGTGTGTGCGCCACTCTCCCACAATGCCCTGGTGGTAATTACTTCTGGTGTTGCTGTCGCTGAATGAAGAGGCAGACTCACCTTCCTCTTTTGCATTGGCCGGTGCAGGTGGCCGGGCTGATCCCTGGCAGGGGTTTGTCATTTGTAAAATAAAAAGGCACTGAACTCTAAAATCGCAAAGTTTTCATGGATTTCATAGTAGAGAGAGACTGGGAAATTGTGCCACAGAGGATGAAAGACTGAGCCAGAGAGAGAGACAGAGAGGGAGGGAGAGAGAGACAGAGAGGGAGGGAGAGAGAGAGGGTGAGAGAGAGACAGTAAGACAGTGAAACGGAGAGAGGGTGAGAGAGACAGAGAGAGAGAGAGGGTGAGAGAGAGGGTGAGAGAGAGAGAGAGAGAGAGAGAGAGAGAGAGAGAGAGAGAGAGAAAAGTGGGTGTGAGCAATGTTGATTAGACTTGTAGAATTAATTTCTCAGGAATGATAAACACCAATTATGTCTTGGTGAATAAAAACTTTGCAGTTAGCTGGAGGGGATCCTATTTAGAGGTAAAGAAATATATATAAATATGTCTCATGAATACATGGCAGCTGTTTGATATTGGACACGCAAGCTCCTCACTTTCTCCTGTGGACCGCACAAGTTTGTTTTCATCTGACTTAACCCGAGACGGATTTCAAAATAGGCTATTTTTACAATGTTGTCTTTGTCATTCGGTTGTAATCTCCACCGAGCCCTGTGTGTAGAAAAAGTAGACAGCTAGAACAGTACATATTTTTTAATAAAAGGACAGGAATTGGGCATCAAATGTGACGCCGCTTGCTTCTACAACAACAGGCCGAGGGCCAAGAGAACACGTTCACAACAAAGGTAACTGATGCTAAGGCACATTTGCTCTTTTTTCATCTGAATGTGAAGAAACAAAGATGGGGGCTGGAGGTGGGGGGGCATAGCCGCGTCAGAGTATCGGCTCTGTAATCGGGTTAATCTCTTCAGGAAGGATCACAGCTGCCAACTGTCAGATAATGCTATAGCCGTATCATTCCCACAAAAAACCCACCTATGATCCAGCTGGGCTGAAAATATCACCATCCATCCTCATCAGATGACTGTGTGAATACAGCGGGGGTACGGGGGGGGGGGCCAGAACACTTGTTTCAATTTCGAGGTACAAGCCTTTGGTTTTATTACACCCATTAATAAGAAGTTACACAGAACGGCCTCCAATATGTGGGCGGAAATTCTGTGGCGTAAACGATGACAAAGTTTTATTAACTCTTACATTGAAGGGGTTAAGTTCAATACTGCGAAGGTCATGTTTTGTGGCTAATAGGGAACAAAAATGTAAGAAATGCCTCTGCTAGGAACCTCACCAACCATACACGCTGGCGTTCCCAGTCAAAGGAATACAAAGCCCTGATAATGTGGTAAAGGTTATTTCCAACTCGATAACAACACTCATCTTTGCATGTCCTTTGGGATAATGGACATATTTGGTGAAACAAGGAATGCCGATTGCTATTCAAAAGAGCTCTTAGGTGGAGGGAGCTTCAGGCTGAGGGGGCAAAGTTATATAAAACACAGCACACACATAATTTGTATGTACCAGGCACATTGGCAAAAATAAAACATTGTTGTACATCATTATTTGAATTGCACAATCTGCAAGTGTGTGTGTGTGTGTGTGTGTGTGTGTGTGTGTGTGTGTGTGTGTGTGTGTGTGTGTGTGTGTGTGTGTGTGTGTGTGTGTGTGTGCACGTTTGTTATTGTGTGTCTGATATAAGCTAGTTAGAAGTCTCATGAGGTTATATTTTAAGTGTTTGCTAATAACATCTACTTCACGGCTGAATTCAAACTCTTGGAAGCTAAATGCACACTATTAAATAGGCAGAATAGTGGGCAAGAATATAAGCCTTCGAGTTTCCTAGTTCTCTCTGGCTTCGGGCCACTTAACATTGGTCTGTGTGTTGAGTATTAATGTAAATGTGGTTCTGGTCAATTAGAATACATAAAGTTTGCCAAATGGGAGCTGCCACTTGTTTTAGTTTTCGTGCCAGTTTCCCTGTAAAGACTAAAGATTATTATTAGCTTTTTATTATCACACATTTCTAACATGACACTACACTGACAGTTACACTGCCTTTAAAACCAGGAGACTTACTCTGTATCAGGAGAACGGAGACCACTGCTTGACATTTGGATGGAAATTCAATCATTTATCAATCTTTTTTTTTGATTTCAGCTCCGGTGCTTTGCATGTTCATGCCCAAGAATACTTTGCATCCACTTGAAGCAAATCAATGAGGAACATTCAGCAGTGGCCAAGACATGGTCATTTTTACTTTTACTACTTGTATGGTGATGTAGCTAAAATGGCAATATCCCTCAACTTTATGATGTCACTGTTCTATGAAATTAATGTCTAAAAATCACAGAATTGAAACCTGCCACATCAGTAAGATTTAGTATTTGTCATCGGCTGGACCACTTATGAATCAAACCATCTCTCGATCCAGGGCCTGAACACCTGTCCCATTATTTCCAACTGTCAGATAAAGCCCCAGTGACCTACCAGCAGTGTCTCCCCTGCCTCTGGAAGGGAGAAGATACGCCTTACGGGGGCTCATGCTTATCTCTTCATAAATGCTTCTAGTCACAACGTGGGGATGGAAACTAGCTGTCACAAGGCCAGACAGCCAGACATCCAGTGGCCAGTAAGAGGACACATGGGCAGTGGAGGAAGTTACACTCGGAGAAGACCCGTGTTCAGCTCACTACCGTAGTTTAAGTTCTCCTTTGATTTTACGGTCTTGAGCATATTTCTTGGACAATTATTTAGACAATGAAACTGTAGCATGTCCAAATGCTAGCCATGACTGCAGCGTAGTACCGGCACTTAAGTTGCCATCCCATTTTAATATCTCCTTCGGCTTACCTGTCAGCCCTGAGGAACTGCAAATAGCACTGTCCTAAACCATTATGTCACCGAGGTAGGCAGATCAGGGGTCGGCGCTGCATAGTGTCTTTGAGACATTAACACACGTCAGGTGCCGTGCATAACCTAATCAGGGCTAATAGCTACAGAGGGCCGAAGGCGGCACAGCCTTGCGCCGCAAGAAAAGGAAGTCACCTTTAACCAATGCCCAACTAGCACTAGCACTAGCATGAGAGGCTTGTCCACTGCATTGGGCCTACACCAAACAAGTGTCGAGCTATTGATTAGGGTTCCAAGCCTCCTCTTTTACAGTATGTTTTGTCCTTCTCAACTCGTAATTTAGCCAATTTTCTAAAGACAAACAATGATTTGACCCGTGGAATGAGTATTAAATAAGCTACGCTAAAGGAGCTGATTACTTTAATGGTCCTCCAGATATATATATATATACTGTACTTTATACAGCCTCCTGGTAGTCAGTGTCTTTAACAGTACAGCTCACAGTATGGAATGACTGTGGGAGGCTGCTGCACTGTCCCGAACAAAACCAAAGCTGCAGGTCGAATCTCTCTTCATTACGGCTATTCTTTGGAAAGAACAAAGTTCACATCCAAGAGTGCTCCATTGATGCTCCTCTAGTCAGTCTGGGGTTTTTAAAAACCTTGTACAGCCTCTGCTGCCATTTGTAGTTTGAATTTCATCCAAAAAGGAATGAAACTGCTTTGCATGTACTCAGGCGGTGAGAACATCAAAGTCTCAATCGGGTGATGGAATAAAGTGAATAAAGAGTTTGCGGTATTTCAGCTTCATGATTACTGAATGTTGCATTAAATATACGCCAAAAGGCCCAATGGTGTATCCCAACGAGTGGATAGCAATTTAAAAAAAAAAAGACTATTCATTTAGGTTTAGCCTAATTGCAGATCGAGAAGATCGACACTGCTATAGCCGAACTTCTGGAGGGAGGCTGCACAGCGCGGGGGCCGGAATTACACAGCGTTTCCTGGGTGTGTTCTTTCAAAAAATAAATGTATTAGTTTCAGAAGAGGTTTCAGAAGATGGTTTGGTTGCCTTCCTACGTTCTCCGCCATTGAGAAGTGGTTCATTTCAAGCACATGTGATTGAAGGCAAGATGTTTTCCCCGAACCAAGCACTGAAGACATGCCCTGCTTGATCAGAAATGAGCCGGGTGCGGTCTAAAATGGGCTAAATGGGCTTATACAGAGGCAGGCTCAGTCAACTCTAAACAGATCACAGCGCATTTCACTCACTAACAGCTGGCAGATGGCAATGCCATTTCAAACAAGTTACACTCACATTATAGCTTTCAAATCTCACCTACAGCCCCTTTAAGGGGGTTATTGCCAAATTGTGATTATTTGGCTTGGATCTTTTGAACATACTTCCATCTTTATGTTTAAAAAACGATCCTGCACGTGAACATGGTCTGACATTGCATCACAACAGATGTTCGCTACAGCATGTATGGTGTTGTTTATATTCTTCAGGAAGGTAGGGAACTGAAAAGCTTGACCCCTTGTCGCAGTGTTTCCACCAATATCTTGAGATGAAAGTCTGAAGAAGATGAAACGTCTCCAGAGTTATCCCCGGAGGATGGTAGTCTGTGCATTCGCTTCAGAGGCGTTCAATAGAGCAGAGTGTAGGTGGAAGGGATCAGTTCGAATGAAACCCCCCAATCTGACCCGCCATCCAGTACTCCAAGTCTCCTAAGTTCTAATTGAAAGCGTTGTGCTAAAAAAGTACAAGGCGGCCTTTGACATCCAGCAGCCCTCCTGAGAGAGCTCGGGGGTTACGGGTTAGATGTTTTGGGTTAGATGGGTACGGCTTTAGATGTGGTGAAGGCCTTCTCCCTCAGATCTGACCACACCCTGGAGGGGATTTTAACAAGATGGACGTCACTGTTGTAGCTGTCAGCTCGAGTTGTGTTTGTGTTTGTTTGTGTGTGTGTGTGTGTCCGGGTGTGTGTGTGTGTGCGCGTGTGTGTGTGTGTGTGTTGACAAACAAGTTTTGATAAGTTTGATAAAGGTCTTGAGTCTTGAAAGTTTAATAATGATCCAGCGTCATTCACCAGTGCATCTGCTTCAGATTAGCTCCGGCTATGCTGCTGGGCAGACATTATTACTTTGAAGACTCCTTACTCTTGAAGGAGGTTCATTATGTTAACGGGATATGTGACTGGTGCCCTGTGCTGACCCTCCCACGTTGGTTCGTAGCTTATCCAATTTCAAGTTGCTCTGTGGATGACGTTTACAGAGCAACCAGTCAGGCTGTTATTGAATTCATCTCTCTCTCTCTCTCTCTCTCTCTCTCTCTCTCTCTCTCTCTCTCTCTCTCTCTCTCTCTCTCTCTCTCTCTCTCTCTCTCACATCCCACTCTCGTACTGGCTGTCATGTATAACCCTTGCATTAAATCAATAGAAAGCCCCCCCCCCCCCCCCCCCCATCGCTCCTCTGGTGTCGCTGACCTGCTGGTGTCTGCTCACACCTTCTCTAATTAATTCTGGTGGAACTGTCATCATTGTCATCATCCTCCACCTCCCTCCACCACCTACCCTCTCTTCCTGTCCATTTATTTTACACACACTTCTAGTTTAATAACTCGTTCTGAGTGTGTGATCTAGTGTGTTGGTTTGTTTACATGCATAAACACATACAAATATGTAATGCTGTCAATGGTCATCGTCAAACTGGTATCCACATAAGCATGTTATATATGTGTGTGTGTGTGTGTGTGTCTGTGTGTGTGTGTGTGTGTCACTGCGACCGTGACATTACCATGGCCGTGACACCACTGTCTTGATTATATTATTTTATGTGCCTGTGTGTGTGTGTGTGTGTGTGTGTGTGTGTGTGTATGTGTGTGTGTGTGAGCGTGTGCGTGTGCATGCGCGTGTGTGTGTGTGTGTGTGTGTGTGTGTGTGTGTGTGTGTGCATGCGCGTGTGTGCGTGTGTGCATGTGCATGTGTGTAAACCCACACTCAACTCATCTGATGTAAAGAATTACCCAACTGGCTCTCTTCTACCATTTCATTTCAAAACACTGGTGTGTATGCAACCAAACTCTCTGCATAACATAACAATAACCTCATGGAACCTCACCGGTCTGGACGGGCCACTGAGACAACTGAGTCTGCCCTGCTCATTCTTCACATTATCGAGAACAGCCTCCCTCAGCTCCGCCGTCGCCTTGGACACGGTGAACCACTTAGCACGGGGATACTCAGGCTCTGCACTCTCCGTGTTCACATCCCGGCTCACGGATCGCGCTTACGGGGAAACCTGGGGAAGGATTTGGCTCAGATCCTTGTGGTCTCACTGCTCTCGGTCCCTCGGGCTTCTGTCCTGGGGCCCATCCTCTTCCCTCTGCACACCAAGTCTCCGGCTTCAGTCATTCACTCCGCGTGGCCTTTCCTACTGCAGCTATGCAGATGACACATGACTAGCTCTAGTCTTTTTTTTTTCCGGTAGAAGCACGAATCTCTGCGCCTCTGGCTGACTTGTCCCCCCTCTTGATGTCGACAGACCGCCTGAAGCTCAACCTGGACCCAGACTGAGCTGCTCTTCTGCTCTTCCAGGGAAGGCATCTTTCTTCCTCACAACCTCTCGATCAGAATTGACGACTATGGGCTCGCCTGTGACTCGGACAGCATGGGAAACCTGGTGTGTGTGACGCTGGAACCCAGCCGTCGTTCGCCGCTGCCAACATCACTGCGACGACCGACTGACCACCTGCTCCTGCAGATTCATTGCTGCACAACACCGCGAGGATACGTCCGTTCCTCACCAAGAAGCCCACCCAGGTTCTGGTCGAGGCTCTTCAAGTCATCTCATGTCTTTGGCCACTGCAACTCCCTTCTGGCTGGTGTGCCGGCGTGTGCCATTGGTCCTCTCATGCAGCTCATGCAGAATGCTGCAGTCAGGGCTGGTAGGCCCTAGCTCGTCTATTATGCTCAAAAACTGCCAAATGGCTCACTACTCCCTTGGGTACTTGGTACCCTCAGAATCCGCTCAGCAAATTCTCGGTTGTTTGCTGTCCTGGCTCTGGCTCCACAAAGGTGGAACGAGCTCCACGCGCAGGCCGAAGAATCAACCGTTCAGATTGCATCTTTGGACCATGATGAAATACAATGAATCTCTATCTATTGTTTCTATTTTGTAGCACATGAAAGTGCTTTCTATGTCTCTTAATAAATGTAATGCAATGTAATATACATATATATTATATATATATATATGTGTGTGTGTGTGTGTGTGTGTGTGTGTGTGTGTGTGTGTGTGTGTGTGTGTGTGTGTGTGCATTCCTGTGCGTGCATGTGTGCCTGTGTGTGTGTGTGTGTGTGTGCGTGCATGTGTGCCTGTGGTAGTGTTTGTTTGTGTGTGTGTGTGTGTGTGTGTGTGTGTGTGTGTGTGTGTGTGCGTGCGCGTGTGCCTGTGTTAGTGTGTGTGTGTGTGTGTGCCTGTGCCTGAATGCATGTGTGCCTGTGGTAGTGTGTGTGTGTGTGTGTGTGCCTGTGCCTGAATGCATGTGTGCATGTCCTATGCCTATGTGTACGTGGTGCTGCTGGCGTTCACTAGGTTAACGAGGAGCAGGCAGGACTGGAGGCACGTTATGAGTGTGTGAACAGCCTGCCCCCCCACCCCCACCCCCCCCCCCCCCCCCACTTCTCCACATTCTGATGCTGATCAACAATTACAGCCCATCATGCCAAACGCCATTCACTCACCATGACCCAAACAAGGAAGACGAACATACAAAGTGGCAGACAAATCCCTTTGCATTTGCCCGGTGTCACGTCAAGGTGATTTCTACTGCCTTTTATCACAATTAGAGTTCAGCGGGGCATCGCGGCCCCTCATCCTAATCAGCCTTGACACCTAATGGCCTTAATTCGGTAGAAGACATCCCAGTGGGGAAAAGCAAGAAACCACGGGAGGGAGCAGCCCTTCTCCGATTGGTTCCGAGCGGGCACTGAGGGACCCCTCTGGCATAAGACTCTCCGATATTAAAGTAAAGTAGAGACAGCTGAAACCTGCCTTTAAGCTGCTTGCACACCGCCGCTCGGCAACTCGCCGCCGTCACCACCATTCATTTCAATGAGGGACGGTCGGACCAGGAAGCGGTCACCGCCCCCCACGTGAAACGCGCACAGATTTTGCCGTACCGCTCAGCTTCCAGCGGCAGCAGCGGTAGCAGCCGGCGCCGTCGGGCCCTTTCACATCGCCGCCGCGCGGGACCCTCCGGCAGCGAGGCGATTGTTATCAGGGCGGTTGCCGCGATGCGGCGGCGATGTGAAAGCTGCTACAACAGAAGAAGAGTAAGGAAATCTCTCCAGGGGGATGATGTGTTGTCACCCATCAAAGGCAACGGGTAGGCATGGAAGGGAGAGAGAGGACAGATTAATATCATCGTGTTGCGTTTCTTTCAATTCCTTTTCCCCTATAATGGACACTTTTGCACCTCGGTGCCGTATGGCGACGGGCCACTGCTCAGGGCGCTTGCGGGAGGAGCGGCACGTCCTTCGTGTCCTTCAGGAGTCATGGCCTTGCTCACGCGACATCCTTGCAAAGGTCTCAGTGTGTGAATGCCCATTCAATCACCCACGTTGCACACATGGCACGCACACGCACACACGCACGCACACACACAATAACCTACACACCAGAAAAGAAAAAAAAAAGGCTTCCCAGGTGTCATCTCTCCTTCCTGCCAACACTGCAATATGCACAAAAGGTTCACCGGTCATCCATCTTCACATCGACACACACGCATACACACACACACACACACACACACACACATACATACACATACACACACACAAGCATACACACCATTATCTGGGCCTCCAGCCGGGAGGTTGATGTGATCATGTGTGTCTATCTGCCTCTGGTGTCCTATGAAGGTGCCTGGCTGTGACTGCCATATCATTGTAAAGGTTCACCCCCCCCCCTCGACACAAGAACACTCATTCACACACACCGACGCACACTCACACACACACACACACAATGTAGTGAATGCAGTATGGGGAATGCTTTCTGTGTAGTTTGTCCCTGAGTTTGCCAAGGTGTTCAAAAGGCTTACAAAAATACATTTAGGCAAAAGCAAAACAGGACAAGCTGTTTAAAGATTGGCTTTAACATGTATCGGGCAAGATGTGTGTGTGTGTGTGTGTGTGTGTGTGTGTGTGTGTGTGTGTGTGTGTGTGTGTGTGTGTGTGTGTGTGTGTGTGTGTGTGTGTGTGTGTGTGTGTGTGTGTGTGTGTGTGTGTGTGTGTGTGTCGTAAAGGCGTGTGTGCAGTATGCATTCGTGTGTGAGTGCGTACGTGCGTGCATGCGTGTGTGTGTGTGTGTGTGTGTGTGTGTGTGTGTGTGTGTGTGTGTGTGTGTGTGTGTGTGTGCTTGTGTGTGTGTGTGTGTGTGTGTGTGCGTGTGTGTGTGTGTCGTTGGTCGTTGTGATGAGCCAGTTTATGAGGTGACCATTTTCTGGGCCAGCTTTGGGGCAAGAACCCGCAAGTGTTCAAACCAAGTGTAGTTTAAGCCTTTTACTAGGCTTCATCCCCTCTCTGTTGGCCTGGTTTGTGTCACTGTACGCCTCCATCCATGTAGAAAACTGTTTTTATTTGTTATTTGTGTGTAATCTTTTTTTTGTATCATACATCTCCTCTGCCAGGTGCCAGCCAAAAGGTCGAGATTCAAAACAATGTTCTAAACAACAATATTAGTAACACCTGTTGGGTTGCCTTTTCAACGCCACGGTCAGAGAGTCACGAGACAAACAAGCCTGCATAGGCTACCCTGTTTAGACCCCCCCCTCTCTCTCTCTCTCTCTCTCTCTCTCTCTCTCTCTCTCTCTCTCTCTCTCTCTCTCTCTCTCTCTCTCTCTCTCTCTCGTGGCAGAGGTGATTGGGAGCCCACCTCGGCAGTTTTTGCATAATTCATCTCATTATTCCTGAGCGTGAGGTAATTAACCTGATATATTTCCTCGGTCGACGCTCTAATTGGAGCAATCCTTCCGACATCACTGGCAGCCGTGTGTGACGTGGGGGGGGGGGGGGGGGGTGGACAGCGAACGGGACAGGGAGGGGCTGCAGAGTTTAGCCGGGGCGGGTGAAATATAGATGGCGTGGCTAAAAATAGTGTCTCGTATAAGCGTGCTTCTCATTCAGAGGTGGAGAGCGTTCCTTCCATATGTTGCGCATGCATGAGGCTGCGTGGCTTTAATTATCCTCTCCTTCCACGTCCATTATCTCCATTTTCCTTTGGCGACCTATTTGGTTCTGTGTAGCAGACTACTACCTTTTTGCTGCACTAACGGCGCAGAATGCACTATATTATATATATATATATACCAAGAGTGGATCCGGGGATGCTGGACTATAGGTAGAGGAGCAGGGGGTCGCCAGGGGTGCCATAACGTACGGGGGAATTGATTGTAAAAGTCAGAGCTCACAAACAAATAACGGAAAATAACGGAACAAAACAGCAAAACAGAGCTCGCTGTACCGGATGCTTTGACACTGGTAGTGATGGCTTTGCGTACATATAGTTCCATGTGTATCTATATTTTAGGTACATTTTGGTGTATATTTGCAGATATTTGTTTATATGTGTTTGATCCAATTTGGGTTTACATGGTTTACTATAGTTACATTTTATTTTCTATTCCCTGTTCCTGTTATTGTGTTCCGTCTTGAGCAGGGCAATGTGACAAACAATACATTTCAGGATTAATATACTGAATCTGAATCTCTCTCTTGGAATCTGAGAATTAAGTGAATCCGAAGCTCTCTCTCCAAATGGCAGGAGAGAAGGGCATGGAGGACGAAAAGTTGGTCCTTCTGTCTGTCCGTCTGTCCTCTGTGTTTTGTGACTTGCATTGTTCCTACCCACTGGTCTCACTCACAACTTTAATGATTCTAGCTGTCTGCCATTGTGTTTATACTCTGCAAACGCACACCTATTAGAGACTAATATAGCTTAATCAAACATTATCCAATCATGCTTCCTGATAGTAGAATGTATTAGAGTCACTGATGTTTCGCTGTTGTTGTATTAAGTATAATAACATGTAACAATAGATCAATAGAACAATAGACAACAATAGATAAGCTGGCTCTGCCAGATTATCTTCTTTAAGGTTCTTTCAAACAAGAAAGTTACCTGGAGTCATAAGAGATCAGTTTCACTCATCAAGCTCACACATAGCATCGCAAACAGTTACAAAAGAAAAGCAAATACAAATACAAAATAAGCAACTGTTACAAAAGTTCAACATATAACTAGACAGACAGACAGATGGCTTGATAAATATATTTTCTTTTCGTATGGGGAATCTTATCTAAGTGATAAATAATACAAATTCACTTTTTTTTCATTTGGACATGACCTGGAACTGCACTGCGCCCCCTACTGTGCACAGGCGCATAAATATTACACACCGCTTCCTTGCACAGGAGCACAAATTAGGCGAGAGCTGTCAGGGTGAATACGGGGCACGCTTGAAAAGATGTCTGTGTTGCGCAACTGTGTGACTGTGAAGTGGAAGAGGACTCTAATGGCCTATTAGAGCCCATTGTGGCTCGCAGTGGGCCGGTTCTGACAGCTGGATGTTTTTGGCTTGAATTGAGCTCATTGCCCTGGAAGGGTCCGCCACCATTCAGATGTGTGTGGGGGGGGGGGGGGGGGGGCGGTGCAATGGGTTGAGTCCAAGAGGTCAGAGAGAATAGTGGTGGAGACAATTTAAAAAAAAAATAAAGACTTAGTTGAAATGAAGGTTGAAAAGGTAGATGATATGTGTCACCGGCGCATATCTGGGGTAGGGCAACGGTCGTTTTGGTAATCCAACCTTTTATAGGGAAGATATTTTAGTTAGGTGCTGAAATAAGTTCAATAGATGGGGGGCTGTAGTCACACCAGCCCTGTATTTGGATGGAAGCTTTCACAAGTTTCACAAACATTTTAATAGAATACATCACCAGATGACCTGGGTGTGGACACGGCGGGCACTCTGCCGATACCCGATCGAAATTAAGTGGGTAAGAAAAAGTTACTGCGCTTCTCCGATGGCATGGAGGGCCAAAAATCCTGATTGAAAAACCAATGCACTACAGTCTTCTTCTTAGTTCTCAGAGTTCTTAGAATAGGTCCGGCAGGGATTGCATCGGGTCAACGGTA
>NC_140274.1:21644914-21672414 GCF_964030765.1 Micromesistius poutassou
GGCTGCAGCAAATCAGCTGAGCACAATTCCTTCCTAATCCCCTGTGCCTGCCTAGCCCCCCCCCCCCCCCTCCCCACCATGAATAAAAAAATAAGTGTAGCTGAGAGTGGGGGAATGCGTTCAACAAATAAGTCCCAAGCAATGCCTTCCTTCCTCTGATCTCCGGCACCCCCCCCCTCCCCCTCGCCTCTTTGAACAGGAGCAGCTTTGAAGTGAGCAAAAGATGAGTTGAGTGCGCGTTGGTGTGGGTGTGAAACATGTGCTGGTGGGGTTTTTTTCCCTGCGTCAATGGCGCGTTGTAAACAGATTCCGGTATGAATGGACGAGGTTCATCCTTAATGGGGTTTTCCTGCAGGAAAAACTGCCATTCATAAAGCCAGGCAGACAAGCAGAAGCTCATTTGTATTTGCGGCTGTCATCCATTGCTGTGCGCCGATTAGAATAGGGTTATTTGTTTCTATTGACACGTTAATGATGTTTTAGTATAGGATTACACTTTATTAAACAATATATTTGTAATTTTGTATTGTAATTATTCTCCTTTTTTGTTAATTTTCAAACAAGAAGTGTTTGTAAAGACGTGTTGTCTTGCATTAACCGCGGGGGGGAAATGTTTTTTACAAATATCAGACTAAATTATTTGTGTGAGCATTGAACCGAATTGATTACAGCTGGGAGTTGACATGGCATTATTCCAATTAATGTAAAAATGCTAAAGCTAATAACAAAAACATCCCCCCATAAAATTATGGATCTTCAGCACGGTAAAAGGCAGGTGTAGGATAAAAAAACAGGTGGGTATACCAGAAAAACACACTGTGAGGAGCTGTGCATGCCACCATGCTGTAGAGCTGGAGTTCACACCAGCCTGCAGGCCAATGAAACACGGGCCAGTTGGACGTGCTCATTTGGGTTATGGACACGATATATTATCCTTTACTCATGTTTACTCTTTACCGTTGCTGTAGGTATTAGGAGTTTGAGGAGAAGAAAGCAACATTTTCAAATTATTCCATTAGAGCATCCCCTCCCTCTCTGCCTATTTATCCGCCTTTCAGAAATGGTGATCCTAGCCCCTTTATCCTTTTATGATGACAAACTTGCTGAAATGATTACATGTTATCATTTCAGGAATATTACTGGGGCTGAATGACAGGGAGACCCAAAGCAGCACTAATGAACAAAATACTGACAACATGAACACAAGTCACACGAGGCAAAGAAAACTCCAGAATGGGGACTGGGCGCTAGTGGTGGCTCGTTCGCGAACGAATCAGTTCGAACGAACGACTCTTTAAAACGAACAAACCGACCTGATTCGCGGCTCTCGTTCGTCGTCGTTCGTCTCGTTCGCCGAGACTCGACTCCCAGCTCCGCCCACTAGTCGCTGACTCGCGAGTCGCCGTTCGTTCACTGACTGTGTTTAGCAGTGAAGACTCGAGGACTGAGAAGTCACGAGAGTCAGCCGGGTAACAACATCCCGATTCCGAACATTAAGCACTCCTCAGCTAAAAGGAACTTAGTTAATCTTATGTTGATTGATGACCATTTGCACCATTGCACGATCGTGATTCGTTTGAGAATGAGAACGAGGGAGGAGCTGAGTCTGACCGACTCGGCATTCGCGAACGTGCATTCGCGATTCGTTTGAACGAGAACGAGGGAGGAGCCGAGTCTGACCGACTCAGTGACTGAGAATCATGATTCACCGCTACCGGAAATGCGAACGAACGAATGAACGACTCTTCTTGGCGAACTGACCGACGCGAACTGATTAATTCAAATGAATCATGAAATCCACCACTACTGGGCACTAGCCCCAGTGCAGTGCAATAGCCACCCAAGTGTGCCTAATAACCTTATAATGAGTTCAAGCAGCATTTTGGAGCCGCATTCTCACATTCCCCATAGCATTAGGCAATAGGTACAAGTATCTCACATCTTGGTAGATGAGAGAGAAGTAGGTAACCCAGCTAACAAAGTACCGCTCTTAGCTAATAATGTATGGCCTAACAACCTAATCGTTCTACCATAGGGTTCATAAGTGGATGTAGGGCCCTTTAGAACCTAAAAGCACAGGTCACATACTTTCAACATAATGTCAAGAATATACTGTTGAATGTTACCTGTAATGCCTTCCCTGGGCAATACAATACAAGCTAGTCGGATGTAAAGATCTGTACTAAAAGAATGTGATTGCAATCATAAAGAAGTAAAGTGAAAATAAGGCAGAGATGTAATTAATTTTCGATCTCTTCCTGAACTCAGAAGAGCAGAAGGACGTCAATTTGAATGTACTGCAACTTTCTCAAAATAATGCATCAATTGAGTATTTTGTATTTTTACATCCCTCTTTTTATCTGTAGTCAAAAGAAACAAAGATACTATAGGCCCATTTTTTTTTAAACAACGTAAAACTATCAAATGATTTACACAAATTATTGAACCACAAATCAAATTGGGGAAATATGTGTTTAAATTCTATATACGTAAATATAACCAGAGCCTTGGGCTACTTAAATAACAAATGCTTGGCCTTCTCTTCTTATCCACTAAATTATTAAGTTATTCAAATGCGATCGGATCATTATACAGTGCAGAACTAGCATTTCCTGTATTTGTAATTAACAGTGTTGTTTTGCTCCTCCAGAAGAACCCTTTGGAGTGTGGAACCATTTCCTGCTAATGGTGCACTATGGTTCCTCCAAGGTGTTGCTGTTCACGGCCCGGGGCCTCGTCTCAAAGACCTGTTTGTAGTTTGTTTATCGAGCTTCCTGAGGACAGGGACCCACAGACAACAAGCAGACAACAAGCAGAAGAGCAAGCTCCTAAATATACAGTGTTCAGTAACCAAACATTCTCCTTTTGTGCCTCTAAAGACTATATGAAATATATATAAATATGGGCTTTGACAAGGGAAATAAAAGAATGAAGACACAGACTCAGCCGGCCTCAATGTGCTCGAGGCAACACTGAGACGTGAATCATTCACAGATTCGTGATCCCTCCACTTCATCCTGAAACAAGCGCCACGGTGAAATCTCGAGGGCCATTTGAAATGCACCGGATGCATCTTTAATCCGAGCTCCTGCTGCTCTAGCCAACGGAAGATCACGAATAATAAATCGATTATCCTTTTCCTTTTTTTATTTCAACCCAAATGCTGTGGCACAATGAGATGTCACACTTTTGTGAGGAAATGTTATGTCAACCTGTGTATGTCAACCTCTCCAAAACAAATATTCTAAAATGTGAGATGTAATTGCATTGCAATATCACAGCACTCTATTTCACAAAACCCCTGCAATAAAGTTTATCTGTATATCAAAACAAATCACAGTATGACCTTGTCCAGCATTTTCATTTGAATGCCAGCAGCATATTTTTTAATATGAATTGGCCTTTAACCAATTTTGTATTTGCATTTAATTATACAAAGGAACACACTAGCAAAAAAAAAAAGAAAATCCATAGGAATAAGGTTATTGCTTAGGTTATGTTTCAATAGAAAAAGAGAAGCTGAAAGAAGAAAATGTCTTTCTACAAGTATTGAACTTGACCAGTCCTGGGCCTGTAGTGGTCTACAATGTGATGATTTTGGCTGGGTGTTTATTTATCAATCTTCTATTGTTCACGTGCAACACTCCTTTTAATTGTTCAAAACGAATGGTCAATTTGTAATATTTTACCTGTATACTGCCTACGCCCAACAAATATCGGAACGTTATTTAAAGTGATGGGGTGTGTTTAAGATCGTGGTTACCTTTCTGCATTTCAGAGGGCAGAGTTTTGCATTGTTGTTCATTGTCGTGGAGTGATGATGGTACTACATAAACTGCTGTCAAAAGATAATTTATTAACATCTATTTATATCCAGATAACACGTAAAAAAACTAAAAATAAAAAAAATTGAGTTTCATTTAATTAAGTGACAACATTTTTAATCATCCAACCATAATCTAATTGGGTTGTGCAGTGTGATGATTTGCGCCTTTGCGTCACTGCAGACAAAGGCGTTAGATAAACAGATAATAGATAACTTAGAATTAAAAAATCACCAGAGAATTGACACAGAACACCCACAGAATAGAAAAAGGAAAGAGCAATGCAAATCAAAGGGACTATAGAGAATAGCCCTCCAAAAAAGTTATTATGAATAAAGCATGAAATGTAAATGACTACAAGTACTGTAATAATTGTACACAAACGTCTGATAGGGTAGCTTATAGAATTAATGTGTAAGCTATTTGGTAGTTTAGAATAAAAAATACTTAAAGGGATACTTATTGAATCATGAAATTAAATATTATAGTTTGCAACTTTGCACCACTATGGCATTCTATATGGAACCATCTATTGGGCTTATTTTCCATCTAAATGGTAATGTATTATAAGGCCAAAAACTGTATACTTTACAGAGTTAAATTACAACCAGGAAAAGAACATGCAGCTACGATGTAAGAAAATTAAAATACTGTATCATGCAGCAAGGTACTGTAGGCCGACATATAAAAACCAGTTGCATCTCATTTGCACATTGATGAGCATTTAGTTAAATATTTTAGCAGCTGGTGGCTACCTCAAAATGAAAGGGTTTTCAAAAGCTTTACTTTGAAAGTTATTTTCAGTGGGCAGAAGTGGTTACTGAATTGCTGCATCTGTCCCATTGTATGTGCAAATATAAAAAACATGGTTAATTGCTGTACATAAAGGTACCTGATATTCTGAGATGTATTTGACCTGCATGAGCCAGACGGGGGCTGGTGCTCAAACAGCATCAGTGACTCATAAGTGATACTTTAACTGATTATTTTTGCATTTTTATGCTTTTATGATAGAAGGAGATATACAGGAAGGTATGGGAGAGAGAGGGGAGGACATGCAGCAAAGGACCTCGGGCAGGAATCAAACCCGGGTCTCTGCGATCAGGACTCAGCCTTAATGGTACCATGTACCCGGTACCATGGTACCATGTACCCGGTGAGCCACCGGGTGATTGACATCATTGATGATTTTGAAAAGTGTTTAGACACCTTCTCCAGGGGGGACTCCCGCTGGTGCCCCACACAGAGGTCCAAAGTAGGGATGTGGTTGGGGAAACCATTTTCTTCCAACCAGTGGTCAATGCGAGGCATGTAGAATAGACGTCACACTGGCAGATTGCAGAGAGCTTTCTCAGGTCGATGCATATAGGCGCAAGGATCAATCCTTCCTTGGGACAATGATGATGAAGGCGCAGCCCTATTCACTACCAGACGGTGTGATGGTGGTTCATCTCTTCCTTCCAACAGTTGCTTCACAACAAAACATTCTCACTCCGAGTTCGGCAAAAAATCGACGCCAGGGGTTTCTGCGTCAACTGCTGACGCAAAGGGTGTCCTTGTGCGTCTTCATTCGATGCAGGGGGTTTGTAATCCCTCCACGGCGATATCTGACGCAGGGAAAGCACTCCCGCTTGTGCATTTAGGGTTTGGGTAGTAGTGGTTAGGGTTAGGGTAGTAGTGGTTAGGGTAAGGGTTAGGGTAGTAGTGGTTAGGGTTAGGGTTAGGGTTAGGGTTAAGGTTAGGGTTACGAACTTATCACTGTTCGCCGTGGAGGGATTACATTGCAATGAGTTTAAAAAAAACCTGTGTCGAATTAAGACGCACAATGACCACCCCTTGCGTCAGCAGTTAACGCCAAAAGCCCCTGAACAAGCATCGATTTTTGACGAACTCGGAGTGAGACTGTGCTCTTTCCACAACCCTCGACCATTGATCTGCTCAATATGGAGGACATGCCACAGAAGGTTGCTGTTGGAAGAGGTCAGGGAGAACTGCAAAGACCTCCAGCTCCTCACTCTGGGCCCTCCTGTTCAGGTGACCCACCTCCCTTTATCCATTCTGGTCTTCCATGACCGCCCTTCAGGAGGGATGCAGGGGTCTGTCCTCAGAGCCGTCTCCTTCCAGGCCTGGAGGAGGCTGAAACAGAAGATCTGCTTCTCCTTGACCTGGTCTAGACGCCTCACTCCGTACGTACGTGGCTGGACTCAGCTTCTTCTGCACAATGCAGGAGCCCATCCACACCACTAGGATGCTGCTGGTGGATGTTTGTTTGGGGCTGTGGACACGTTTGTGTGTGTTTGCATCTCATTTAAGCCCTAGCAGGACAAAGGAGAGGTGTGTGTGTGTGTGTGTGTGTGTGTGTGTGTGTGTGTGTGTGTGTGTGTGTGTGTGTGTGTGTGTGTGTGTGTGTGTGTGTGTGTACTTAACAGCTATTGAAGGATTGGGAGCTCCATCACACAAGGGTCTAAGTCAAGTCTAGTTGGCCTTAATTTACATTTCGTAAACATTGAGGTTTGCTGAGGGGAAACAGCTGATTCTCATGTTTCTACTGCATCGCACACAATTATGGAACAACACCATTTTAAAAAAAAAGTTTGAATAATGTGTGTGGTAACTTTCTCTAGTCAGATTATGTATTTCAACATTTGTAAACACGTAACACGTAAAGTAGATAGTGTTGGATGGTACATGAGAGAGGATGATGTGGGGGATGGAGAGACAGAGACACAAGCAGACACAAAGAAAATGACTGTGATTTGTTGGAGTCTAGGTTGATGATCAAAACAGTGTCTCTCTTACTTTGCCACTGTCTGGAGCTTTTTTTGACTCATGCATTTTTTATCCCTATATTACAAAGCAAATGTGTCTCCTGGTGCAAAGCAAGTCTCCTGGTACAACAATAGACATTGACCAAGATTTATGTCTCTTTGCATTCTAAGAAGCTAGCTTTTTTTGCAGCCCAACACTGAACATCCCTGGTGTTTTTGATCCTAATAAATCTGAACTAAAATATAAAAAAACGTGGGCTGCCACATCCTCCGGCAACCCTTCTTCCGTCTCAAGAGCATAACCATTTTGGAATTGAACACTGATGGATAAAAAGGTGTGTGTTATGTTGTGTTGTGATAGGTCGAGGATGAGTTATCAAGGGAAGTAGGGCATGGACTACACCGGATTTGTCAATCATTACCGGCAAACTCTAGTCAGCACTTAACCAAGCCTGGGCCCTGGGTATCCATTACTGTTTCAGAGGCAGACAGCAGGCCTTCGCAGGCAGCGATCTGTTATGCAGCCAGAGATGAATGCGACCTGACAACAGTTCTGGATTAAACCTTCTCAGCACACTGAGGCTCTGTGAAGCGCTGCAGGGACATCAGTTCTCCGTTCTGCTCGGCTGACATGTGAAACAATGACGTAGCAAACACTGGGGAAAGTTTGGAAAACATCAAGGGTGCTGCACTTCTCTGCGCTCTCATGGTTAGGACGAGTAATTCTGCTTGTGGTGTCTGTCCATTGGGATATATATTTTTAAATAGTTTATAGTTTTAGTTTATAGTTTTAAAGACATATTTATTGATTCCTGATGCTAGGGGTCTCTAAATCAAAACTGTAACAAATAACCTTGTTTGATGACGTTGTGTTAAGTCACGTTTATTCACGTTAATTTATTTCATTCAAATGATATTCTCGCAAGTAGCATAACCTTCAAACAGCTGTAGATAATGTTATGTGGAGTAGCCCAGCGCTGTTCAGTGGTCAAGACAATCGAACAAAAAGAGCATTTTGAACATTGTTGTAACTTTATAACGTGCCGTCCACATTAGAGCGCTCCCCACATAATTAGATTCTACTTAGTGGTAGCCAACCCATCACCTTTAAAAAGGTTCTAAGCGCTTTTTAGAAGTGTATCCAGCTAGCTCTGCCACAGTAAAACGCAGGTCCAGAAATGTGTGGATTTTCGGGGTGGGTGTAATGCACATAGAGATAATAATACAGGTTAAACTGGCATATATAATATATATTATAAAACGGGTGGCTTAAATCAAGCGATCTGATTGGTTCCCAACTGTATATTGAGCGTATACACACAGCTATGACGCCTGTTCAGTTTACGGAGTTCAGTATCACTCTGCGCCTAACTTGAACTGTTGTTTATTTATATATAAAAGCAATAGCATTGTTCACTGAAGCCTAAAAATATGTTGATTGCTGGAGAGGGTGGAAATGTTGTAAAGCAATAGGCACACGGTGAGTGAACTCGATAGTAGGCTAAATTGCCGGCGAACCAAGCTACCGTCTCTAGCCTTCTCTCTGAAGGACGCTACAGTGTGTTGCATAGCAACCGCCGTACACTTTGCAGGCAGTCAGGAGGGACTACTTTTTTGTATTCATTTAAAAAAAATGCTTTTCCAACTTTCTCGCTTTTTCAAAATTGAGGGTGTCTATGACTTTCATTTCGCCATACTTACATAACCGTTTAATAAAAGCAATAGATCACTTCAGTCAGTGATATACGGTCATTATGAGCGTATACCACAGCCTGTCGTGATCTATTGCTTAAATAGAACATAGAATGTATAAAACACAGAATAAACAGACTTTTGATATGTGTACATTGGTGCCTACAAAACGGGTACGCAGATAAGCCTACTCTGATTAAGACTGTGTGTGTAAGATTAGTGTTTTGGTATTTATTGCATCCCTAATATTTTTTTGTGGGTTCTATTATTATATTAGTTATATTATTATATTATGTTCACAGACATTGTGGTGGCAGCTCAACAATGAAATATGATTTTTAATAAAAAATTTAAAACTATGGAAAATCAGTCTGTCTAGTTACTTGACCAGATGAAATGAGACGGAGAGGTAATAAAGTCTGTCAGCACGAGGGCCTCGGATTTATTAAAGTAAAGTGGCAAACTTCTTTTTGCCACTTAGTCCCTATCAGCGCTGAGGTCGTCTGGAGCTTCGCCTCCGTGGAAGTTCTGCTTCAGAAGAGTGTGAGATGATCTGTGTGGTACAGTCTTATGCTGTGTTTTTCCTCCTAACGAGGTGTGTGTGCTTAGGGTTGGTGTGTGTGTGTGTGTGTGTCTCTGAATGCTTAGCTTGACCTTGAGCCTCTGGGCACTGATATAGTTTGAGTGTCTTCTGTGTTTCTAACCAGGTGCGAGGGGTTCTCGAGGGGTATCTTGACCCAGAGTTATGGATGCTATATTATCAGCAGACTGACTCCTGCCTTTTGCGAATGTGTGGTGCATTGTCTGAGTTTCTAGCATCTCTCCATGTTGGGTCATCCGGCCTCCAGCTCAGGTCTTGACCTGAAGGATGGCTGGTTATGCATGTGTTAGTTAGAACAAGGGTTAACCATGTGATGTACGTGTCTTGTGGTGTGTTCGTAATATACATATCATGCGCTGTGCTCATTAGGTTGTTTTGCCCATCAAGCAGCACATCCTAATAAGCTAGAGCAACATTGAAATAAATATCATGGATTTCTCTGGGTTTGAACATTGTTGGGAACAATCGGTATAGTACACAACCCCGCAAAATATATAACTGGTATATAGGTCTGGTCATCTTTAGATATTTAATTGTGGATCCATCACTCAGCACAAAACATTTTTAATAAATATATTTTAGAGAAAATGCTTACGCTTCAAAGGCTTTACAGAAAATTATATTTCTAACATACACTGTTGCTTGATTGGTGAATGTCTCTGCACTTTGTTCACTGAAGTGGCTTCTTAGGCCTGTATAGCAACCTGGGTGTTATTCTGAACCTACCCTCTGATTTCAGTCTGACATCAAATCCATCACCAAATCTGCACCAAAGAGTCCTTCATCCATGCCTTCATCCCCTCCCATCTGGATTACTCACAGGAGTCCCGTCCGGAGTCTTCAGCAAAGCCCTGGATAGGCTCCAATACATGCAGAACTCCGCTGCCAGGGTCTCCCACCCACACCTAGCCCTGGAAGCACATCAACCCAACCATGCCTCCCCCCTTCACTGGCTCATCCTCCTCACCTACAAATATATCACCTCATAACCCGTCGCAGAATCTGTGGTCTTAAGATGCGGGTCTGATCGCCAGCCCCCGCACCAACCTGCGGGCGTTTGGGGACAGAGCCTTCGGTGTGGAAGCCCCCAACCCGGCAGGGAGTACCGGTACTCTCTCCCGGCAAAGATCTGCAACGCTGCATCTTTGGACACTTAAGAAACATTGGAGAGTGTCCCTGTTCACCAAGGCTTACGGGCTCTCGTTAATTTCTGCCGTCCTGTGCAACCTTGCTATATCCTTCTGTTCCTGTATTAATACATAGTTGTAGGGTATGTGTATAGTGCCTTGCGTCCCCTGAAAGGTGCTGTATCAATCCAGGATATTATTATTATTTGAAAAATAGAATACCTTTTATAAAATATTATCATCTATTCTTGAATTTATAAACCCATTTTGTATATGTTGTCTGAATATGTGTCATCGATGTCTTGTTTGCCCTGCTGTTGGCAATGATTTATTGTAAAAGAGATCTGTAAACTCAATGAGAAATATAGGGGAAATACTTGGTCAAGGGACAATGACTAAAAGTTTGCAGAACACTATTCATCGAATACCTGCCAAATCTAGCTGCATTATTGGTTTTTCGTTTGCATTTCTTTTAAATTACATTTCTCTTATTTACCATTTCTTATTTACAACTTTTGAACTTCATGTCTGGCCCCACCATAACCCCATTCTTTGCTTCAAAACCAATTAAAACTAATAAAAGCAAAAGCAAATCCATATATCTGGGAAATGACGAAGCTAAGTAGTTTGGTTCTATTTATGTTAGTAACCATGAGCTTGGGAGCAGAAATGCATTGCTTTGATCCCCAGGTGTTCCGTCTTAAAGAACTGTTGCACAGCCAGCAGGGGAGAAAATTACTGTGAAAATGTTTCTGCTGGGATTCTTGTGATGATTGTGTTTGCAGGCAATAACATTCACCCACATATGCAATCGCAATGCACAGAAGATCTAGTGTATGGTACGATAGGACCACAATAAACACTAAAGGGGCCCATGAGAAATAATAATCATTAGGAAATGATATGTGTTTGCTCCGAGGGGATTGCACAATTCCCACATATTTGTTTATGCAGTTACACCCCAACATGTTATGCTAGGGTGAATTGAACGCAATCTACAGCAGTGAGCCAATAAGAAAAGAGAAAATCAGATCCGACACCACGCAGCAGACAGATAGGGCTGTTTGTTTTGTTCATGATGGAGTGTGTGCATGCTATGTATGTTTTTGAGCAATGGATCTTGAAAAGTGTCTTGAACTCCCTCGGGATAGTAGAATGTACAGAGACAGCAAGAGAGAGAGAGAGAGAGTCTCTTCCGAGCATCAGTCACACATAAATTTGGCAAAGCCCAGTCACTCACTAAATCTCTCTGTGGAAAAATAGCCGTTTTATCTGCAGCCAAATATCATCGCAAGGCTCTTGCATTGGATTGTGACAACACATTTGGACATATTTAAAATAGGCTAAGGGGGGGGGTGTGTGTGCATGTATTCTGTGTATTTGTGGGTGGGGTGGGATGCAGTGAGTTCCATCTACAGGTTTAGTTTTGGCCGTTATGGGGGCTGTGTCATGACACTGAGAAAACGCTGAGTCACAGTGTTTCTGGAGCAGCCCTGTACCCACACACACCCCACAGAGCATTTTCATTGTTTCGTCTTCGTCCACCTGGCTCATGATCTGAGTAGACTGACAGCAGCATTCATCTCAATGCAAACCTCCTAGTGGGATTGATCCGGGGTACGCGACTCAAAACCGCGCTGTCTAGACGGGCAACAGTTTTAAATAGATGAATGGTTGTGTCCTCTGATGAATAGCAGCAGAGACATTACGGTGTCGTCAACGGCCTGCTGAGCGGCGGGCTCTGTTCCATATTTTATGACCAAGTGGGAGTGACCGCTCGTGGCGATTTTTTTATATCACCGGTTGTCTCGGAAACACATCACTTGGTTGCATTACATCTGCAGGAAAATGTCGGGAAATAGTCCATTTTTCAGGGTGATTCCTCGAGCTGAATATAAGTCAGCTGTTTTCCAAGACGTGTGAACATATCGATGGAGCACTGGCTGCTGCTATTGCTGGTCCAGCACTGTGCAAAACAATCTGCATGACCCTCAAAATAATTACCTCAAGGTGTGAGTGTGATTAGCAATTACAAGCCTTATCACACGCGTGATAAGATTTTGTTTATCAAAGCACATACCAAAAGATTTATATATGCCCCCTATATACAATATATGGGTTGCCATTATGAAACATATACCCAATAGATTGAACATAATTGGTTAGTTGTGATAGATAAAACATGATTGGCTAGTTATGATGAACTGGCGCTTATTACAGGAGATAATCTGATGGCCTGTGCGAACGATAACTCCACCACTTTAATGATATCTTAATCTCCCACCTTCCAGGGAAAAATACTTTTGCTTTTAGGAAGGAATAGCATCTCATATAATGAATGTGATATACTGTAGACTCTGCGATCGCTTGTTGTTCCCCTGCAGTGTCTCTTACTAAAAACAGCCCAATGTTGTGTTCTGCTGCCTCTCGCGGCTATACCCAGTCGCCTGTCTGGAAACGTGTGGCAGGGGCTAAATTTAGCACCAAGCAAATCTATTAATATCCTCACGTTCCAGTCACTTGCCAGCCTTGCCTCCTGTAGCTCCCTCCGGTAACCCCGAGCAACAGCGTTCTTTAACTACCGCTGGCTTATTCTGTTTTTCACCACACAGAATCCTCACCGTCCTTGAAAGATAATACTAATTGATGAACTGTCTTTTTCCTGTCTGTTATGACCATACACTCACAAACAGTTTACCGCAAACCATGAAAGATTCATTAAACCAAATAAATACAAACTCATCCGTCAAATCGAACCTCTTAAAATATCATTGTTACATTTGAATGCATATAAGATATCGTGTACAGGAAGGTAAGCGTAACAACAAATAGAACATTCTTTGAGCATTAGCAACATCCCTTATCGTCTGCTTATACTGAAGGGAGAAAAGTTTTCTTCACTTTCTTAACTTCAGCCTTCAGTTAAACATGCAAGAGATGTAGTGCATGAGACGAGGCAGAGTGAGCTCCAAAACGCACACCAAAACCAGGAAACACAACACACAACACGTTTGTTGTGTCCCACCACAATAACCACAGTTTGACTCATTATTGAATGACGAGCAAACCCACACAAACAAGACAAAGACTGACATGAACACTGACAGATACACCTCCCTCTCTCTCTCTGTCTCCCCCATGCTCGCTTTCTCCGTCTAATGGCCAGCCTCCCCTCGTCTCTCCCTTCATGTATCTCTCTCATTTCACCTCGCCAAGCTCCTCTCTTCCATTTTCCCATCCTTCTCTCACCTGGCTTTTTAAAGAACCAATCGTATTTACCTTCAACCCCTAGTTGTCGGTCTCTTTATTTTTGTACAGTCTGATCTTTAATCCTCCCGCTCCATCGTTCTCTCCCTGGCTCTTTCGATCCCTTTCTGTCTCTATCTCTCCCTCGCCGTGTGTGTGTGTGTGTGTGTGTGTGTCTGCCTCTCGTTCTCTCTCCCTCTCTCTCCCTCTCGTTCTCTGGCTGTATCCAGAGTCTGGCACGAGGCCAGTGTGTGTGACTGCGACGGGGGTGTCTGTGGCCCTCTGTGTGGCGGAGGGGTTGCCTGACGAGCATGCAAACCAGTTATCCATCAGAGAGCCTGACAACATGAAGTCCCAGACGATAGAGAGAGTGAGAGCGTGTGTGACCGTGGGCACGCTGAATGCAGATTAGAAAAACAGAAACTCTTCACGGAGACATGTGCCAGTGCTTAAGGTAATGCCAAATGGGAACCACAAACACACCTGCATCCGGCCAGTAGATAAGCCTGGACATCCAGACCCACATCTAGAGAGCTGTAGGGTCTGGCAACGAGGGGCGGCACCAAGCATGCATTTGAAAATATGACTGCACGCAATTGGATAACACTACGACCAATCAGAAGAACACAAGGGGTGACGAATCAAAAGCCCCATACACAGCGCTGTTGTCATCTGTTTAGCTCGCTTCTGGCCCGCCTATATCAGATACACTGATGTGATTGGTTAATGTTCTGGGCCAGGGCAATCGGGGAGTGCGTATATCGCTCGTTCCCAGCTGAGTGACTCGCTGAGCAAATTCAAATTGTGCTCTCGCGAGAACTCTGGATTTCCAGGGTGCCAGCAGATAGGAGCAGCCAAAGATAGCCAACTTTGACTTCACCAGGCCCAAGTGTGGAACACCCTCGACACTAACGGGCAACAAGAGATGCTGTACTGGGTAGACCTGGCACCGGGCACTAGAACGGCGTGCATCATAGTACATGGAAACACTGCTCATGGACTGCGTCAGCCTGAAGGGCTATGGGACCTTTATGGTCATATAGGTCCACCTTCCTCCTGGACGAGGTTTCTGGTGAGCATAGCAAACAAATAGCTGCTCTACTGTGCTGCAGTTGGGAAGAGACTGTGTCGATCTGGGCTGCTTATCAGACCGAAACTGGCCGCTTGTCTGTCATAGCGCTAGCCTAAAGCTCCCCCAATGATACTACGGGGGAAATAGAGACAGTATGTGTGTGTGTGCTAGTGTGTGTGCGCGTGTGCGTGTGCGTGCGTGCGTGCGTGCGTGTGAGCAAGTGCGCGTGTGTGTGCAAGTGCGTGTGTGTGTGTGTGTGTGTTTCATCTTTGATGAGATTCTATCAGGATGCATAGCAAGCAGTATACTGAAAGGCATGGTTTGCCATGAAGCATGTGCATGCATTACTTGTGGTTATAATTCTGCTCATGTCTTATATTTCATTCATGCAATCTCATACAACTCCCTAGTTGCCCCTTTTTTAATGATTTATGAGTTATACATTTCCATGCATCTCGTACATCTACTTCAGTGTTCTGTGATTTCCACACTACCACTGCGGCATTCATACCAGTCGCCGATCACATGAGATGGAAGATACTCAGTTGAACGTGGAGAGCAACACTGTAGGAAATTGTGTCCATTTAAGAAAACGATGAGGCACTTGAGGGGGAAACCGGTGGTGTTTAGATTCCCATACGGACCAACAAGAGAACGTTTACATTAATGATAATGTATGTAAAAAAATGTTTGAATCCAACATTTTCCAACATTGCACAGGTCTGTGTTTTCATGTTGTAAGTGTACTGACGATGTGCTTATGTTGCTGAGGTGTTTTTTTTCCTGTTCCCTCACTGTACTCCCCTCAGGAGTATAGTCTGGGGGTTGCCTCTTTTTTTCTCCTCCCTCTTGTCTCCTCATGTCTTGCTGTACTTTCCTCTTACCCTGTCTTACCCGATCCTGTCCACCCCCACTTGTCATATGTATGTGTGTTGTGTATATATGTATGGACATGGATGGCCCAATTTCGCTGAACTTGTACTTGTACTTGTAAACAGTGACAGGGGTTATTATTCAATAAAGGTTATTCATCATCATCATCATCATCATCATCATCTCCTTCGGCAAACTATGGTGAACTACTTCCTCAGAAAAGTGAATACCTGTTTTTATCCATCTGTAGGACTTTTTGAATGATTTGGTCTCGGTTTAAAGAACAAATCCTTTAATATAATAAGCACAGTGTTCTGTCCACCCTCAAAGCCCCCTCGGGAGCGAGGCCTGGATCATCTAGATCCACACATTCCAGCTGACCTCTCTCTAAAACTCACTTGACCTCGTCCGAGTCCTTCATCCGTGGCAGCGGTCCAGCCCAGCACTGCCAAAGCGATGTTC
The DNA here is from genome assembly GCF_964030765.1 of Micromesistius poutassou. Lineage (NCBI taxonomy): Eukaryota > Metazoa > Chordata > Actinopteri > Gadiformes > Gadidae > Micromesistius > Micromesistius poutassou. The sequence continues at coordinate 21,660,580 of NC_140274.1, forward strand.
TGGAGGCAAAAGTTCACTCTAGCGAAATGTTGCCAAGACCCAATAGAATATCTAAGGCATTAGGAAGAGACCATCCACACAGCCAGCCTACCCCCGTCCCTAACCCACACCCTGCTGTCTTTGCTGATCGGTCTAGACTTTTCTAATAATGGTGGTTGTCTCACATACCCCATGTAAGTCACGAGAATATAGTGATATAGAACGAGTGATTGATAAAAGCAATATTGCGACAATTTGCACTCCCTTGCAAATATGTCGAAATACATCCGTCAGGGTGTAGCATGACGAGGGTTTGAGTAAATCATTATGGAGGATAATAGTTTAGAAACAGAAGTGGAATGGCAGTCTCAAAGGTTATTAAAAGGAGTGAGTGGTTTGAATTAACATATTCAATGGTCCAGATATTAATCTATGATTACATGTAGCATTTAATTTAAATGAAAAAGCACCAGGCAATGGATTAAATGTAATTTATTACCGAGACAAGTGGATTTTCTAAATATAGGAGAAATGGTCGGACTGAAGCAAACAACACTGAGTACATTGAACAGCGGATAAGAAAGATGACTAATTCCCTGCCAAGTTGCTTATACCATCCATAGTGCACAATCCATCACAATAATCTGCCATGAAACCATCTATCCAGCGGTTCACTACACCCAGGCCACCAGGCCACGGTCAAAGCAGGGCTGGAAGATGTCATGTTGGGTGTTTGTGAGATGGTGAAAGGGCCATTTAACAGTGTGGGGACGCTGGTAATCGTGTGTCCATCATCTCAGGCCACGGCCAGAGACGGTTCCGTTACAGCCCCAGGGCAGAGGTCCTTGTGCGCACACTCACGAGCTGTCCAGAAGGGTGGGTGTCAGACTAGAAGCTAGCTGGACAGTGACCTAAACAACTCTGCTGTTTGTTATTGGTGAGAGAACGTATCTCCACACATTGATATACACAGTGGGTCCTCAAAATGTGGAAAGATGTTTTTGCGTGCATTTTTATCAGTGATGAATATAAATGTATTTTGAAACCAGCGCAGCTATCTGACACACCCAAGCCATTATTCATTAAGGTCAACCCATGGTGAACCTCATCTATTAACAATTATACTGTCATGAATTGATAATCACCATGTGATTTATATTGAACATTCTGAACTTTTTTTCTTTCTGTATTTACTAGGGTTAGGGTTAAGTATAGTATGATACAGCCAATGAAACGCATATCGATTTGTGTACCTTCTGAGTTTGCGCCCATGTATTCCAATAAAACCCTATTTAATTGCATGTGGTTAAGCTGCATGTATCCCGCTAGACAGAAAGGGTGGTCAAAAGGGATTTACAACCATGAAATGCTCAATGATCGCCTCATTAAAATGAATGATTAATGACTATAATCCATCAATATCCAAATTAACAAATGGATGAACACACATGTGAATGAGCATAGTCTATTTGAATATGCAAAACCCTTTTGCAAAAAGCATCACAATTATCTCACGAAGTGCTTGATATTTAAATGGTTTCAAATCGTTGTTATGATGTTGACATAACTACAGGCTCATAGTGAATCATAATTATCTAAATTGTTTTTATACTAGATAAGAAACTCTTGGCAAAAACCTAATATTTGTCGGATATGTTCTTTGAAAACCAAAATTATTTTCCCCCACAGTTTTTTTAGCTCTGGGCTGTTCACTTTGAAGACAACAAATCCTATTATATTGTAATCCCTTTAGGTAGACTCCAATGTTTAACAATTAAGCTTATGGAATAACACAGACATAAACACTACATAATGTCATTACACCCATGTGCAATTAATTACATCACATTTACTGTATTTCCCTTTTGTGTAATATTACGTTTTAATTGTTATTTCCAACATGTCACTTGTTCTTTTGCCTGACTTCTGCCTAATCTGATTAAGCCCCCTATATGTACTTTGTTGTGTTGTGAATTTTGAAAGTTGATGCCATTGCTAATTGTACTCTTCACAGGCGTTGGCGTTCAACGTTACAAAATGACTTGGGGTCTGCATTGCGATGGAACGAGGAAGCTGCATGACAAAGGTCTTGTTAATCATTACAAAAAAGTATTAAGTGAAATATTTTTGCATGCCGAAATATTGAACTTTGAATACAACCTGCACATTTCTGCAGTCCACAGATCTGACATCCACAGATGTTCGAAATTGTCAGCAGTCCAATTGTATTGAAAGACTAGCTGCTTAGTTAACTTTCTGGCTGGCTTGTACTTGGCGTTAGATATTTTGCAAATGTAATGGAATTGGTCGTAAAGTCATGGGGTTTCTTAGACACACCCACGCGTCAAACTCCATTCTGGAAAACAGGATTTTATTTTGACGAGACTGAATAAAAAAAGTGCAAAAAACAAAAACAAAAGGCAGCCAGAAAGAGAACAAAATGATCAAAACATCAACAAATCATTCTACAACATAGAGCAGAGAGAGAAAGTAATGATGTTATGAACGAAGGAACTGAGAACAGATCAGAATTATACATTCTCCATCCTCCTCCACCGGAAACATCCTCCTGTTAACTTCTGGTCCTCACTTTGACTCAGGGTTCAGTTTGGCGTGTGGGTGTGCGTGTGGGGCTAAAGTTGTGGTTCCTCCCTCTTGCTGGCTGCTCTACGGAGGTGTGCAGTAGCTCATGTCATTGCCGGAGCACCATCTCTATGTACAAATGAGTCTAAGGCTAGATGGGCTAAGATTATCCTGACAGGGTTTGAAGTTTTACGTTTATTTATTTCACAAAGGGACAATGGTCCCTTTGTGAAATGGTATGGTATGGTACAATGGTATGGTATGAACAAAAAAAAAAATCGAAATATACAGGATTATAGCCAAAGGCTAATTTCCATCCTTAGTCCCTTAGGTACTGGTAGTGGATGGTCCCTAAATAAATTAAAAATAAAACAAATCAGGGTAAAACATCATAATATACATAATAAACAGGGTTAACAGACCAGCGGTAGTGGACAAATTAGAAATGATCCCAGCTAGTGACAACAGGTTTGATTTTCCAGAAGCCATTTTTTCCAAGATGTTTGGAAAATGAGGTGAGAGTTGGTAGTTTGCGTGGAGGGTGGGTGGAGGTGACAGAGACGACCCCTGGCTCCCTTAGCTCACTGAGTGAACTGAGCCCCAGCGGAACAGTCACACGCACGCTCCACTTGGTTCGTCGGTTGTTAACGCAGGTTCATAATTTATTTGCAGGTTTTGATGTGTTCTGCAATGACTTTAAAAAAAAATTACATTTTGCTTAAAAATTTAATAATTGAATGGTTAGGGCTAGAGTTATTCCCTCAACAACCCCGTTTTTAAGCATCTCATTTATTTATCTGCTGCAATTGACTCGTGCCACGTTCCCTTCCTCAGCTCACCCGCAGCCCGGCCTCTGACTCCCGCTTGCTAGCGCTAGAAGGGGTCCATTTTGGGAGGTCGGAGACGCGGCCTTTTCTGCTGGCGGGGGGGAACCAGCTCCAGCATCCATATGAATGAGCTGGCATAATAACGACGCCAACAGGGAGAGAAGAACGCACGCACGCTTCCCTTTAAAAGCATGGAATTCTCAGTGAAGTCAACAGCAACTTTGACACAAAAACAAAAATGCTGATCATACATACAATCAGCAAGTAGCGAGGCAACTGCACGCAACTCAAATTCACCTTGAGAAGTCTTGGCTCCAAACGACGAGTGAGCCCAAAGGGGGTGTCTGGCCGTAAGGAAGACGAGACTTTGCTCTCGGGGGAACAGCGATTCATCGACAGAGCCATTATGAAAGTCTGTTCACCAAAGCCACAGATCGATGGTGTGATCGGCAGGAGGAAGCCCCAAGGTCGAAGACTCACAATCACACGGACCTCGCTCTCCGGACAACCGTCCGGGGCTAGATGATGCACCGGCCCTTCATATAGATTCACGTCTGCAGGAGATGGAGGCCCACGACACCACAGTGAGAAACACACACTGATCTCTTTGAACTTGTTAATTCATGTGATTTAATGATGGGGGGGCGGGTGGGGGCGGGTGGGGGGGTAATGCAATTGAGATATTACAGGCCATTACTGGGTGAGTGATTTCATGTGCCGCTCCATGTGAGACTAAACGCCCAGCAGTATTTAAAACCCCTCGGCTACTCACGTTACCGAATCATTCCCCATCATAGAGATGGAACACTGTCATTTCCTCAGACAGTTTTATAGCGCCATAAAGTCGTTAACAGTAAAAGATCAGTGCAAAACGTATTCCTGAAAGATATAGAATGGGATTGATCGGACTGATACAGTCCGGACCAATCCGTTCCATATCTTCAGAGTAGAATTAATTTCAGAAATGCGTCCTGTTTTGCTCCCACCTGTCAGAGTCATAAGCGGTCCTATAATATCCGCTGCCAATAGGGTTAGAGAGGAAATATCCACTGAGTAATCCTTGGTAATCGCTCAAAGCCTTGGTCGGAGCCGTGCAGGATACATGCAGATGTGTGGACGTAATAAGAATTGCCAGATCAGTTTCATGCCCCCTAGCTGTTGGGGCAGGCTCCATGACCCAGGACCGAGCTGCAAGATGAGCCAACACGGGGGGGGGGGGGGGTTGCAACTAAATCTTTGCAGATTCAAAAACTGAAAAGATCTTGGATTACATTTTTTTTTGTTCTGTCTTTTGTTTCCAATTGGACAAATTAGCGGTGTGTTTTAGTGACCAAGGTCAACTTTACTGGGAGTAGCTTGTGTTTGACTGATTGACTGCGGCACAGACCAATCAGCATGGCTGCCAATATTGCTCCTCCTGCCCTTCGGCATAGCGAATTCAACTGACATCACTATAGCTTGATTTCATGTCCAGAGGAGGCAAGCAGTAGATAAATGTCATCTTAAAAGATAGACTCTCAAAGTTTTTTAAACTTTCTTCAGAAAATGCTGTTAAAGCCACTTTTTAATCTTCCCTTGGTATCTTCTCATGACATGATTGGAAGTATAACATTGAGATTAAAATGTAGGCTTGCCAAAATCTCTGCTCTGGGCCTGTGCTGTTCCTGCCCCCTGTGGCCATATAGGGGTACAGCGTCTCAGTCAGGGGCAAGATGCAGCTATTCATTCACAGTTTCCATTCAGTTACAGGATACATTTTAAAACATCATTTTTATATCTCTTTATTTCTATTGCTGTCCTGTACACTGCTGTGACATCCACATTTCCCGTCTGAGATTAATGAGGTACATTGTTGTCTTTAGTTTTTCCTCATGTTGATAAGGTAAGATAAAGTTTATTATGTTCTATTGTCGATTCCCATTTTTATAAAAATCCATACTGATCTGTGCTGCGGTTACACTTTTATCTATCCTTGCGGGTGAACCATGTTTCTTTTCCCAAAGAACGTGTATTTATTTATTTAAAATATCATTAAATGTTTTTATTTTGTTGACCTTAAAGTTAACTTTAAAAGAAAGCAACCATGTCTTACCTCTCTGACCTATAAAACTGAGGCACATGGTTGAAGGCATTAATAAAACATGAATGCGATACACAAAGCATGACCTTATCGCTCAGATTCCAAAATGTAGTTTCTTAACACGATGGTTTCTTGTGGAAACAAGCAGCCTATTAATTAAACATGCCCATTCGGACACGATAGCAATTATATCCATTGAGGAACGCTGACTGTTATGACAGTCAGTGTGCCGAGTCCAAAATGTGTCCAAAACTGATTCTTAGGAGAAAAAAAAAATACTTTGCAAGATGTCGAGACAGATACAACGGTTGATACGTCAAAAGGTTCTGCAGAGAGAGGTGGCGGGGGCGTTTGAACGTCTGCACCTGAGACCAATCGTTCCTGCAGCCTGTTCTGTGGAACATTATCACCCAGCATACAGTTGGTTGAGTTACTGAACAACCCCGCTGCTGGGTTTATACGAAGTAGATGTCACCGCCCCCCCCCCCCACTTGTTGCGTTTCCCTAACACGCCCGCTTTCACACAGAGCTTTAAACGGCAACAGCCTTAGCCTCTGCCATGTGCCCCCCCCCCCCACCCCACCCCCCCGCTGGGTTTCCGTTGGTTCTGAGACTTCCCGGAGAGTTGAGTTAATAGTAAAATATAAAAACGTTTTTTGTCATGGTTTGCTCTGGAAATCCTGAACATGCTTAAATACAAGATAAAATGTAAAGGATAACGTAACAAACACTTGAAGTGATTTTTGAAAGCTTGAGCCGGTAACCGCCCGGTTACACCTGGAAGGAAGCTAAACATTATAATAATATAATAATTAATTGAATTTATATAGCGCTTTTCTAGACACTCAAAGCGCTTTACAGTGAAGGGGGGACCTCACTAACCACCACCAATGTGTAGCACCCACTTGGGTGATGCACGGCAGCCAATCGGCGCCAGAACGCTCACCACACACCAGCTTGAGGTGGAGAGTGAGGGAATTAATGAATGAGCCAATTCTATATATATATATATATATATATATATATTAGTGAAGCCGACAAGGTGATGTGGCTCGTTTAGGCTCATGTAACTCAACCTTATTCAGGATTAATAATCAGTAATGGTGCGTTACATACACTAGGTTCTAGTGTGTGTAATCGTCTTCATATACAAACATGCAAATGTTGTACTTCTATAGTGACTAGAAGTACAACATTTGCATGTTTAGTTTATGAAGACGATTCAGATCTTGGGCTCCACACACAATCCAAGTTTTAATACAGTATGTAGAAAACAATGAACTCATTCTATTTTTGAAGAAAAAGATGAACGGAAATAAAATTCACAGTGTATTTCAGTAATATATAAATTTTTTAATCAATTTACTTAAATCCTAATAACATAATGAGTTATAGCTTAGGTAAATAATATTTCACATAAACCCCAATCAGAGAAAATAACAGTTGTCATGGTACTTCTTTCCCAGGGAATGATACAAATAGATAGAGATGTTTCACCAACGACTGTCATGAAGATGAAAGTTCCTTCTGCAAAAGCGGGAGGAATAATCTCGGCATGTCAACCTTGAAACGGACACATTTCTACAGTTTCCACCACAGTCAAGCAGTAAACCATCATCATGTGGTACAGCGCTGTACAATTCATGAATTCGACTTTTAACTTTACCTATAACCTCTCCGTAATGTGTAAATAGTAAGGCACAACACGTACACGCACATTTAAAATGTGAAACATATGAAATCAATTGTGTCAAAGGGAGGAAAAAAAAAAAAACGCAATGTGCAAATTACAAATCAGTACAGGTCAAAACGATCAGAGGGCTGTCAATAACACTGGGTCTAAGAACACCTTCCAATGAACATCACAGCTGGTCTGCATTCATCACACCCTGCCTAGCTCCCCACAGTGGAGCGGACCACGGCTCACAATGACACGCACGCATCAGGTTAGGAATTCACTGCAGACAAATGACGACGACACCGTTTCGGTGGGAGGGCGGTCTGATTTGCGGGTGTAAACAAAGGTCAGTGAAACCACTGATGAGGGTTACGGGACGGGAGTTTTGATTTATCGCTGGACGGGTAGCGGAGAATTGCATCATAAATTCACTGCTGTGCGTATGTTTTTTTTCATTGGACACACTGAACCTGAAGAAGTAAATGAATGCACGTCCCGTATTATCAATGAATAGCCTTTTGGGATGAATCGAGTGCACTTCAGGGCCGTGGCGTGGAGAACTCTATCGCGCAGAGCACCCTAGCGAGTAGCGTGACGCATGGAATGAGAAAATGCTTTCGCTCTGTCACTATTATTTCACAAACACGATCGAACGTCGCCACTGTCCCTCAGAGCTCTGGCATTGAACACCCGCACCGTCGGCTGACAACAAATCTCCCTGCATGTTCTCGGGGAAATTAACGGCGAGGAAAAAAGGGGTAAAATAAGTCACGAACACGGATTTGTGGAGGACTTGAGAGTGAGGTTAAATAAATCAGTCTCATTTTAGAAAGCAAATGCTCAGCGGCTTTTTCTCAAGCACTTCCTCTAGACTCCAGAGCGATAAATATCCCCAGACACTGCTCCGCTACCGCTCCTCAGCAGCCCGCGCTTTTTTAGGCCCTTGAAGATTTTATTTATTCAACCTACAGTACACTTAACCTAGTGAGTCATTGGAATGAATTTGCGCAGCAGGACGTGGAAAAGGGCTGACATTATGGACTTGAGTCATCGGTTTTGCCAGTTATTTGACGCTTTTAGACTCCCTTCTCAATCCGTTCTCCGTTGCACGGCGCACCGCTGCTCCCGAACCAGTTTCTGGGATGAAAAACTTTATTGTGTGTAAGAAACACAAACTCACAGACACACAGGAGCATCTGTCACGGTGCAAACCAAGAAGAAAACGGCCTCTTCCACCTGAGAGCAGCCTTTACACTGTTGCTAGTTTGTTTGTTTTTTTTGCATTTTTGCAGCAAGCTAGGGTGGGTGGGTGTAGTGTTGTCAAGCAGGAAAAGGTTGATTTGAGAAAATAGTCTTGATTACACAACCTGCACAGATCAAATATACCGCCTTCATCCATCAGAGCTAAACGGGAAGATACGGTTGAGGGTGCCCTATGCCACACGCGAACAGACGGGTCGTGACAATGCTTTGGTGGGGAGAAGATTGCATTTGAATATCTCCACTTGAATTGGGGGTTTAAAATGGTTCGCCCTTTTGCGATTTTGAGATATATTCAAACCTTCATATGCTAACTAAATACCCAAGACTTGGTATGTGAATATATTGCCTCCTTTTCAAATCAAACTCGGGATACTGAATTGGCTTTAAAGAGGCTTTGGAAAATGTCACACCAGGTCCCAAATCTGATAACTACAAGCAATGCATTCAAATGCTGACCAATATTATTCTCTATAATACTGTTTATTAGTATTGCCCCATGTGTTTGTGTCTAGTTGTGAGCGTGTGTTAATTAATCTGCGTTAACATGTACCATTCTGCATCTTCTAATAAAAAATAATCTCTTCAGTCATCAGTGTGTTTTGCACGTTGCTCCGTTGCAGACCGACGTGTGTATTTGTCCATATTGCGGGTCCCCTTTGTCCCAACAAGAGGACGTGGCCCCCACCGGCGGTCGCCTGGTGTCCCCAGTGTCCCCCGATGCCAGAGTCTCCTACTGCAATAATCTCAAGGGCTTCCCGACCAAAGCCTCACTTTGGTCGATCTCAAACCAGGATCCAGGGCCCAGAGGGAACGGCTGATGTCCTTAGTCTTGCTGTGTGGCTAAGGGTCAGTGGAGGAGGGGGGGGGGGGGGGGGGGGGAGTAGGGACCTGGCGCTGACCTGGGAATGACTCTCTTCAATGGTGCGGCTGGGGGACACCGCCGCAGAGAAGCCGGGCGGAGTGGAACGGAGTGGAGTGGAGTGGAGTGGAGTCAGGCGGGCTTTGTTGTGAGGATACGGGCGTGAAAAAAGAGGAATGGTCGGGCCGGGGGTTCACCACCCCCTATGGACCCCATCGCTCCGGGGGGCCCCCCAGAGGCCAAGCGTTGGGCGGCGGGCAGCGATCCCCACCCCCCCCACCCCCCCTGTCTCCCCGGTCACCGGACGCCATCCGTCAGGTTGAAGGCCTGTGTGACGGCGGCCAGGGCGGCCAGGGCGGCCTGCTGCCCCTCCCCGGCACCCCCGCCGCCGCCGGCGGGCCCCCCGCTGGGGGACACGATCTCCGCCACGGTGACGTAGGTGCCGGTCAGGAAGCCGACGAAGCCCACGGAGGCGATGAGCAGGTTCTTGGCCAGCATGGGCCGGGACGCCTGCCGGCGGTCCGAGTAGGTGACCAGCTCTATGAGCGGCGGGAAGATGAGGGCCAGGGCGCTGCTGCTGACCGCGCCCACCAGGGAGATGACCAGGTCCAGGCGAGGGATGAGCACCGCCCAGGACACTGTGTGTGGGGGGGGGGGGGTCCGCACACACACACACACGCGCACGCACACGTACACGCACGCACGCACACACACGCACGCACGCGCACGCACACAAGGAGAGAGAGAGAGGAGAACGTTACGATGCGCGCTGAGGAGCTAGAAAGTGTGGCAGAAGATCAGCACACACACACGCACGCGCACGCACACGTACACGCACGCACGCACGCACGCACGCACGCACGCGCGCGCACACAAGGAGAGAGAGAGAGGAGAACGTTACGATGCGCGCTGAGGAGCTACAAAGTGTGGCAGAAGATCAGTAAAAATAAGGACGGAGTAAAAAAAATAAAATCCTAAAAAAACATCTGGTCTCGTCAGCCGGGACGGCTGGAGTGGACCGTCTTATTACAGGCCTGCTAGATATAAACTTTTCTCACTTTTTTTTTATTTTTATGTCAGGGCACTCGATTTCTTGATTGCTTTCTGGATGTGAAGATACCGCTGAAATAAATTGCTTACCCTAGCTTTAACTGTCAGATTCATAATGCTGCAGTTTATTGTATTTGGGAACACACTTTGAAAACCCACTGCTTTGAAGCTAGGTGAAGCAATCGAATATATGTAGCATATGAATGATGTATTGCAGCACATTTTCGGTTTAACGATGGAAATTAGTCAGTTGGGGATGAGACAGATTTTCCCCCCTGTATCCTTCCACTACAGTCCTCGCATGCTGTCAGTCAGAATATAAATGCCTTCCCAGCACAACCGGGCTGTATCGGAGTTGTTTGAAAGCCATTTTGTTTATCCTGTATTCAAGAAACCTCTCCACCTGCATCTTAAGCATGCTTCAGACCTCTTTTTCATCTTTCAACCGCTGAAATCACCTCAAAGCTTTAAACAGCTATCACTCAAAAGTGTTGAAAACATAGATGTTCAAATCAAGCGTAGCCTTGCCTCACTGCACACTCCAACAACCAATGAGTCACATACAGATTTTGCATTCATACGCATTTGTGATTTCACATTTAATTTGATGTCTCTGTGCTTGCAAGTGTATGCTTGTATGCAGACATTTAAGTGTGTGTTTTGCCCCGAAGTGTTGGTGTTATCAATCTTCACTCCACTATGAGCCGGAGACTCGTATACTGAATTTCCCCATATCAGTTACCGTGAGTACATTTGAAATTACATTTTGTGTGCTTTCTCTTAAGGGCATGTAAACCAAGTAATTGTCAAGTTATTCCTCTAGTGTGTCACAGTGAAGACTCCCTTCCTTAGGTAAGAAATAAAAAGGTGATAAACGATGGAACAATATCAGTAAATGGTCTGCATTTATACTGCGCTTTTCTAACCAGCGGCCACTCAAAGCGCTTTACCATATCGCCTCACATTCACCCGTTCATGCACACATTCACACACTCGACGGCGGAGTCGACCACGCAGGGCGACGGCCAGCGCGCCGGGAGCAGTCAGGGTCAGCCGTCTTGCTCAGCGGCACATCAACACTGGAGGCGGCGACCAAACTAGCAACCTTCTGGTATTGCACACCTTGATAACCCTTAATATCATTATTTAGAACAAATATTGGAACTCCCGTTCTCTTTATCACTTCAAGCCATTATTTGACAATTTGCTGCCATCCCCAAAAAGAGTTAGTTCACACTTAAATAGTTTGCATAATATCTTTATTATAACACTTCATACCAAACGAAGTTCAATGGAGTTCAACCGATCAACAACGTCAGAGTGATGTTTGTTCCAAAACGACGTTGTCGTGGAGACGAGGGGCTCACGCACGGGGTCGGGGGGGTGTCTGGTGTCCGGGTCCGCACTCAGTCCAAACAGTCCAGCCAGCATTTGTATGGAAACGATGTGCTGGCAGCTCACACACACACACACACACACACACACACACACTCCGGAGAACAGCGAGCGTTACGTT
>NC_140274.1:21677414-21747784 GCF_964030765.1 Micromesistius poutassou
AATAAGGCAACCCTCTCAGCAGGAGGGTGATCCCGAACCGGAGTTTATTTTAATCCTAATCCTTGATCCATGACAATTAAACATTATGGAGTTAGTCAGTGGAAACATTGTGTTTCATTGTCAGTAAAAATAACTGCAAATACAGTCAACTGTGTCTGTCCTTCTGTCTGCAACACACAGACGCACACACATATATATATATATACAAAAGTATATATATTTTTCAGCTACATTCATTCGACTGTACAACTATAACGACTATAAAAAGTATTTTTCCCTTTCACTATCATCTAGTTATCAATCAACCTTTTTGCTTGCGGGCCATGGCTTTTGCAAAAACATTAACTTTTCATATCAGATGGAATCCGTGATAAACAAACGATCCACATGGCGACGACATGAGATGTGATCCAAAACTCACTGGACTTTCTTTTTTTTTCCAGAGGGTTTATAACGGCGGCAGGGTCGGCTGTGGTCGCAACATTTCCCAACAGGGAGACATGAAAATGAAGATTTCCACAAGGAGCCCCTCATGAATATAGACCATGGCCCCCGGGAGTTAGTCGGGGCGACTCTCCTCCATCTTAATGGCTTTTCTCTGCCACAGAAGATAAGCTCACAGCGGTGTGCATGGGGTGTGCGTGGTGTTAGAGGGAAGCAGGTCACAGCGGTACGGGGGTCAGGAGTTGGACTGGGTGGAAGGGTGGACCAAAGGTTTCCAAACAACAAAGAACGCTAAGAGCGCCTGTGTGCCCACCGCCTCTTCCGTCCTGAAGCTCTGTCCTCCCTCAATGACGTTTAAAGGCACTCCGATGTGAGCCGCGTAAGTCTGTAAGTCCTCCTCGCATCAGGACACGCTGCGGGGGAGGAGAGAATGTCTGAACCGAGTGAAAACCAATCCTGGTTGAACTCGGCGAGAGCTACATCACCGGTGAGGTCTGGATGAATGGATCACAACAGAAGCACTTGAGGGTAATCAGAAGCGGTTATATCAATCCCCCCTGTCCCGCTGCAGAACCGCATTATGCACAAGCCAAGGGTGTTTTTAGCAGCACGCAGATTTTCAAACCGAAGGGAATCGAGAAGGGAATAAAACGCTCGACCGCAGTAAACAACACACGCAAGGGTGTCAAGTTCTCAGGGCCGGGGAAGCGATGACTATGGGTCAGGGGGGGGGGATTAATGTTATTATGCTTTGATAACTCCATGGAAAGCGAGGCCCATTGTGGGAGTGAATTAAACCTTTTGGCAGGTCCGGCGGGCCCGTTAACCGGCCGGGTGGCTGGGCAGAGCGCGCGCGCGCCGGTGTGTACGCGTGACTCATCCTCTGTTTGAAGCACAAGCACAAGCACGGCGCTGCCATCTCACTAAGGGGCCGGTAGTCTAAATAACGGGGGCGCGTTGGTTAACCCTTGGCTCCCTGGTTCAGGGAGGCGGTAGGTGGGTGGGTTGATGGGTGGGTGGGTGGGGGGGCATTCCGCCCACTTAAATCGGACTCTGGAGGATTCTGGTTTGACTCATTAACGCCTGCAAGCCTTATGATTCAAGAAGGAGGACGGACAAAATGATGAAAGCAAGTGCGTCAGTTTCATTCTTGTGATTGGCCAGCAAAGGCAGTAAGGCTGAGGGTTAGACAGGGAGTACACAACTAGTACGAAACATCCCCTTTGCTTGTTTTAATGTTCAACGACTGTAGAGCGGTAAGCATCAAGACTACTGTGAGCATTCACATATATTCCTGTTGTTTATCCTCTTACATTGGTAGCACACGTAATAATATAAAAATCATTCGAATATATCATTAGGCTATGTTTGTATGATTATAAACTTGAAACATTATTATAATTATTCAACTTAATTGCCTTCTTCAACATTGTTGAATTAATTAAACAACATATATAATGTAGTACAAGAATATACACTAGATTATATAAACAGCTGAGAGTCATCAGTCATACATTGCACAGAATTATACAATTCCGTACAAACAGCAACAAGTTATTTGGGGGCTTGAAAGCATCCAGGATAAACAAGCAACTGTAATTTATAAATTCCAAAAGCATGTTTGCAGCCGACGCCCCCCCCCTGCAAAGGGGCCTTGGGCAAAGTCTTCTCTCCTCTCTGGAACCCCAACTGGTCAGCCATTAACTCTGCTTACTCTGAGAAGTCCAATTAAGCAACAAAAAGCGGGGTTGCGCGCTGAGGAGAAACGTCTTTCATGCTCGCCACAGGCTGTTACCGCTGAGTGGATTGCAGGCGAAGATGAAAGGGAGGGAACATATTGTAGGTGTTTTTTGGCATAGCGTGTTGACTCTCAATTCTCCATCTCTGTTTCTATTTTGATGACTGCTGACAAAGACACTCTACCGAGCGCTGTGATCTCTCTCGCGTCGAGATGCGTCTCTTCTTTTTTATTTTTTATTTTTTTCGCCTTTTTACCCAACCATCAGCGCCCGTCTTCCCCTCTGCCAGGGTCTCTGATACAGCCTTGACATTTCCCAGGTACTTACTTCAACAGCAGTCCCATCGCTCAAAATACCCTGCTCCAATACATCAGCTCGTCAGGTGTGTCTGACAGAGCCTTCATCTTCCATCTCCCCACGCCTACCCAGTATGCGCAGGATGATCAATGACATTTAGATGCGGGGGCTAAAAATAGTTCCAGGAAAAGTGTTTTGACGGGGAGATGTGGTGGAAGGGAAGCGGCTGGCGAGTACAGAATCACGGCGGTATTGACTATGGATGTCTTCCGGCCCGTTTGTGTCTCTCATCATTTCCCCCCGATTAGCCTACCGCCACCCTCGGACCGCAGCCCCCTCGGGGCCCGGAGAGAGAACAAAAACACAGATCCCTGCTCTATTTCAGCCTCTATAAATACCGTCTCAAAAGCGGGCGTTTTTTTTAATAACTCTAAGAAAAGGGTTCTGAGGAGGGCGCCACGTGTGCCCTTTTTTCGTTTAAGATAATTAGCCGGCGCTCCGCTAATTGACAGCGTTGACAGAGGAACATACTAACCCGCTGTGATCCTCGTCACGGGGGCCAGGGCAGGAGAGAAGCCTCCCTGATCCCACAGCGAGACAAGAGAAACAAACACAGCGGTGACCGGGACACTGCTCTTGCTTCCAGGCCCAATTAGAAGTGGCGCACACTAATGAGGTGGTTGGGTAAATAAGACACATTCGAGCACTGATCAATATGGGCAATTTTAATTCGGGGGAAAAAAAAGGCACACAGGGAGTTCTGTTTGACGGGAAAAATAGGGGCAGCGAGAGACTTATAGATTTAGAGGAAGTTTTTCAGGAGTTTGTATCAGAGAAATTACTGAGGGTGCATAAATATTCTAATTAATATTCCCTGGTCCAAGTTACGCTCTGCTTATTAATACGAGTGATATTTGCGGATGACTTTAATGCTGAAAACTTGGACAACTTTTAAAGCCACATGAGGATATGCATTTGCAGTAATCTTATGTTTAAACTTTTTGGTCAGAAACCTATTAAAGCGGTTGTCTGTCGACACTGTCTGCCTTAATCTTTACTGGGACTGATTTGAGGCCCCTCTGTGAATGAGAGCTTCATGCTTCAAATCCGCTGCAAATCTCCAGGATTAAAATGTGTAATGTGTCAGTCAATCAAGGTTTTTTCGTGACACGGTTTCACTCATTGTAGTTTAAACTGCTTTCTTAAACAACTCCAATCCCTGAAATTGGAAGAAATAACAACACTTGCTTTCCACCGTAGGAGACGCACAAATCAATGACATTCAGTGGATGCCTTATCCAGAGCGTGACACCATGACATTCTGAGTGACTGAATAGTCACTTGAGGGTTTACCTGACAGAAATCCAATCCCTATGTGTTGTGTGTGCCACCGAGAAGCAAGCAAACTAGTAAAACATAAAAGGTAAGAGGGTATGTTTCTGAGCATGAAAAAGACTTTGATCAGGCAAAATGGGTGTTTGCCTGGAAGACCACAATACCAAGTGAAGTAAGATTGGCGGAGCTGCCCTTTGGTGCAAATGTTGAGTTGCTGTTCCTGGTCCAACTTCAATAGGCTCCAGTAACAGTGATCGAGAGACGAATAATAAGAATGAATGTGTTTATTAGATATAATGATTTTATCATTCTCAACGCTTCCATTGTGAAGCTATAGTAATGTATTATGCTTAGCAAAAGCAGATCATGGATAATTGTATTAATGAGAAACATCAATCAATTCACTGAATTCAAAGGATGGAGAGAGAGGTAGTATCAGCCTTCGTTGGTGTTTGTAAGTGGGTTAAAAGGTTTTAATAAAAAAACTCTCCACAACACTGCTTCAAACATTTGTTAAATAGCACCCTATAAACTTTAAACCTATAAACGTTGAAGCTCTCTTAATTTCCCTACAGAAATGGAAGCCCACAGAAGTTTATTCGATGCAAGAGTTTCCTCTTCAAAACACTGGTAGAAACGACATCAAAACCAAGCAAGACCAAAAGAAGCAACGGTGAGTAAAAACAACCTATTGGCTAACAAGGACCCTTATTTGGCTTGATGACATCAACGGAGACACACTTACGTAAACGTCTCTCCGACGCTCCATTGTTCCTCTCGGTCGTATGCCGACACCTCCGCCGGCAGAGCAGCCGGAGGAGTCCGCATAACGACCGAGAGGTCGGAACAACGGAGCGTCAGAGAAATGATATGGACCCGAAGTGAACTGACAGCTGTCTGCTGAAAACACCTTTCTCGAATGCCGGCGCCTGAGTTTGTTGTTGCTGGTGACGTAAAGAGGTCAACCGGTGGCTCTATTACCACTAGTTGAAATGGGCACAGCGCCACCTATCGTACCAGGGAATGACATGCTTCGGCCAATGAATCGATTTACTCACCGCCATGTATACCCGGACAATTGCAGTTGTCCAATTGCGGAGCATAGTCGAACTATGGCTTCAATCGGATTAAGCTGTGCATGTAAACGTACTGACTGTAAGAATGGCTTCCTTTGACCAGAAAGTGCATGCACTACAACAACAACGCAACAGAAAACAAAAAAAAACACACACCCAACAATTGTGTGTGTGCTTGGAAAATACTGTGAGGCCGAGCCTCCTCAGATACTCTGTATGCGTAGAGAAGAGACAGCATCGCGGCCTCAGAACTAAAAGTGCAGTCAGGCTGGAACACGCTGGGGATCACCGGCTCAACTGATTGCATTGTGCCGTATCTATTGCTGTGAATGCTCGCGTGCGTTAATGTTTCCGCGTTTGGTGGGCATGAATATTTATCCACCTACTTATTTGTTCAGCATAATGGGTTAGTGAGGAAGAGATTAACGCCTAGGACGCTCTTGTTATGCCGTGCAGAATAAATATTTCAAACAAAATCATCTGACAGTGTTGTTCCCCGGAGATGACACTTTGCTGCATCAGTGTGAAAAAGCATTTCCCACTCTAATTATCAACGTATCTTTGCGGCAACAGGTGCCGCGTCATAAAGAAGACGTGCCCCCTTTGGATACAAAGGACACCCAGGGCATGGCATCAGAGGCCTGAAAAACACCAAGACCTAGAACACTCCTGCACCGTGGAATGGCAACAGATCGTGTGGCACACAAATGCTGTCTGAAACGGCCATCTATCTAGAGCTTTCATACACGCACACACATGCACAGCGACACACACACACACACACACAGTGTGATGTGTGTTGTGTCGGTGTGTGCCCTGTGCTGTCATCCCCACCCCAGTGTGGTCCAGGGCCCTGAATACAAAGGCTGAGTGCTCCTCCAGTTACATCACAGAGAGGGATGGACCTGTCGGTGCAGGCAGAGGAAGGGGAGCAGGGGGGGGGGAGAGCGTGGCAGGCTAGGAAATGACAGGCCCAGAGGGGGGAGAGGTGCTACTTGACGGGAGGGACGGGTTTACACAGTATTGGGATTCCACAGAAGTTCCACCGTAGTATGGAGGTCTCTCGACCAGATGCTATTAGCCATTGGGAAACGATAGTGCCGTGAAGATTTGGGTTTGATTTGTTGAATCCAAAGATAATTGTGTGTGAGTGTGGTAGGCGTGCAGGTGCCTCACACAATAATAAGGGAGACTTGACATTGGTTACAACTAAATATCTGTGAGATTAGTGCACATTGAATTTCATCATTGGTCTAACTGTACTTCAATAGTGTCTAGCGCAGAAATATTTTTTTAGGTTTTGAAAAAGCTATATTAGTTAAATATTTAATATGCATCACATGAAAGTAATTACCAGTCCATTATGCACTTTCTGCCCACTAAAAGCTCAAGGTACATATCTTCACATGTTCTGGGAATGCTCTCCTGTTTGTCAGTTTTGGAACAATATTGCATCCAAGTTATCTGCCTTGATTAATGATACTGTACCTGTAACTATCAGTGTTTTGATTCTAAATGATTTGTCAGCGCTTCAGCTCTCTAAAATTCAAAAGCGTGCTACATTTCCCAGACTTACAGCCGCTAAGAGAATGATTGCAACCCGTTGGAAACCACCTCATGACTTGTCTATTCGAGCATGGACCCTTTCCTTTTTGGATGTCATATATATGGAGATCTCTACAGCTTGTATAAATGGAGCATCAGAAAAGACTTTGGACACTTGGCTCAACGTTGCTGAGTCTTTGAAGGATATGCTGTAGATGTGTGCTATAGCCTTCTTACTTCTATTTGCACATATGGTTGGTCCCTTATGTCTTATTATATGACTGTTCCTCCGTCAATGTTATTTGTTTGTTTGTTTATCTATGTTTACTTATGTGTGTGTTTGTGTATGTCTGTTTCTATATGACTTATTAGTAAGCTGCAGACATCATTCTTACTGTTGTGTTTTTATTATGTCTCCCTCCCCTTCCCTTCTTTCCTCCCTGTGTGTTTTTTCTTCCTCTTTTTGTCTCAGCATATTGTTTGTAATTTGTAAGTGATTATTCTGAATAAAAAAAACATTTGATCACAAAAAAAATATATATAATATATTAAATATTAAATATAAAAGTAAAATGACCAATTATAACTTGGGGTGTGTGATTGTGTGTTGCGTGTCAATTGCCAGTGAAAACTGTAATTAGTCTAATTCCTCCTTTAATGAGATGCGCTCTACACCTGACTCCTTGAGTCAGCGCTAACCTCTAGCCTCATGCTGCCGTGCTTGGCCATGCTAAACAGCACCAGGCACTTCTTTAAGCTGGAGAGGGTGACAGTGTGCCGTATTTCAATCAACGGGAAACTACATAAAAGCTGGGACACACCTGCAGGTGGAAAGCACATTACAGAAAGATGAGCACATAATGGCATTTCTCTCGTATCCCCCTAACCTATCCGTCAGACCCATCTGTCAGAGACCCCGCCCTCGGCTCTATCGTTTAAGGTCCTTGAAATTCAAAAATCGAGGAGAGCCCTGAACAGATCTGTAACTGTATCTGTCAGACTTACTTTTAAACCGGGGTCCCTCGACCGCTCTTATCACCCTCGACGCATCCTTCCTTTTTTTTTTTACAAGGTTCCTATTTGAATCTCTGCATAACACATTTGTCCCACTAGACTGGGAGTGACATAAACCTACAAAGCCAGACATATAGCACAGTTCTTCCTGCTCTTATTATCTAAAGATCCAAGTTATTTTTCGTGACAGGTAGTAGATACAAAGCTGCTGTGATCACTGCGATAATTCATCGCTGTAAAAGGTTCACCGACACACCCTGAAAACCGTACCAATTACATCACAATAACAGCTCACAGATAACGCAATTGTTTACAGGCAACTAATAACAATTTAACAATAATATTTTTCTCCTCAGCCTTTTTCCGGTGGGCAGAAACCAATGGCTGCAGACGGAGTGGATCTCCACTGTATTTCCCAGCCCCTTTAATGAGCCACTTATCGGGCTAATTACTGTATTATTGGACCCTGTGACCTGTCGTCTCGTGAGGCAGGCAGGTAACACAATGATTTCCCTGCAGAGAACCAAAAAAGCCACCGAGAGGGGGAGAGGACGGCGCCGACGGGTGAGTGGGTGAAGGGTACGCAGAGCTCCACGTCTGCATGACTCTCTCTCTCTCTCTCTCTCTCTCTCTCTCTCTCTCTCTCTCTCTCTCTCTCTCTCTCTCTCTCTCTCTCTCTCTCTCTCTCTCTCTCTCTCTCTCTCTCTCTCTCTCTCTCTCTCTCTCTCTCTCTCTCTCTCTCTCTCTCTCTCTCTCTCTCTCTAGGTCATTAGACTGAGCTGCGTTGGGAGACTGAAGGCTCAAGCTCCTCACAGACGAACGAAAAGGATCCAGATAACGCGCATCGGCACCTGAATGTGAAAGAGTCATTTCATTTAAATAGACACTCTGGAGGGCCATTTACAAAACCGGGCCTCCTCTAGGCCCGAGTTGATGGAGAACAACAAGATGAAACCCTTGAACTGGAACTTATAGAAGAGGGAATTGAGTGGAAAATAGTTCCGTTCTTGACTTTGCCCGGTGACGTAATCTTCCGTCCATTTAGGAGCGATATAGTGCGGTCTGCTCTGCCCAGAATGCAGTCAGGCTGGGCCTGGTAAGCCGACAGGCTGGTCTTTACCTCCAGCAAGAGGACAACAGTCTGAAGTCAACTCCAAAACCCAGTGCGAGAATGGTACACTCACGCAGAAAAGGGAGAAACGTTTTAGAATTAGGTAAAGGGGGATGGGGATGAATTGTTAGTAAACTAAATTAAGAATATATTATAGCAACGGAAGAAAAGAAAAGAAAAGTATTGTTTTGCTTATATTTTTTAAGATTACTAGAGTAAGACCACTGAGGCTAACCCTTTTCATTGGTCCTTTTTTTTTAAATCCTTAATTCAAATACATTTTTTATTCTCTTCCCAACAAGACATGACCATCGCTAGTAAATTGTAAACTGCATTTGTAGAAAAAAAACATTCCTTTTACAAATATCCAGACTTTCATTTAAGATGCCATTACGTATTATTATAATCTACAAAAAAAAGATAGCGAAGCTCACTCTTTCAACCTGGTCCCCAAGTCCAAACACTACTTCAGTCAATTGGTGAGACCTTAACACAAACAACTGAACAGAGACATCCCCTGTATACCCCCTAGTTATGTTGAGGCATGATCCCCCCCCCCCCCCCCCCGCGCTGCAGAATCAACCGAGTTCACAGGGAGAGGAACCATAGGCAGAGACAACAGACAATAAAAGGCTATTTTTAGAGGCATTCTGGGGTGAGAGCCTCCCTGCCTTCCTCCCCTCTCTGATCGCGGTTTAGAAGGCATCTCTTTGCAGGGCCTCATTTGCTCGGTTCACGCCCCCCAGATGCTCGGGACGTCTGCTCGGTGCTTCGCCGCCGGCCCTCAGTGCCCGACTGAAGGCCGCGGAACAGAACAGGCTTTAATGTTTAATCACCAGGGAACGACCGCATGGCTTTGGAGGCACATGGCGGAAGAGTAAAGTCTAGTTTTAAAGAGTCAGCCCAGACACACAGCGCCTCGATGATCATAAGGCATCATTAAAAGTCCTAAAAGTTAAGTAAACGTGCATCGTTTTGGAGTAAATACATAGATAAATAGGCCAGAAATATGCAGTCTTGGTAGGGTTAGGGTTGGATGGGTTAGATGTTGCAGTCTGTCTGACACACACACACACACTCTCCGCGAGAGTGAGGCGATCTTTTTTTATTTCGATTTTACTGTAAAAAAAAAAAAAAAAAATGTAGTTTTAAATCTTGTGTGTAAGTATTGCAGAAATGTTTTAATCGCTTCGTGTGAAACCAGCCAAACCAAAACTTGTAACTTTCTTTTGTTTATAGCTTGACTAGAAATGAGAAAAGAAGGTACATTTTCTACGTCTACGTTGTTACACTTGGTAGCACAAAATAAATGGGTACCATGAGTCCTATGGAAGCATATGGTGTTAAATTAAGCACAAAACCTGAATAAAAGGGCAGCACCCTGTGAAGGGGCATCTACACAACCTTGCAAGTTCCTTTTGTAAAATACTGGTGTCAGACGCGGCACGGAGACTACCCGGAACAATTCATGGCATTCAATTATCATAGTGCTTGTTTTGCTAAATCTGGGGACAATTGTTTATCGGGTGTATGTGTGTGTGTGTGTGCAGAGGCCAACACCAGCTCAGCGCTTTCTGTAACAGTCCTCTCCGCTAATGAAATCACATACCGTGACATGAGATGCCCTAAGAGTAAACTAAAGATTTGATTGTGGAACCACCCCCCGGGGGAAACAAAAAAAACAATCATTTCGCTTTCAAACCTCCATTTTTCACACCCCACTTTATTTCTCCGTACACTGCTGTCTTCCATGACCGCGCCTTAAACGACAAAGTCACACCGTTTTTTTTTTTGGGTCTATTTATAAAGTTCAGGTGAAAAATGGGCGGGGGGGGGGGTGGGGGAGGGGGGGGGGGGGGGATGGCAGGTTCCTGGGTCTCCCCCCCCCCCCGAGGGGGAACCATCGGTGTCTCGGGCCTGAGAGATATTGATGAAAACCACTGACAAGGGCACTTTAAATTTCTCCTCCAATATCCCCCTTGTCTGCACAGCACAGTGGTGACCTGTCATGGGCGGGCGGCGGGGCCTGTCACTGCGGAGCTATCGTAGCAGGACAGTCCTGGCTCCCCTGGTTCCTCCCGTTAGGCCAGGGGAGCTTCACCAGAGTGGCTGTCAGCGCCAAAGGCCCATGGGAAGGGGACCGATCGATATGGCGGCTAACAGGGCGCATTGTGAAGTGCATGCCACGGCAAACAAAACAACAACTGTTACTTACTGGTGTAAACTTTGCGAGCGGGCCCAAACAACACAGAACAGAAAGAGCTCTGAGCGCCACACCGATGGCTATTTGTGATTTAAACAGATTCAACGCACCTCAGGTTCTGTCTATCCATCTTGTGAGAGATTTGAATACTGTGGCCCAAGAAGCACAGCAAATGTAATTGCCTGTAGGAGAAAGAATGCTGTGTTATGTACATCATGGTCTTCATCCTCCTCATGCATGTTCTGCACTGAAGCCGGAACATCCCAGAGACGTCGCAGATACAGACGGACATGAAAACCAACACGTCAGAGTAAGGCCAATCTGCGGCGATTAAGTGTACAAACAAGATTGCCAACTGGAGATCTGAGCACCTATAGTGCAGCGCGGAAGCAGGGAACGGATGCCAACGGATGCCGACACAATCTCGACTCTCTCTCCTCTCCTCGCGAGCTGACCTGGAACCGTCAGTGGCAGAAGAAGAAGTGTCACGGTGTGCACAGAGCCTCCAGACAAGCGACCACGCCGGAAGGAAACGCAGCAGTGACTATTTCCACCACATCATTCCTATTCCTCTCCACCCTCCCCCGGGTATTTCCTACTTCTTGCAGAAAGGTGCTTCTGTGATGTTTGAAATGCGAGTCTTCTTCATGTCCCGGCCGGCGGACGGAAACGGAGCGGAACACAGGGCAGGTGGAGGAAGCAAGATCATAAGACAAAGAAGTCAAATAAATGGAGAGCGAAAACTGAAAGAAAGCGTCTCGCTGTTCCTAACAGGAGGAAATGATGAAAAAGAATGAGTTTGTATGCTAGAATAATATACCCATCCTAAATCTATAAAATACAATTACATAATAACAATAGGGACCTTTCCGGTTTCGGCTCGGTCCCTAATTATTCCAAAGAAGATTAATGAAACACTTACAATTTGTTCATTAAAATGTTACAATGCTAATTATAATTTCCATTGATATTATACTGACAGCCTTCCAAGTATAGAATTGGTAGTGCATTGCTTTTTAAACAATATTTAGATATATTATATTATAATATTTTGAATAACTTCAACTTAAACTTCTGGTCTGGCTTGAAGCAAAGTATACAGATATTGTAGAATTGAGCCAACCATTGCTAAGAATTTGATTTGATTCATTTGAACACTTCTGAAACGATGTGTTGTTAAAAAAATATCAAAAAATCTAAAAAAAGACTAATTTAGAGAAGCTATTTGTAAATCCAATGTTTTTTCCGTCTCTGCCGACCGGTATCTGAGAGTTCCACCGCTCCAGGCCCGGCGGTGCGCTGTGTGTGGAATATGTGACACCTTCGTAGAACTCTTTGCCCAGAACACATTTTCTTTTAATCTCATAGTGTTTCAATTCGTGCTGAAACAGGTGGTTCAATAACGCTTTGATGAAATTTTGGTGACTCATTATAAAAACCAATCCCGTCTCTTCCAAACCATTAATTTGTATATACAGAGAATACATGTATATTTACTTTGTTTACAAACATCCTCCCATGCAGCTTGCGTACAAACACAAATATAAACAGGTGGCTGGCAAGCCAAGGGGCAAGTAAGCATAATCTATTCAGCAGTGTAATGGAAATGGGCAAATGTGTCAAGTTCCCAGCTTCATTAAATAAACTGCCCAAAGTAATAAGGGACGCTGATAATATGAGTATGTGTGTCTGTGTGTGTGTATGAGGGTGTGTATGCTGCATGTGTGTGCTGTGTGTGTGTGTGTGTGTGTGCTGCACGTGCATGTGCATGTGCATGTGCATCTGCACGTGCATGTGTGTGTGTGTGTGTGTGTGTGTGTGTGTGCGTGCCTGCCTGCGGGTGCACGTGCGGGCGTTTGTATCTGGTCATAATGAAGGAATCCCGCTGGTCATTATGAATGACTGCACAGGATAACACTATCATTAATACAAATGTTTGACCAATGCAAGTCAGAAACAACATGGTCTCCGCATCCTGTTATGATCACCACGACTGTTGAAACATCTGTCTGACCGGGGGCAACTGTCATACTGTTGATTTATTAGCCCCTCAGTGTGTTTGATTCATTTCCCCTTTATTCTGCCTACACGCGCGCCCACTTAGATAATGATATACAGCTCTGTTGGTGCAGAGAGCCCGCTTCACCGCCAGCCTGCTCCTTTGAAAGGCGCTGCTTTGTCGCGCTATTGCTTTGTGTCATTTCAATGGCACGAGACTACGCTATGAACTGCGCTGCAATCTATTACATCAGTTAATTTGTCTTTCAATTCTTAAATGTGGCAAACACATTAGACTATTAAAACTTGAAGAGCTGCACGGCGACGCTTACTAGAAAGCCGTCTTATTAGGCTTGATAACTTTAGTATTTGGCTTGTCTCGTGACAAGAAATAGCAGGCAATGCTCACAGGAAGACATAAGAGTTGATTAGATATATCATGTGTTATTTTGTTTCCATCCATTATTTCTTATTCATTATTAATTTTTCATTATTTGTAGCTTTAAATGGGGAAAAAAAAAATTGTGCATGGCAATAGTATTGGACGTATAGCAAAATGCACTGTCCAGGATGACTTACTGCTTTGTTCTGTTTACTGTATTCCAGATTGTATAAAGAATCGGTTGGGCCAACTCAATTTGTCGAAAAAAAAAAGCAATTTCTTCACCTCTGACGGGGTCCGACTGAGACTTACAATAATGAAATGGATCGGTATCTGTTCGCTGTGCCCTCTTTACTGTAGGCCAATCCTGCCAGCACACTCTATGGTCCGAGCCAAGAGGACTCTGTTCAGCGCGTTCATGCTTTCACGCCTGTACAAATTCATTCTGTTGAAGAAAATGGAAAAACAACTCGCACCAACGGGCGCATAATACGTGACTGCAGTTACCAGGAATGAAAAAAATCTTGATGGTTTTTTAAACAAATTACTTGATAACTAATTATCCAGTGAAATGAAACGTGACATTCCCTGTGCTTATGACCGTGATCAAATAATGAAATACAATTAACGTGCACATTTTACTAGTGCCAGGGAGAAATCAAAACCAAAGACCATGATCACACTTTTTAAGATTCAAGGGGTTGGACTGTGGTCTATGGAAATATGTTTTTGTGCATTTTGTGTTAAAAAAAAAAAAAGGAGCTTTCCCCTTGGAAACCCGATTTCGAGGGGGATGTATGAACGGGCGTGTACCCAAATGCCTCTGGACGCAATTTGAAAGACATACCAACCAATCAGAGCTACACAACGTGTCACACATGGCAGCGGCATCTTGGTTGATTATGAAAATGCCTCAACGGCTCTCCCACAGGGCACCGCTCTGTCATTATAGCAATCCCACACCATATTAGATAATCGGTTATCATAGCCCGACCCAGGCGGGGTCTGCAGGAATCTGTCTGAATGGGTTAAGGGCAAGACATATATGGCAGAGCGAATAACACATGAGCTGGTAGATTTGTTCCCCAGCTACATTTAAAGTCCATTACCCAGATATGAAAGGCCATAATGTTCTATAGGTGACAAAGTGTGTTTCTTCTGAAAAAAATATTATACTTAACTAAGTTTGATATATTGCCAACTAAATTTAAATACACTAGAGCTCGATGAGAAGGCACTAGGACTCCTGGGTCATAGTCTTATATTTTAACTAATTGGACAATCCTACTGTGTGTAGGGGCTGGAGTGACATTACTTTACTTGGGTTGAAAAGACTGATGGCTCACCTGCGTGTCCTTCGGGTTTAGCATGGATAAAGACCGCCAGGCCTAGTCCTGTAACGGGTCGTGATTGAGCAGTGCTCATCGGTAACCTGAACACTCATTACGGACTGAGAAAAGATGGCGGAATACACAGACCTCGGGGAGCCTATCTGAAATATGATCCAAATGATTCAATGCCTCACATACAAAGACCACAGTAAAACCCTTACACATGATCTCTGATTGACAGCACACGGCCTAGTGACCATGAGACCTTTCCATTGAATGGAAGGTGCGCCGTGGAGAGGCTTCCTTCTAACCACCTCCATCTTACCATTTTAGGTTTTATTTTATTTTTAGCAATTAAAATGTCTAGTCAAAAGTTTTGGACAGTTTCACGTTGGAGGAAAGTCCTTCAAAGCTGTGAAATTAATAAATTAGGCTTCATTGAATTTATTCCTGACCCTTAATATTTAAAACCATACCTTGAACAAGAAAATGATTGTTCACTTGTGCAACTCACCTTTAAGTCAGAGACAAGTGAAAGGGAATTATTTATTATATTATATAACTATATCATTATTTTGGAATGCAAAAATGAGTGGGTGAGTTTGTTTTTGTGTGTTTATATGTGTGTGTGTGTGTGTGTGTGTGTGTGTGTGTGTGTGTGTGTGTGTGTGTGTGTGTGTATGGACTGCTGAAGCACACATTTTTGCAACGATTGAATCACTTATACAACTTGAAAGGAACTGGTGTATTTTGACTTAATGGGAGATAGGAGGACCAACTGTGAAGATTCCAAGCAAAGCAGAAGTGTAATACATCTCTGGGATCTAAAATCCAGTCCAGGTCTGACTTCTACTTTAGAATCAGATTACAAAAGTTACAAAGTGTTCATACATCCATGCGTAGTTTCTACGTAGTGGGTTAAGAAGATCATGTATGTATGCTAACATGATCCAGAGTTCCATTGGCATGTTGAAGGCTTTTAGTAAAAAAATAATAATTAATGGATAATCAATCTCATAACCCTCTACCCGTGAACTTTGATGAAAGGCCGAGCATAATAATTCTGGGGAAAGGATAATGCTTGTTTTCGGAACAACTGCAACCATAGTAAATAAATAGTCTGATGCACCTGACACCAAACAAATCACACAAAATCACTCCTGTCATGTATTTTTATCATGCTTTTCATCAGCCTATTCATTTACTATGGTTGCAGTTGTTCCGAAAACAAGGAATGGTGGAAGGAATGGTTAAGGAATGGTTTTGGAATGGTGTCAGGCTGTGCGCCTGACACCATTCCAAAAAGGGCAATCCCCTAAAGCAATTGAGGGCTGTTTGTGTTTTGCATATCTGTCTCTGGCTGATCCCTGACTGCATTAGCTTTGTAATGCTTAAAGTAAGCCTGTTACTTACGATAAGGTGCACTGAATAAACAATGTAGAAATGGCTGCAGGAGACACTTCAAGTGTACAACTATGCACGTTTTAAATAGATACATGTACTAATGTATTTATTAATATATTCATTACATACCTACATGTATAGACATGCATTACACACACACACACACACACACACACACACACACACACACACACCCCCATGACATGCCCACGATTGCACAGTCTCACAACCAGAGGTAGAGCACACACACACGCCTCAGATAAAAGACCAGTTTTTCATGTGTGACATTGTCCCATTTTCTGCGTGAATCTGCGTGTACGCGCGCGTACGACGGGGGACATTTGCAGTCCATCGGTTCTTCACTGTTGTCTGACTGCCAGCTGTGGGCCGCCGCGTCGTCCCTGGAACTCTCTCTTTCTGCTCAGCCCATCAATCTGCCCGGCGAACTGGTGCGTCAGACGGGGTAATGGATGTGCAGGAGGCCAAGGGAACTCTGGCTCATCCGCTGTTCCTCAGGAGGACATGAGCCACGGAGGACAAAGAACAACAGTTGAGCCAAGCGGTCGACCCCTAGAACACGTCGTCGCCTGGGACGCCTGTGCTCGGAGAGAACGAACAGAGCCCCCGTGCTGCTCCACACCGCCCCGTTGTGTTTAGTCCTGTATTGTATGTAATAGTAAGAGTTAAGAGTCCTCGTCACTCAGTCCTTGAGTGTGCAAACGTTCGTCCATCTCTATTGGATGGGAGTGGATATGGCTGGTCTGTGGCTTATACAAGCAAAGAACTTTTGATTACCGACATAGTTGGAGGTCTGGTGGATAGCAGAAAAAAAACAACAGCGCTAACGCTTTCCAATAAGACTCCTTATTATGAGTAACTTTATTATTATTTAATATTTGTTTTATAGCCTTTTTGGCAGCGGCAAAATGGATCCGTATTGTACGTAAATGTTGAGGTTAGGTGAATGCCGCTGGGTGAATGAAGTCTATTCACCTCATTCCTGGAAGGCGGGCTTGCTCCAATGTGTTCCGTCTCAAGGTTTCTTTATTCTCCCTGCTGGGTTTTGGAGTTCTTTCTTTGATGTCTAAAGGGTAGGGGGGTCAACTCTGGGCCTGTGAAGCCCTTTGAAAGGACTTTGAATAAAGGATACAAATAATCGTAGACCTGAATGCAGAATCATTTGGGTGCATATGCAGTTCAGTCAAAGCCAAAAAGGGTGTTCGTTAAAGTAGAGCCGATAGTGTGTCCTTCCTTTAAACACGTCTAGTTCATTCCTCACAGCAGTGCAGGTAATGCATTAGAAGAATGGCTTAATTAGTGTATAATCCCATGAAAATAAGAATGTGTTTTCGTTACCTTAAGCATCAACTGCTGGACAGGAGCTCCACACACGTAAAAGGACCTTTAGATACTAAAAAACAAAATGCAATTCATAAATCTATCAAAGAGCCTGATCATTAATCATCATTTTGGAAGTATCTACTGGTCACTTACACAATACAGGCCAATGCAGGCCACTGTACTGGTTGGAAAGACTTAGGTGAGGGGAGGGATTCAGTTGGTTGTAATCTGCAACCTCACAGCTAGTGGCCACTTCAATTTCACACACTGGAACTTGAAGGAATTCAATTAGAAAATGGATAAAAAATATTTGCCAGCCTTCTGTATCTTCTCTTTTTGTTCTTCCATCTCCTCTTTAAGTTCACACTAAGGCCCCTTTTAAGTTAAGCCTACACAGAGACATGAAAGCCAACATGGATAAAATGGATGGAAGTAAATTAGCATGCTGTGTTTTCTCCTGTCAGTGTGTGTGCTCCAGTGGCTCTTCTCCTTCTCCTTATATCTGCCGGGCATTATTTTGCAAATTTTATGAACTTCAACACTATATAGATCTCCTAGATCTGGTTGAATATCGCTGACTGTGGAAATGAAATGCATCCCCTGTAGCTAAGCCATTTATTATCCTATCTATTGTGTTCCGCTTCTCAAATTTCTTTGTTCTCATCTATAACATGGCTTAATTTGCTCTTTGTCTCTGTGACAACTGTCACGAGTTTATCCTCTCATATCGGAGGTCTATGTTGAATACCCTCCAGTTCCCTCTCCTCCGAGCACACACATAATATATGTACTTGCAGAGATGTAAAGGATAATGAAGTTTTACCACCAGAGTTGTCACTGAGCCGTGCCCTTTACGAGTTTCTGAAAGGTCCCAAAGCACAAGAGGCTTTAACTGGCCTGTTCGAGTGGAAGCATCGGGGATATAATCACTCATTATCACACTGTCATCGGGGCTCCTCCACAAAACAATTCCATTCAAAGAAGTTGGAAGGCAAAATGCAGGTAGCAGAGTGATTATCAGATGCTGTCTGAGCCCCGATAAGATCAAAGTGTATCGGTGTGATTTATGTCTCCCTTCTGCTCGAGCTTTGAGGGTGTGGTAACGTTACAACTTGAGGCGACCTTGCTTGTGCCGCTCCACTTGGTGTCTTTTTTTATCCAGGGATGATTTTGTCTTTGGCTCTGTGACTGCAATGGCATGCTATCTTTTTTTGCAATAAGCAAAACCAAGAACTAGTCAATGCATCAATGAATGGCATAGTTGGCATACTCCATTGAAGAAATAGATATATTAATCTGTGAATGGCAACAGTTCTACAAAATCATATTGTGTGCCTATATAGAATAAAGAATCACAGCCTAATTTCTCTCCCCAAAGATGTGCCAAAGCACTCAAAGCTCTGGTCGTGTATTGAACGATGGAGTTTCTTTCACTGCATAACTTTATATAATGTTTTTTCAATATCTATTTATTAGTCCAAGGGAATAGCTTAATCCGCCACATCTGAGAACTAATGCTTGTAATGAACAACAAGCTAGAAGCTGCACAGTCTCTCAACGGGCGAAGCAGTCTAACAGAGACTGTTCTTGTGCCCCCTTGTCTAGGAGAAGAGATAGCTACCAAGCCATTCCATGGAACGTTATCAAATGTGGACTTTAGAACAAGACAGCCAAAAAGGAAATCCCATTCATCCATAAAGGGACTCAAGGCCTGAATCTCAAAGTCTGAAACCCCGAAAAAATTATCTTTTTGGCACTACTAAAGATAAAAAGTTCACAAATGTATCCACCAATCAGAAGTCAAGTTTATTTTGAGCCAATCAGAACTTAGGTTTGTGATATCCAATCAGCCAGAGCCATTAAGAAACTAGCAACAGCAGCAGCATGATGATGTTAGGTGTGTTGTATTAGGAAATCCATTGCAAATAAATTGTATTCAATTAATCATTCTGGTTACAATTGTTATACACCCTGCACTTATTTATATACATTGATGGCAAAAAATATTTGTGTCTCCACAGAAGTTTGTAGATGAGAAGATAAGAATGCATTTGTAGCTAAATATTCACAGATCTGAACTTACAAACGTGTGCATCACATTTTCTCACCTCACAAAACTTTGTGCGGATTTAAGTAAAAAACGAAAGGCTATGCTTAAGAAATGACTTAGAAACATTCTGCACACATCTTAATCTCAGTTTGAGGTTGATGTGCACTTCGTGTCCTGTGATATGACACTTGGTGTATCGTGCCATTTCTCCACAGGAAAAATACCTCATGGGACATGAGGACATGAGGTCACCCATCCGATCCGATGCTCTGTGTTTTATCATTGAACCGTGGAGCAGTGTTCTTCCCATTGTCTGTTTTTACAGGGCCCTTGTCCTGTGTTGATGAAGCCGGGTCTCCAAAAGGTCCCTTGGAGACATTTTGGTGGGAGGCTTTGTTACTGACTTGTACGGCCAGGCTTACCTTCCAGACAGGCTCCTATTAAACAACCTTCCTTGTCCTTTTTGTCACTCTCTACTTTTCCATGCTCCTGAGGCCGCTACCAGTGAAAGAACAACATCAAACAACCGAGCAGAAGATCCTACCCTACTGAGGGGCTGTATATACTTCACTCTAGGACACACACACACACACACACACACACACACACACACACATCTAAATAAACTGCCACTATGGATCTTTCGAAGCCTTAACAACAGGTGCCTAAGCGGCCAGAAGCTCTGGGATTCAAATTGGATTTGCAGTAAGCACTTTGTTTTGTTTTTTAGCTTTGCCTGAAAACGAGCCAACGGGGTCAGCCACGACACGATGTGGAATCGCCTCATTACTTGTTAGGCTTCCCAAAAGGCCTGCACATGCAGGTGCGCACACACACACACACACACACACACACACCAATCAAGCCTTGTGTTTCCTGGAGAAGGGAGGGAACAAGGCCTCCCACTGTAACCTGCAACGTCAGCACCTGTGTCCACGGCCCTCCCTTTATAATTAACCATCCCCACCGCGCCTCTGGTTCAACTCACCCCTCCCCAGCGGACACACACACACACACTCTCTCACATTTAACTCACGCTTTCGGACACGCACACAAACACGCACAGAGGCCTTTCCCTTTCACACAGATGTCCCTTCCGGTAATGTCTTTCTCCTCCCCCCCCCCCTCCCCCCGGTCTCAAACTGGTGGGCAGGAGATGATGGCAGGGAGGTAGAGAGTGGCCTGTCAGAGCCAGGCTGAGGGACACACAAAGGAAAGGATGTGTATGGATACTTGTACAGACAGCCTCGGTGCGATGGGGATAGTCACGCGTAGATATACACAAAAGGCAGAGAGGGGGGGGGGGGGGGGAACATTGAATGGACAGGCACATCCCTATGGAGACGTGACGGTTAAGGAGGTTGACATGAAGGAAGAGGGCTTTCCGGGGCCTTTTGAGGGCCCTGCCACCGTAGCTCGTTCCCACAGTTTGGAACAGGGTGGGAGACAGCAGGAGGGAGGGAGGGGGGGAGGGAGGGGGGGGAGGGGAGGGAGGGGAGGGGGGGCGGGGGGGGCTGGGAAAGAGGGTCAAATGAGGGAAGAGTCTAGGTGGCCAGGGGGAGGCGATGAAGGGTGAAACAAAGAGAGAGAGAGTTTGTCATCGGATTCTACCGGGGTATCTGTCAATGCCGGGGCTCTGGGCTAACAAGAAATTGGGAGGAGGAGGTGAGGCATGAAAGGGCCTTATGGGGCGGTGCATATGCATGTGTTAGATGGAGAGACCCGCCCCGGGGCGGAGGTGGCTCATCCCGTACCCGTGTGCTCTCATGCTATTGCTCGCCGTCGTTATTTTGGGGTCAAACACAAACAAACAATGCAGACAAATGGTAGAGGTCATCATGCAGAAAAACGTTTTTTGAAGTTTGTTTTCGTTCTCTCTCCCGCGGTTGTGTGCGCAACATGAACAAAAATAAAAACAGGCCCTCGAAAAGGGACAGGCCACGTCTGACACACGTACAAATCTGCCTAATCTGCTTAGGTTCCTGGTGGTGTATGTATGTATTCATCCACAGATGGTATTTGAGGATGAATACATACGGGATGGGTGGCGGTGGGAAAAGAGAAAAGGCCACCGAACCAGGAGGGAGTGACTCACGTTCACCCCTCCTCGATCGCCGTCTGTCTCCGTTGCATGCATGCGTGAGTGTTTGTCTATGTGCAGTGCCTTGCAAAAGAGTGTCGACAGATGTTTCGGGAATATGGGTGTCTGTCACAGAGGTTGGTGTGTGTGTGTGTGTGTGTGTGTGTGTGTGTGTGTGTGTGTGTGTGTGTGTGTGTGTGTGTGTGTGTGTGTGTGTGTGTGTGTGTTTGAGCCAAACTATAGTTGACCTACTTGAAGTAGAGATGCACATAGAAGCGGCCTTCAGGGTAGGTTGTGGGCAACATGGAAAAAAGTTTTTTTCACAAAAATATAATTATTAAAAATTTAAAATTCCATTCCGATCAGTCTAGCTGCGGGTCATTACACAGAAGTATATAGAAGTTTAAAGTATTAAACTTTATACTGCCGTTTCAAACCTCACATATTTGATCATTTCAAGGGTGTATCTTCTCACTGTTATCATTTAAAGACAATGGGCATCAAAGAAGTCCTTATTCATTTCATGGTGATACAATACCATTGAAAGACATAAAAGATAGTATTGAATTATTGCCCTGCCCTATTTTCAGTGGTTAGAGATACATCATTTTCCAATAAATGGCAATGTAGTATAAATTATTATTATTTATACTACTACTTATTTATACTACTATACATTATTTAAACTACATTGCCATTTATTCAAAAATTATGTATCTCTACCACTGAAAATAGGGCAGGACAATAATTCAATACTATCTTTTATGTCTTTGAATGGTATTGTATCGCCATGAAATGAAGATAAGGACTTATTTGACGCCCAGTTGTCTTCTTTAAAGGATATCAGTGAGAAGATACAGTGTAGTATACAGAAACAATCATCAGAATCATATCCCCATCTAGGGGTCTAAACTTAAACGTAAACATATTTTTCATCCAACTCATAGCGACAAACAATGCAGCACAAACACGTATCAGGACCTTCTGCAGTTGGTTATGCAAGCGTTGGCTTCATCTGATTCCATCTAGCATAACGGAACGGCTCCTCCCGCCGAGCCACTCTCAAACACAGACAGACACCTGGGGTTAAGATGAGGTGAAACATTATTACCCTTGGCTATGGAGCTGGTGCAGCTGTGTGTGTTTGTGTGTGTTTGTGTGTGTGTGTGTGTGTGTGTGTGTGTGTGTGTGTGTGTGTGTGTGTGTGTGTGTGTGTGCCTGAGTAAGAATCCACAGAGACTTAATGACTGATGGCGTAACAACACCTTCATTTGTGAAATCACAAGGCAACCCAGATACGCACGCACGCACGCAGACACGTGCACCCACCCACACCAGCACAAGTTGTTTGCAATCAAAGACCATGGCTTCATCATGCAATTACATAGGCATGCGTGCATGAATGCGAAAGCAAACACGCAGACAGAAAATGTCTGCTTATCTGCACCACAGATATCCAAGAAATAATATTCCACAGCTAGGAACGATGTCAGGTGTCAAGTCTTGATATATATTACTCTGATGTTTTCTGCACATATATTGCATGTAAATTGTCATCAACATCGTCTATGGCTATGTTAATTTTACTAAGTGTACAGCCATTGACAACTGTGACAGTACTGATTCCCAAGACAACGTATGCGTTACATATGGAAGCTGATCTCAGTGGTTGCAGGCTGTAGCCAGCTTGGTTGAGTGTGCCTTCAATGCCTTCAACATCCATATTAGAAATATCTCAATTCTAATACAAACAGGCTCCCTTTAGGGGTGTAAATCAGAGCCTTCATGACGATCCAATACGATATTGATGTCTTAAGCCAACGATTATTTTAAATACTTCAGAATTCCCCACGATTCGATACTCTAAACTACTATTTTTCACATTATATCTTTTAATATAATATCTCTCAAATGCAAATGCATCATTTACCTTTTATTGAGAATACAGAAACAGTATTCTATGCACACTTTAGTGCTTACTGTGCAGGTCTAGTACGGTCTAGTTTTATTTTATTATTATTTTTTTTAATAATCAATCTCAAACTCTTGCGGACAAATTGATGCATCGAATCGACGGCTGGATAATCGATTAATCTATACAGATCGATTAATATTTACACCCCTACCCCCTTATACTGCAAAGACAACAACACACGGCTGACTAAATAAATCACTGCAATTATAAAGTGGAAGTCTCTCCAAACTAGGGGGAATACCAGCCAGATAATGAGATGCTTTTTTTTTTTTTTGCGTTTGATTGCCTCCAAATTCATGAGCGGGGGCTCCCTCAAGCGCACAACAGAGTACCTTCTCTCTTGAATCCTAATGCCAGCTTCTGGGGCAGCCAGATTTCCTGGCGCATTTGTAACTAAACACGAACAAGGACACAACCCCGAAAAACATTTGAAGCCTTCCCAAAAACATTGTCTTGCCTGTGGAGGCGCCATCTAATGACATTGAAAGGATTGCGTTTGTCGCTCTGTCGCCGCTTGTGTGTGTGTGTGTGTGTGTGTGTGTATACGAAGCAGCGGTCTCTGCGTGTGCCATCGTGCCTTCCTTTTTTTTCCCCCCCTGTTTTTGGATGTGCTCAGCGCTAACCTTCCCAAAAACAGCCGTGCGGTCATGGAGCCGGAACGGGATTAAAAGGGATTTCCAAGACACATCAGTTGCAATGTATTGTACCGGGTATCATCCCCCACTGCTCCATCGCTTTGTTTTCACCAGAGTGTTGAGCGTTTATTTCCATATTCTCTCTGTGCTCTGAAACGAAATTAGCAGCCCACTTGAATGAGATATTTTCAATCTAAACTGAGTGCAGGTGTTAAAGACTGGGGACTAGAATTTGAAGGTCAGAGGTCAGACGACAGGTGCCTGTCCATCATTAAACAGAACACGCTGACAGACGGCACACGCCGAAACCGCGTCTGTGCAAATAAAAGTGGATTTATGCATAGCGTGGCCTCCCTCCTACATTACTTGATCTGACTATTCAGGCCCCAGCACTCTTACAGTTTCAAACACACATTGAGTGAAGCCAGCTCCTATCCTATCCTTACATCATTAAACAGAGCAATGCCGTGGATCAGTAATCAGTAATCAACCACAGACAGGTTCAGTTTGCATTCCCCGAGCCACATGTCATTCATCCAAAGTGAGCGGAGGGATTATTACAACACGCAGAGAGGATTAACACACAGAGGTGACGTCACCATGACATGACACCTCTGCTGTGTTTGTGTGCCCTTGTGCCTGATGAATGAATGAATGAATGAAGCCACATTTTTTTTTTCACATTTTTTGTTGATTTATTTGATAGATATTATATTAATAGATATAATGTAAAAAATATCGGGTATCGAATACATATATTATATATATATATTCATTGACCTAATATGATCAATGCTGACAATTGTTAAATTGTCTCTTTCGACTCGTTCTAGGTGATCCAAGTGTAAATAATGTTTAGCTTACAGTGTACGACTGAATTGAATATGGATTAAACACCCGATATGTAGCCTCGGACGACATAGTGTAGGGGGGTGACAGCAGCGTGGTGAACGATATGTAGATCAGCAGGGACTGGTGAGCTCTGACCTCGGCGGTCGTTGATTGGGTGAAGAAGGATTATAATAACCGGCTGCAGAATTCAAGAGGAGGGGCTCATTTGACCGCTCATGATCAAGATGCTGTATTTAACGCGCTACTATGAAATGCGTCAAACAGCGTGTCGAATAGACGTCAATGGATCGGGTGAAGAAGGTTCATAAATACGGGCTGCGAGAATCTAGAGGAGGAGCTCATTTCACCCGGTACTCAAACCCCGTTATTTAACGCGCTAAATAGCTGACAAAAACATCGTCTTTTAGGCCGCTGTAGAGTCAAGGAAAGGCGGCGTGGAATGCCGCGTTACAGAAGCTTGAATACAGAATGTGACTACGATTTAAATCCATAAATGTCTCCAATGAGACGTAGCGGTGACCCTTTTGGCCTTCCCCGGGTTAGTATATGTTAAATAAGGGCCCAGGGGCCCAACGTGCACCAGTTGAGTCAAGGATTCTTTATCGGTCAATCAAATCAGCAGCCGTGGGTGCGCTGGCGGCACTCGGAGGGCGTTCATCTGTAACGCGTTGGGACAGGCCCGCGCACCGGGGCGCTCTGCGGTGGGCCGCTTTGTGAACGGAGCCTTCCCCAAAAATGGGAAATTGGCGAATACTGAAAAAATACCATCACTCACTCCAAAGAACATTTGCTGCGACACGCCCGTTAGCTCATGTGCTTGAAGTTTAAATTGAGTTGATTCAAATCGTACCTTGGAAGAAAAAAGGTAATTTTAAAAACCATCAAGGAGTGGATGCTGGTCCTGGGCCGCAGAGCTATTTTTAGCGCTTCAAAAAAAAACCTGAAAGTGAGGGATGCTTCAACTGGGCAGAAGAGTAATTCATTACAGAATTACTGAGCAAGCCCATCACGGGTTCAGTCGCCACATGTGTCTCTCTCTC
This sequence comes from Micromesistius poutassou, assembly GCF_964030765.1. Lineage (NCBI taxonomy): Eukaryota > Metazoa > Chordata > Actinopteri > Gadiformes > Gadidae > Micromesistius > Micromesistius poutassou. The sequence goes on from NC_140274.1 coordinate 21,703,267, forward strand.
TCTCTCTCTCTTCTCTTCTTGATGGATTTCCCATTGGAGCAATCAGGGTGAAGTGTTCAGTAATTTACCTTTCCAAGAATTTATATCAGCTGAGCAAGAGGCAAAGCCAGGCTTTGAGGAGCCCTTTGCAACACAATTTGCTGATCACACACGCGCTCAACCAATTACTCACCTGCTACCTGCCGTCAGGCCGAGGCAGTGAGGGAGTGTGTGCATGCGTGCACATGTATACATGCGTGAATGTGACGAAGACACAAAGAGATGCATCCAGGAGTAAAAGCAAATAGCATATCGATAACACTGCTCAGGGTGTGCAGACAAAAAGACTCGTCAGCCCGAGGGATCACATTATTCTTAACAGGAAGAACATGTGCAATCACACGTACTGCACGCATGCACGCAAGCACCAACACACATACACACACACACAAGCAGGCAGCTGTTTACATGCCATATGGCATCACATCACCATCATTACATATTCCATGAAGATAACATGATTAAGGATTGGAGAGAGGAGACAGAGTGACAAAATGGTCAAGAAAAAAGATGGGCTAGCCTCAGTTAATACCTGTTCATGGTGAGGGTTATCGGCCTCACGTTATGCTGAACGGACCTCAACAACATGTTCGTTTATTGAGATCACTATGGTCATCCATCCAGCCTGCTGTCCATGGCGTTGCACTGCTGGACGTGGACCTAGAATATTTCCACCATGGTTATGGCTATCCTTGAAAGGTTTTAAAGCATCTTGAAATTATAATATAGGAGTTTTAAATCCACATCGTTAGCGTGCCCAAAAGGGGTGTCCAAGGACAGGGGATGGAAACGAATATTGGAACGAGGTATTGTGCATGTCTTGGCCATGTCCGTGCGCCAAACTAGATTTACTTTATACTTTTGTATTTCTTTGGAAAACAGCAAACAAACAAGAAGGCTTTCAGAATGGGTTTACTTTATGCTGCATTCTTTCTCACAACAAGTTTCTTCAACTCAATAAAAGACCCAACAAACCACTCAAGTGTGGATACTTAGCCCACTCTGTGGTTAAATGAACGGGATGACAATCAATACGTGGCATCAGTCTTTCTAGATGAGATTCTGCTGGACCGCTAGCTGTTGTGCTGGCATGGACAGAGAAACCTCTCTTAAAAGTGATGCACTCAGTCCTAAACGTGATGAAGTACAATGGTCAGAAACAGGGACCAAGTGCATTCACCCCAGTGGAAATCTCCTTGGAAACACGGGATAGGGCACAAAGTTTTTCACTTTTCACAGGAAAACTTTTAAATTGGAAGAATAAGCATGCACACATATGTCCAATGCCTATTCAATATAGTTACATGAATCAAGTTCACACCTTACATGGTAAATATGACTTCTATAGGTGAACTTTGAAACCACCAAGGTTCTTTAATGTAATTCATAGGGCAAAGTTGTACAAAAGGTTCTTATCAGTGAAGGGATGTTACAAAGAAATATGAAATATTTTATAATACAGCCCTCTCTACTGCCCCTCGAAACCGAGGGAGAAAAAGCATGAATGACATAATCGCAAGAAACTGTAGATGAACTTTATCAAATATTGACTTTAGATTAGACATATTTGAACAGATTCCCTGCCAGCGGACAGGAGAGGGCCACAGTGGGACACAGTCTGCCTCACGTCTTCCAGGGCTAAATACCTCATGGAAGGGGTGGCTTTATCGTACAACAAATATGGTCTGTCTGAGATCTGAGAAATGTGGGATAACAAGTCGGTGACGCACGCATGAAAACTCTTGTTTTCTTATTGATTATTACGCAAAGCTGAATTCCAATTTCATGCACATTTCAAAACAAACGAATAACACCGAAAAAGCGCATCAATCTATGTTTTATATTCTGTTTTTCAAGAGATTCAGATATTGGATTGTCACCAAAGGACGCAGAAGCAGTAGTAGAAGTAATCATCAGTCACGATGAACTACCGTAAGCATGTGTCTGTCTGTCTGTCTGTCTGTCTGTCTGCCTGCCTGCCTGTCTGCCTGCCTGCCTGCCTGCCTGTCTGTACCATGATCAAAGCACCATTTGATCTTAAACGGGCAAGCATCAAAAAAGCCCCCTGAGATTGAGGCCACTGCTATGTGCAGGAAAGGGAACGGCCCCGTCACCGACTGCGTTGAGACTACTGGAGGGGGGGGGGGGGGGGGGGCGTGCTGGTGGGGAGAGTGACGGGACTCAGGTGCGAGCTGACTCCAGCGTGTCCTGACTTTGATTGGCGAGGGGTTAGATGGACAGGCACTCAGATGTATTGTGACGTTTCTGGCGGACAGGTTCCCCTCCACTCGCTTTGCTTCACTTTAAAACCAGTCTGGGAACATATAGTCTGGCTCCCCTGCTCGCCACTGACAGCCCTGGCTTTATTAAAGAGGGAATGGTTCCAGACCGCCGGTGGACAGAACGCCCCCTTCCCACACCTCCTGTATACTCACCTGACAGCTCCGTGTTTTTGGGCCGCCCAATTAGGATGGCTTTACTCTCCCTTTTCTGACAGGGTGTGTAATCCTTTGGACTGGCAAATGGCGTTTTTGAACTCCACACCAATAGGACCACTCGCTTCCCACGAGTTGAACCGAATGAGGTTGGATGGATACAGAAAATATGCAACAAAATAAGGAAACGCAATTTTAGAGCTTTTGAGCTGCATTGACAGTTAAATATGATATATATCTCTATAGATATAGAGATATATATATATCTCTATATCTATATATATATATATATATATATATATATATATATATATATATATATAAATGAACATAGAGAGCAAGAACCCAACTGCATGACCCCATGAGGTTTAGCACACATTGAACTGTAAGTAAAGTAAAGTAAGTAAAATAACCCAGCCAACTTGGTTGGGTTATTAGCTTGTTTGACTCTTGAAATGTAAGCTTGTTTAACTCTTGAAATGTGCACTTGGCCCAAGTGTCTGACCAATTTAATTTCAAGAATCAATACTTATTCACACTGTGGAAAGATAATGTATCAGTATGATTACAAAAATGAAATTGACAAAGCAAAGAAAGTTCCAATTCCAAAAAACAAACAAGCTTACTGTGCTTTTTACAGAAGAAAAAAAGCCTGTTCAGCAATAGAAAAATAAAAGAAATGAAGCTGCATGAAGTTCCCCTTATGACGGGCTAACAATGGGCAACTCAATAAGGCATCAGCCCTAGAGGTGCACCAATACCACTTGTTTCAGATGAGTACAAGTCATTCGATTTGGGACTAAACCAAAAATAGCCTTGAAAACATTTTACCATCATCAGATGTTCCTCACATTCTGACTGTAACAAATGAAACGCACAACATGATTCCGTTGCTGACGTGTGTTCCCATCAATGTTACGTATCTGATGATAGTCAATGTGTGCCGATTCTATGAGGGGCTTTCACTGTACAAGCACTGTTCTAGATGAGTCACTGTTGCTTTGTTGAGCCGACGGAAGTGCTTTTAAGTTTTCCTTTAAGGAAAGACCCAGGGCATACAAACACAGAGCACCACGCAGTCTAGTTTGGACTAGTTAAGAGTGGAGCCAAACGGATTTCTGACCCTGTCAACGCGTTAAGACGTAAAAAGAAGAATCTAAAGGACCGTGGAATAATTGAAACATCACTTAAACAAAGGAGACGGAATCAGTGGGATTACTGTTTATTCAAATGACTGGGGCCAGCACACCCTCACTCGAAACGGATAATGCCATCGCCTGTATGGATAACACACACCCAACACCGATTCTACCCAACATATAATCACATCGAATCCACTGTGATACACTCCCAACGTACCCATATGCGCAGGACAGATTAGGGCCGCTAGTGGCCGCAGTTCTCTGGTCCTCCGCTGTGGAAACTAAGCTCTTGACGATATATAATTAGTAACAGTTCCATGGTCGTTATTGTGTTGCGTGTGTGTTTATAGAATAAATTGCTAAACAGATTTGACTGCGCCCGTCTGCATGGTAAAGTGCCGCAGTCGCACCCCAGCGATATGCACTTCCTCCGTCTGCCAGCGCCTCGTTGTCGTTCACTGGTACGGGGTTCGCTTGTTCAGCGAGACGTTTCACTGGTACGGGGTTCACTTGTTTATGGAGACGTTTCACTGGTACGGGGTTCACTTGTTTAGGGAGACGTTTCACTGGTACGGGGTTCACTTGTTTAGCGAGACGTTTCACTGGGACGGGGTTCACTTGTTTAGGGGAGACGTTTCACTGGTACGGGGTTCACTTGTTTAGGGGAGACGTTTCACTGGTACGGGGTTCACTTGTTTATGGAGACGTTTCACTGGTACGGGGTTCGTTTCACTGGTACAGGGTTCACTTGTTTAGGGAGACGTTTCACTGGTACGGGGTTCACTTGTTCAGGGAGACGTTTCACTGGTACGGGGTTCACTTGTTTAGGGAGACGTTTCACTGGTACGGGGTTCGTTTCACTGGTACAGGGTTCACTTGTTTAGGGAGACGTTTCACTGGTACGGGGTTCGTTTCACAGGTACGGGGTTCGCTTGTTTAGGGAGACGTTTCACTGGTACAGGGTTCACTTGTTTAGGGAGACGTTTCACTGGTACGGGGTTCGTTTCACTGGTACTGTGTTCACTTTATGGAGACGTTTCACTGGTACGGGGTTCGTTTCACTGGTACAGGGTTCACTTGTTTAGGGAGACGTTTCACTGGTACGGGGTTCGCTTGTTCAGCGAGACGTTTCACTGGTACGGGGTTCGCTTGTTCAGCGAGACGTTTCACTGGTACGGGGTTCACTTGTTCAGCGAGACGTTTCACTGGTACGGGGTTCACTTGTTTAGCGAGACGTTTCACTGGTACATGAGAAAAGTATGTGGACCGAAACAGACGACGGTGACCAGTAGCGGTGCATCACCTCACCAGCGCTACTGAGATTTTAACAGTGATCATCAGTCACGATCCAACCCCTGATCGCCAGCCCAAGGCGGTTAACCAGGAGGAGCTGAAGGCACACACCGGACGGTAGGCATGGGCAAAATGATTATTTTCCGGGAATCAGTTCTTTCAGTTCCCTTCACTGTCAAAAATCGTTCGTTTGATTCGTTCGTTCAGTTCGTTCAGTTTGTTACGTCATTTGGTCAGTTACGTCATTTGGCGGGGCATCTCAGGTGTCTGGCCTCACCGCTTTGCTTTTAAATATGAGGTACGCCCGCAAACGGAGCCTTTTAAAACCACCAGAAGGTCTCAGACGGTGACGGTGCTCGGGAAAACAGCTAATTTCTGTAGCATTAGCCTACGACGCCGCTCGAGCATTACGTGTGGTTTGAGAACGTTTTAGACTCAATCAATATGAGAACGTTTTAGACTCAATCAATATGAAGTCGAGGGGAGACGAAGCTCTGTTCATTTGTATCTTTTATTTACGTGACCATATTTTTATTTTATGTTAAAAAAAAGGAATCAGTTCTCTTCTTTTTGGGAATCAGTTCTCGTCGTTCACCTTCGGGATTCGTTCGTTCTGACCGAATCGTTCGCGAATCGCCCATGCCTACCGGACGGTGACGTGGAGACCGCTGCAAACAGAGGGCGTTAATTCAAAGCAGTCAGGCAGTGCCAACGCCAGCGCAGCCTTTCACGCGTCGTTCATGACAGACATAGAATCCATCTCCCACCCCCCCCACCCCCATTATTCACCCCGTGGTTCTTAAACGTTGATTTATTATTCGTCTCTTGTATTTCCACTCTTAAACAAACATGGCCGAACCCATTTATTTTCCCCCTTTTTTCCGCCACTTCTTAAAAGGGTAGGAGGAGCTGGAACATCAGAAACGGGGCTAATTCGAATCGGGGTTGAAGGAAGCGAGCTTTGAAGTGAGCATGGCAATAACGGCACGGGAAGAGAAAGTGGGAGTGCCGAGCCGTCGCTCCGAGCCCTTTCATCCTCGGGGCAGGAGCGCCAGTAAAGCCGTTCCCATGGTTTAGCTCCATTACATCGCTTTACCTCGCCCTCGCACACCCCACGATGACGGACCCACGCCGTGGAGCAACCACACCCCCCGTTCAACGCCAGAGAGAGAACGTTCCCACACGATCCACCCACCCCCCCCCCCGATTGCCTGGTAATAACGAGGCGGCCGGCAAAGTGCACAACAAACTCAATGTCAACAAGGATCCAGAGCCCAGTCATTAACGTCCCTCACACACACACACACACACACACATATATATATATATAGTAATTGCAGTACATATGTATATATAGTAGTATATATTGTTTATATCTATGCTGTGTCCCTGGGGACCTCTGCATGATTACCTCACTACCTGACAGAGCGTCGCTGCTGGCTTGACCTTGAAGCCGGGGGGGGCGGCAGATGAACGTCACTCTGCCCGCTTTGCGTGGGCCAGATGGGGGGCCTTCCTCTGTGATCAAGCAGAAAATGGTCTCATGGGGAAGTACTCGACGACGTGACTCAACGCCAGGAGTTGGATTGCCAGTGGGAGCGAGTGGGAGGCTGGTTATGAAACACAGAAGCCCATACCCCTTGACGAGCCATGCCTGATTAAATAATTGAGCGCTCTCCTGACCTACTGCTCGATCGCTCCACCATTTTCCCCGGCAAATCTTCTGTGAACAGCTCAATGTGCAGCGCTGAGATGTCACTCCATATTAACACAATTATGTCTGAGTGCCAATCCGTATCAGTGTTTGTTGAAGAAGCAATTGAACAATTAGTCTGGCACTGGGAAGAGGAAAAAGGACGTGGATTAGGGTTGTTTGCACGCATCCTATTTAATGTCCCCCCCTCAATCACCTCAATAGCACAAACTGAGCGGAAAATCTAGGCAATAAACAAGGCTGTGAGTGATTATCCCAGTGCTATTGGCATCGACTCCTGCTACCCATTCGCCACATTTTACATTTGGTTCTGTAGTTTGTGTCTTTATCTTGCACGATATATTTCTCCTCACACTCGCTTTCTTTCAAGGTTGGGGACTATCTTTCAAACTTGGGGAGCGATAAGAAGCTTTACGTCGATGTGTGAATGACTTCTTGTCAGACTGTGGGATTAGCGTCCTTGTCACTTGGGTAGGAGGGAGGATTACCGACTTTGACTAGGCTGAGGAGGATGGAGTTGGGAGATCGGGGGCGGGGGTCACTTGCCCTGTACCTCTAGTTGTCCACCAGACCTCCAAAGACCAAAAACGGCAGGGGTCAAGAAAAGTGTACTTAGCGGATTAAAATGTCCCACAGAGATCAGCTCTATAGAATTGCACCCCATATGGATCTGTCTTGCCAGGCTACAAGTTGTGCGGTCGTGGCCTAACCTCAAGAGGTTTGGGACCAATCAGCATCCTACGAAGAACTATGGGATCTGTGCGATAGACAGTGATAGACAGATGGTTCATCCAATCACTTGCCAAGTATTTTTTTTGAAATAGCCTGCCCTTTTTTCTATCCTTGTTTCCAAGGACGACTTCCCAGATGGTTCTGTGTAACAAACCATCTGGCACGTTGGGTTGGAAATATCAGTTATTTTAAAAGAACATTTTGCCTTTCCCTAACATTTTTACAAATGATTTCAAATTGAGGACTACCATTCACAGTGTGTGTTTTGTGTTGTTTTTTTTAATGACCCTCTTAAAGCCCGTTGATAAGTGTGACGTCAGAGCCCGGGGACTTCTTGGCAAGGCTGGCTGTATCCAGCACCTACAGGGAGAATTTCACTTAGTGTGAAACTTCTCCCCCACAGCCCGCCAACTCCACCCTTCTGTCTCATGTAAATATACACGCAAATGCATACCCACAGCTCTGTCCATCCATCGGTTTTCCCTTACTACACCCCCCCCCCCCCCCTGTTCTGCAAATACCCCAAATCAGTGGTTAGGATTATTGGATGGCCAGTAATGCAACAACAACAACAAGTAATAGTTAAAATATGATTTGACGCCCCTCAGGACTGTATTGTCAGTGGATATTTAGTTAAGGAACAGAGTCATTATGTAGTAAAATCAAGTAAAATAATCCTCTAAACATGGACTAGACAAGGCAAGACTAAACACTACTGCAGGAAACCAATTAATCATATGTATTGTTTCCTTTTCATATGTTTTTTCTTCTCTGTGCCCCGCTGAGCTGACGAATACACTCTCAACAACCCCGAATATGATGCCTCATCTGGAACTGATGCTGGAAACATGGGAGTTGGGACCACAGAATCGGTCCCATGAGAGTGACTTGTGGTGCAGGGGGGGGGGGGGGGGGGGGGGGGGGGGGGAGTGGTAGAAAGCTTGTGTCTGCTGTGACACATGCTGTGGCACCCAGCCCGGGGAATGCAATAGAGCTGCCCTGCCAGGCCAAATCACTCCCTGTCAGGGGAGATCCAGGGAACATAATGACATCAACCCAGCCACCTGACATGCCACCGCACGTACCTGCATGCACAGCACACATGTATGTGCACACACACACACACACACACACACACACACACACACACACACACACACACACACACACACGTAAGTGCAAACCACATGTTTGCACGTACACAAACAGTATACTCACAGACACACAGATAAAGATGCAGTATTCCCTCATTCAGATTCCTCTTCAGTTGTGAGCGTGTATTATTTGGCTTGAGGGTCCATAAATCATTCTTGTGGGGCATTCACAAGAGGCGCACGGGTCCAATGTGTTAATGCCTCCAATTTGGACACCCTCTGTCTTTGTGTTGTTGTGCAAAAGGCTGCTGGTGTAGACAACATGTAATCATGGATGTGGGGGAATGACGAATTATGTGAGAGAACAGAGCCAAATAACAGGCCTTGCTCCCAAAGTTCACAGAAAAAGCCACGTGGAAGAGTGGAAGTGGAACAAAGTCTTTGTGGTGGTCGTCCTCTCATGGCATTATCATGCTCTGCACAAGCACGAATGAACATGCAGAGACAAACACATGCACTTATCTTTGAGCAGTATAATCTGCTTTGCTTAAAACAAACTAAAAGGATGTTGTGGAGATGGAAGGAAAATAGCGTTGATGCACCACCGATTATACCTTTTATGGAGATGCTAAAAGGCTTCAGTAATACGTCAGGGATAATGTATAGTTTTTTTCTGAATAAATGTTTTCTGATGTGCAGGGCCCATCAAACAAACACATGATGGGCAAAGTCTACGTCTGTGTATTGATTTTAAAGATGGATGTATGCCAAGCTCTCACAGTATTGAATTATATTTACAATATGCTGTGTTTCAAAGACATAAACAAAAGACCACTATAGAGTAAGCCTGCAGTTGTTGCTAGGTTGTAGTTGCTATAGTGCTATACTTTTGGGTAAAAAAACATGAAAAACACATCTATTTGAAAATGTATTGCCTTTATCGTGCAATTTTAGATGCAATCATTGCAATAAACAAAGTAAAAATAACTAAACAAAGCATGTTCATTTAGTTTTTTGTGCCAATTTATCCCTATACTGAAAAACATGTGGATCCTTGTTTTCAATAGCAAAAGGCTTACAGGTTACTGCTTTTTACCTTCAAATACAATCCGCTGTGCATTTCATTGAGTGCTGACTTTTGGGGCTTAGAATATAACAGTTAAGTAAAGTTGAGTAGAGGAAGAAAGGGGTTTGTTGCAAACAAAGCAGAGGCCTGTGCCTGTGAACCAGCAGCTCTCGGTGATCAAACAGTCATAACCATTTATCCTGGCTTCATTAAAAGTTACAAATATAATTTGTCAAAAGGATTTTGTTTTCCCCGATTACGCTTAAAAGCAACTCAGTATAAAGTTCCATAGCATTTCGTTTTGTCAAGTCTGAAAGAACACCTGGATCGTAGTGTAACACAATTTCATGTCATTTGTGCAATGCATTTTACTCTTCTCTCACCACATTTTACTGGCTTGTATACTCCCCTCCCAATCAGTGTGCAATTTTTATAAATCCATATCGATGCTATAAAGCTCTGGTGCAGCCATGGATTTATACATGTGCGTCTCAAAATAAGGAAGCGTAGTAGCCAGGGCACCTGCCCGCGTTGGGCTGTGCCGTGCTTGTCAGATCCAAGGTGGCATGCAATAACTCACACGCCCTGTGAGGCCACTGAGGCATCCCGGGGTCTTAAACGGATTACTGGGAGATTCAGGCTGTGGTTTCCAGCTCTTCTCCTGTGCTCTTCGGCCATGTCTAATTCATCATGCCCCAGCGAAAAAAAAACAAGGGGGGGAAATATCTGGAGGGAGGGAATGTATTTATTTGATGTGTTTGTTTGTCTATTTAAATATTTATTATTAAAATATTAAGTGTTAAACAGCTCCATGCAGTCGGTAGACACAAAGCCAGGCAGGGATTGGTTTATTTTAAGAGATGAAAGGCAGGCTAGAATGACGATGGAGGAATTGCGTGATAACAAAGGCAGAAGAGAAGAAGGAAAGAGACGGAAATGAGCCCTCGGAAAAAACTAGAAAAGACTGCGAGGACGAGCCTGAAAAGCGCTGAGCAAGGACAACAAAATAACAAACAGGGTTTGAAGGAAACCAGAACGCATTGTTGCAAGTATCAACTCACATAGCCCAGCAGACAGGGGATACAACTTTTATCACACACACACACACACACACAAACAGACCAACACAAGATACTGTGTGTAGATTAAACCTCATGACTGTGAGTGTCAGCCTTATCGTATTTTTGCCAAGCTGGTGTAGGTTCAAATAATTGCTGTTTTCCACAGCGTAACGGCCCCCATTACCTGGAGAACACAACGGAGCGAATTGAACACTGCTGTTCAAAGGAAACGCACATCGGTGGCCAAACGCAAAGAAACAGGCCCTGCAACGCGCCCTTATTTGCATAACACATTATAAGTGTGTCGGGCAGTTGTGTGTCCATTTGCAGATGGTTTCATCAAGCAAAAAGCTGTTTGACTCATTTCCAGTATCAAATGGCAGTACATCAGTCTTTGTCTCTGTGTGTGCCTTGGATCCGATGCATTGGTGTACATGTCGTTTTACTGCCCGTGTACCGGGCCCTGCTTTATCATCCATCCCCAATCACAAAGGGTCACCATTCCGTTGCAGACGCTGCCAGCAGATAAAAGGGGCATTGTGTGTTTCCATGTACCAATAGGCTCATTTAACCAGAGTTAAATGTGATCGTCCGTTTAAAGTCAGTTTCCATGTCAGAAGATAAACAGTTTTTTGTTTTTTTTTGCATTAATGTCCTAACAGTGTTCATTTTTTGTTTGTGATGCTATGCTATGTTGCACTGAAACTTTTGACAGCAAGCAGCATTACAAAAATATGCATGTTGTTTATATGCTGTACATCTAAGGGCAGAGCACATGGCCAGAGGGCTTGCGCTGTACTCCTGCGACCATTCATCGCAGGCTTCTGGCGGGACGCGAGGCCTGGGTAATGAGGCCCGTACTGCCGTACTGCCGTACTGGGCAGCTGCAGGAGGTGGCTGAATTGGCTGTAATATTTCTATCTGTAATTATTTTGAACAGTTACCACAACTGGCAAATGTATTTGCAGGTTGCCCGGGAGGCTTTTCAATCTCATCATAAATTTTGCTCTTGCTCTCTCTCTCTCTCTCTCTCTCTCTCTCTCTCTCTCTCTCTCTCTCTCTCTCTCTCTCTCTCTCTCTCTCTCTCTCTCTCTCTCTCTCTCTCTCTCTCTCTCTCTCTCTCTCTCTCTCTCTCTCTCTCTCTCTCTCTCTCTCTCTCTCTCTCTCTGTGCTCTGGACACAAGCCTTCTCGCACATGGGCTGGATAGAGGAGGTTGATAGAGCGTTAGGGCGTGTTCCCACAAAATCCAATTTAAAGTGAAAATTGTTGTTGTAGGCCTTTAGTCTCTCCATGCTGCCCCCACCCCCACCATGTTTCTAGGGATATATATTTTTTTAAGGTATTTCATTTGTATTGTATCCAAGCCGTTACAGAGAAAACAACTTAGACTTTACCAATATTGAAAGGTGGCGAATGTTCATTTTAAACATCCGTAATTGTGCGTTTGCTAGGTGTTTCAGGCCTTTTGCTGTTGTACTTTGTCGAATGCCAAGTCTGCTATCTTGGTGGGTTGTGAAAGAATGCCACATGAACAAAAACAGACAAAGATCAAAAACCATATGCTGTATACTCTTGAGCGATGGAGACAAGACACAGGGAAGTGAATGGATGTTGGACCTTTCTTTTGAAACATGACCAGACATGGACATGACATGTTGGCAATAGGGAAGGGCGATACATCATCATATGCCATTGATATTAACGTGTCCACGAAATGTCAAATTGCATTATGGAGTAGGCCTACGCCTCAATATGCCAAGTGATAAATGGGGGAAAATGATATTTATTATTATTTATTTTTTTATTCACTTGGCACTTTAATCAATTGTGATTTTTTTCCCAATGTCAATAACATAATACAAGATCATGGTGCTGAATCGGAATGTACACAAACAATGTTGTTTCGGTTTATTGCGAAAAAGCGGCATTCATTTGAAATCGCACCATGGTCAATTTTATGGTTGTAGCCTGCGAAACATGTCACTGTTGTAGGAGTATGGAATGCTAACCATACGTGAATATAGGTGGCTTTTAAAGACATTACAGTGCGTTTTAATTGTTTGTAATGTTTAAAGCTGTTTATTTTTCATTTGTTTGTGAGTCTAATATGTATATTTTCCCCTTTTAATTTACAAAAGAGAAGTCAATTGTATTTAGGTTAACTGATCCAAGTGACTTTGTATGTCCAAAAACGCATTTTTAATAACGGCTGAAGAATATCGTCTCATATCGGCATTGTCAAAAATGACAACAAATATCAGGATATAATTTTTGCCCATATCGTCCACCGCTGGTTGAGTTGGCAAGCAGTCAAGCAAAGATAAAGACAAGCTCCAAATGAAAACGTCCAATGGTCTGAATACCAAGTAAAGAACCCGCAACCTTAATTACCTCTATCCGAAAAGCATTCATTATTTAAAGGAATAAGAGCATTGAAAGTCAATAAAGCCTGCTGGGGTCGTGTGGTATAGCACAGTCAATCAGCAGGGAGGGGGAGGAGAGGGGGTAGTAATACGGAACCGGCACAAATTTCATGGCTGCAGGGTCAAAGTTGTCAAGCAGTAGTTTTAATTATGGGAGTAAGGGGACTTTTGGACATGCTCTCGGGAGTGGGCGTCAGCATCGCAATCGAAAAAACGGAGGAGGAGGCAGACTTTGACATTTACATGATACTTCAAATGAACTCCCTCTCCATGCTGACAGTGTACACTTAAAGTTTGTCTCTTGAGTCAAACTCACCAGACACTGCGAGAGGATTATAATGCAAGAGGAGCTCGGCGAGGATTGGTCTCGATTCTCGGTCCTCCACACAGCTGAACAACACCAGGTACCGTGAAAGTGTGAGGAAAAGGTCAGCGAGGTTTCATTTTATATAGCAGAGAGACCTGAACCTTTTGGCCCTTTGGTTGGTGGGGTAGGGGCTGCTGAAAGCACATATGGCGCATTTTTCCACCGCAGGGTGCGGGTCGGTTCAGTCTGCAAAAGGTGCGGCACGGGTCGCGTTTCCACCGCCAAAAGTGGGCGTGACCCGGACTGAGCCGTTATTGAGCCGTTCTCGTCTCGCAGTACTACTCCTCCGTTGGGGTACTGAGACGCCTGAAAGGGTCCCGGCAAGTTTGAGCTACACACGCCGTCCGTTGATTGGTAGACAGAAATCATCCTTTTTGCGCGACAAGGGGATAATAACAAACAAACACAGTACCCACAAGGTATTTCAGGACAACGGCGAAAGCTTCGTTTATGGACGAATATGTCGTGCAAAAGTTAGTTGTCCTTCTTGGACGTCCTACATTGCTGCTCTTTGTTCATTGTGCGCGTTCTTCTTTTTCCTTGGATTCATAAGCAGGGTAGCTGCCGTGGCTATCGCCGTCCGGCTTAAACCTCCGCCCTACCATAAGGGTGCTGGCGACGGTGGAAACGCGACACGTAACCGAGCTGGGGCTATACCGCACCCTCGCTACTGGGCTGAGGCGTGCTGGGTCCGAAGCGTACGCTGAGGTGGGAAATGCGCCAAATAGTGTGCATATCTGGGGTTGTTCAACCCCTGATCCCATGACTTACGGGACAGAAGGTGCTGAATGTGCTGAATGTGTTGGTTGGTCCTAAGAGCCGTGTGATCAACCAACACCACTGATCCTGGACTAGAAGCAGCCCCCCCCCCCCACCTCACAAGAATTTCCGATCCCTTGACCTTTTCCTGAGCACACGAGTCGTCTGAGGCACCTCCGTCGTCTGAGGTTCTTTATCCCTACAGTGGAAGCACCCCCCCCCCGGGGCTCCGAAGGTTTACACATGTTGTCGATATGCAAGCACCTAATGGGCCTAACAAGCGAGATCACGGCAAGCTGATTAGGCAGCGCAGCGTACACTAATAGAATAATTATTTGCGTAACACAGCCATGTCCTACAGCAACAATGTGCTTTTGATTAACCCCCCCCCCCATCCCCCGCCGCCACACTTCTTCTCCATGTGCCCACCCGACACACACACACACACACACACACACGCACACACACACACACCCGTTCCAAATCAAGGTGTACCCAATTAATTATACATGGGCATGGTGTGGCTTACAGAAGACATAACTATTCCTCAGATGAAAGCATAAGTTATCTATCTCATTGATCAGAGACACGAAAGTGGCTTACACAGCCATTTTATAAGACCAACACTACAATAAAAGTATTGTGTTTTTCCTATTCGTATTCTAGGCTAAATCATTTCTATGTTAATAGTTATGTATTTACAGGGTTTCATGCAATATAATAGATGTTTGACATGAATGGACACACATCTCATTTGACAATAGTATAAAATGCTGATATTTTAAGCAGGGGGCAAATCATAGAGGTCATGCTCCATTGGAATTTAAGCTGTTTTACGTGATTATGCTTAAAATGCCAGAAATGATTGGCCGAGATTGGAAGGATGTTGATAAAAAGAGGTTTTGAAAAGGCCTTGTGTAATAAATGCTAATGTAGCATCAATGGTAATTGAAAAACTGGGGATAATCAGTCAATCGATAAAGGCATCGGTGTTATGCACAAATAATTCAATTTGTCCCCCATTCATTGCGTTGTCTTTTGATTGATTGCCAATGATTACATTCTTTCTTACTGTGAAGGCTTAAGTAAACCATTGCTAGCTATATTGCATTCACTTTGGTTACGTTACATATTACTGCACAGAATGTTATTCAGTAAACAATGAGGTCTATTTTTTCTGGTACTTGTCACTGTCGGTGAGAGTTGTGGTCGAATAATGAGAAGCATGCACCTGTATTAGCTTTATATCGATTAAAGTAATCTGTTCCATTTCTGCCCACCATGCACTCTTAATAATGTGCTTTGTCTGTGACAGCTCTGGTTAAAAAGAATAACTATTCAGTCTCTCGCTGAAGGCTCCTAAACCGCAATAACAAGATGAAGACCAGATTAGATAACAATGACATTTGTAGAGAGTGTACACCAATTGTGTTGCTGTGTTGACAGCAACATAACGTGTGTGTATGTTCGTTAGTGTGTGCGTGCGTGCGTGCGTGTTTGTGCGTGCGTGTTCGTGTGATCACAACAACATGAAACTTTACTGTGAGAAAGGAAGCCACCAACAACACCAGGGGACAACCCAGATCCTTCCCTGACCTAAAGGAAGTGGGGATAACTGGTGCAACACTAAATGAAGAAGTGTGTGCTGCTTGTCGGCCATGGCGCCTCACAAAGCCCACGTTGTCAGCCCTTGATGACAGAGCAGTGCCCCGCGGCCTGGCTCCTCTGAGCTCTGCAATCACTTTCTCTTTAGCACAATGAGCAGTAATTACAGTCTACTGGAAACACTGACAGTGAGAGGACTTCATCCTGAATGAAGATACATATATATATGTATGTACCTTCACCCTACGGGTGAACTGCCACGGACTGGAGAAATGTTGCTGCTTCTCAATCATGAGACAGAAGCATGGAAATGCGCTCTGGTGCACGCTGGTGATATTATGCTCATCGTGCTCACCAACACGCACACATGGACTAAAAAAACGGTCAGCAGTAAACTGTACCCCAGCCTCCTAAACACACACACACACGCACACACACACACACACGTACACACACACACGTACACACACACACACACACACGGCAGCAAGGAGCCATCATCCCTCACCCAGTCTGATAAACAAACACAGATACACAGCGATGAGAAGAAAGTCACCTCGGGCAACCGCCTTTTAAACACGCAGACATAACCACACAAGCAAGGCCTAGAAAAATCACCCCTTGCCATCGGTCAGCCCTTTTAAGCACACCAGCAGACACAGTGAGCTGTGTGTGTCTGCTGGTGTGGCTCCGTGTGGCTGAGCAGGCTGCTGCCAATGAGCCTGCTCACTGTCAGCCTGCTGCCTGCTCCAGCACCATGGACAGCCACCAGCCAGCCAGAGAGTAGGGCAGCCAGCAGACAGGAGGAGACCCCTGACTAGGGGTGGGTGATGGTGCGTTCACGTGAGATGACGAGATCGGTGTGAACACGGCCACGGTAACAGCGTGTGATTAGATAGTTATACATTATTAAATACTAATCATGGAGCTGAATGAGGCATGTACATATTACTGTATGAACCAATTAAACGTTTTGCAGGAGAAGAAAATGTCTTTAATCGCACCAAGCTCGACGGCTCTAGCCTGGGAATAATAATAATTCCTGACGTTTATTCGTTCCGACGCGGCACAATGGTCCACAATGGTGTTAAACGTGGGTAATATCTCCTTTTGATAGTCAACATAGTAATGAATGTAATTTGTCACTGTTACCGATATGGGCGTCAGCTGTAGACCTCAATTTGGAAAAACACTTTGTGATCGTTTCACTCTGCTGCGAACACAGGTGGCGTTTTTTCGCCGTGATCGTCTGAGTGCCTTTCCGAGAAACTCAGACATCACGAGGCAAAAGCTTTTACAAGGTGCTTTTTTCACTTTTTGTGAGCGAGCGATTTCGAACTGACATAGGGTTCCACTCAAACTATAACTAACTCTTCACGGAGTCCCCTTATAGAGTCTAATTGATTACAAAACTGCATGTGGAAAAAAAAACATTTGAAAAGATCTTTCCATGGAGGGAAGAGTGCGAGTTTTTGTTCACCCGGAGAACTGCGGCGCATTAGTATGCGTGTGTTTACCTCCCTGACTGAATGCATGCACTATGACACAGGGTAAGGAGGAACGCTGACTGTGTGTTCACACCGCACTTTGTCCCATTTCGCCTATTCGCGCGAATAGGCGAATGTTGCCGCGCGACAAATCATAATCTGTCGCTGTGCATTTTTGTGTGCATTCGCGGGGCGAATTTTTTTTTTGCCTGGCAACGGTCATTCATGCCATTCTCATCAACCATGGCCGAGATGTGTGTCTGTTGTGGAAGAGGGAGAGCCCGTCGTTTATGGGTTAATAATATAATCCGGAGGCGCACACCGCTTTGTGCCGTGATATTATATATATCGTATATATTATATGATATAGATATTTATATATTATATGTAGATATAGAGCGGGAGTCGCAAACGGCAACAATCACTTTCTCCTCCAAGCTGCGGTTCACTGAACGGTTGAACGGTGATTGGCTGTTTTACGTTACTTCACCCAGGGAGTGAACTGATTGGCTGTTACGTGACGTCACCCAGGGAGTGAACGCTGATTGGCTGTTTTACGTTACTTCACCCACGTTACCCACAGGGAGTGAACGCTGATTGGCTGTTTCAACGCGAATGCCGCGAAGAAGTTGAAATATTTTAACTTTATTCGCGGGGCGAATTATTCGCGGCGCGAATCCACGTGAACGCGCTCGCCGTTCACGAGGAAAAATTTCGCGCTGTCAATCAAATCTTGTCGCGCGTATCGGCGAAAAAAAGATTCGCCCGATTCGCGTCTACACGTTCACTTAACATTGAAACGTGTCGCGGGGCGAAGTGCGGTGTGAACACACCTTTAGACTACTGAGAAGAAGGATATATCTATGCTGAAGCCAGCGGCTCATCTGGCCAGTGATATTATGTTTTTTATTTATATCTATATCTAACCCTGACATTCAATGTTTAATTTTTATCTTTTTCATATTTGTCATTGTGCGGCTTTCCCCAAGTGACTTTGTACAACAAAATAAATGTTTTATGACAGCTGAAAACGTCAAAATTGATTCATATTCATTGTCCAAATGACAATGAATAATGTGATTTAATATCACCTACTTCTGACACTGAACCTTCGCTCAAACAGTAAACTCAGAACCTTTAGGGTCTCATTTCCACTGGTCTACCAGCTGCACAACCGCAACCACCATTTTACGACAGCGACACCAATGTTCAATTTCAATAAACAGGATTGAACTTCATGAAAAGGGCTGAATTCATAAGGACATAAGGTTCCTTGTGAATGTTCCCAGCAATCGAGGGGCTGCAGGTGAGGCAAAAACCATGACATGCAACGTCTAGGTTTGACAAGGGATCAGGAAAATCAAAAATATGCATATAACATATATATATATATATATATATATATATATATATACAGTATATATATATATATATATATAAATGCTTATCTTGTGTGCGATGTTGTGGAGTTCTAAATACTGTAGGCCTGCTGCTGACACAACACACACACACACACACACACAAACACATTGCCAGAGACCTGACACGCAAAGCAAGATCAAACCGGAGCCAACTGTACTAAAGAGACAGCAGTATTTAATCATCCCACGCGGGCCGGGAGTTGCAGCGTGAAATCGCATGCAGACTGTCTCCTAAAGCGGTAATATAGCAAGGAAAACCGGATATCAAGCACTGGGAAGAGATGTAGGACGAATCTCCAGGATTGGATGGGGTGCGGGAAAAAAAGAAAAAAAGGTGACATAACAAGCCGCTTGCTGGCTGTGCGTCATGAGATGGAGAGTGGAAACATGTTATGCTATAATTGGTTAAAATGTTAAAACTGACATTCAGCTGTGGAGGAGGTGAGGTTGTAACCATGTAGATTCTAGCAAGTTGAACCATTAGGAAAGCGTGTTTGACAGTTAAACGTACACTACCCTACATGCTATGCTGGCCATAGCATGTAGCCACGATTCCATCTGAATAAATGTTAGAAATCACAAAGATGCAAGGTTGTAACGGCAGCTTAAACACACTAATAATAATAATAATAATAATAATAACTTGGGTTTTTATAGTGCCTTTCAAGATACCCAAGGTCGCTTGACAAAAAAGGGGAGCGGGGAAGGGAAGGGTTAGGGGTCATAGTAAGTGTTTTGAGGTGTTTTTCAAACCTGGGCAGGGATGGGGCAGAGTGGGTGTGGAGTGGTAGGCTGTTCCATAGTGTGTTCCATCTACTGAGGGGGGGACAGCCCGCAGGTCCTTGTCAGAGGACCGCAGAGAGAGGGTGACTGTAGGGGCTGTAGGGGTGAGAGGAGATCCGTGAGGTATTGCGGTGAGAGTCCATGGAGAGATTTGGAGGTGAGCAGGAGAATTTTGTAGGTGATGCGTGACTTGACTGGTAACCAGTGGAGCTGTTGGGAGGACGGGTGATACACTGCCAGGGCCTTGTGTTTGCAGGCGCTGTTTGACCACTAACGTGGTATGCCGGGTCAAGTGGTGTCATGATGAACCGGCAGCAGACAGACGACGGCAGGGAGAAAGCAGGTGCACTTAAAGGACAACGTATTGGGAGGATTGGCCGCGTAGTTTGGTTTTGTGAGCGAAGAAAAGCGCCCCGCACACTGAAGCAATAAAACGGGCCTCAAAGCTTGGGGCCAGTTTGCTGTAAATCCAAACTCTTTAGCTGGAATTAAAAGGTCTCTTTAGGGTATCGGTCGACAGATGTAAAAGAGGTAAAAAAAATTTAAAAAAACATCTCCAGTGCGCATTACTTAATAGATTACTTACAGACCCCAAGCCCAATTTAACCAACGTCCCTTGGACTCTACATTGCCGGTTGCACTTTAAAATGTGCCTTTATTTATATTCCTTAAGGCCAGATTTCTTCTACTTACTTGTCACATCTCGAAAAATCCACACAGCAGTCCTCCATCATTAGGACGTTGAACATCGAACTGCACGTAAGCGGCCCCAGGTAGCTGAGCCGAGCGTGTTTCCTTGATGGGCGACCATAAAGACAAAGTGGCCAGACATGGATTTCCTGCTGGGTGCCAATTGGTCGTTGCATAAAATATAGACGCAGCTCCTAGCAATCACATCAGAATAAAATCCTACTAACTATCTCTGAATGGGCACAGAGGAAGGCCAGGAGGTTTAGATATCTGTTCCTGATTTTACCTGGGCTTTACAATGCAATATATCAGAAATGATCCTTCAGTCCATTCACCTCAAGATTTGAATTTTACATACACTATCGTTCAAAAGTTTCAGTTTTTCCATGAAAACTCAACAGATTTTAGCTGTGCTAAGATAATTGCAAGGGTTTTCTAATCATCAATTAACCTCTTAACACAATTAGCTAAACAATGTGCCAGATGTGTGGATCCTCTGTGTAGATCCTCCATTACAAACCAGCTGTTTCCAGCTAGAATAGTAGTAAAAAATAATAGTCATTTTTTAGAGTAATAGTAAAAAATAAGGATATTTCTTAGTGACCCCAAACCTTTGTATGGTAGTGTATAACAAGTTATAACTGAAAATAATGGCAAAAAGAAACCACCTTATGGTATCCAAAAAATTGCTTATAAACAAAAAATTTAGGTCATTGCAATAGACTATAGATTGACTACAAATAATAAGCAAGTAGCAAACAGTGCCACACCATAATTATTATAGTACGTAAAGTAAATTAGTACCACAACAACAACCCCATTGGTTTAACCTCAGCACGGTAACATCTGTGTTTATGAACGTAAACGGGCTCCAGGTGAGGAGCAACCAAAAATACAAAGAATGAAAGTGAGAAGGAGTTCAGTATTCACAGGTAGCGCTTTAATCCCTGACCAGGCGTCCCGGGGCCGCTTAGCCCGCTTCACTAGAAACACGCACACCCCTTTTTGATGTGTTGCACGGAGAGGGCCAGGGGGGTTAATGGGGGACAAACGCTGGCCGTATTGCCGCTTGGTTCGGGAGCGATAGGGAGCGTAAACAACCCATCCCTCATCCGCAGGTTGTTTTTCACAAACCTTGTTTAAAAAACAGTTAACGAGCGCTGGGAAGCCTCATTTCACCAGTGGGACACCGGAACTGTGATTACTTTCCTCCATGAAAATAAAGTAAGGGGAGGAAAGCAGGTATAGGTGTGTGTGTGTGTGTGTGTGTGTGTGTGTGTGTGTGTGTGTGTGTGTGTGTGTGTGTGTGTGTGTGTGGGTTCGTGTGTGTGTGTGTGTGTGTGTGTGTGTGTGTGTGTGTGCGTGTGCGTGTGTGCGTGTTCGTGTTTGTGTGTGTGTGTGTGTGTGTGTGTGTGTGTGTGTGGGTTCGTGTTCGTGTTCGTGTTCATGTTCGTGTGTGTGTGTGTGTGTGTGTGTGTGTCAGAGTCGAACACAAGTCCAAAATGCATGCACACACTTCCAGACGTCATTAAATTGCATACATACACACAACTACGAGGCAATGATTGAAAAGATAACTGAACGCTCCCCTTGCACAAAGGCGTTAAGTTAAGTACGCTCAGCACAATGGGGGCCACAGGATGTGCATAAACAACTCATTTGAAGGGACTCGTCTGCTCGGCTTGCCGACCGGGAAGGCAAACGTAACAGAAGACTCACCCTTTTTTTTTTTTTTTTGCTCTCAATATTCCACTTTAATTAGAGGACTCTCTGTGTTGTCTGTGTGTCGCTATATGAGGACCCCAAGATGGAGGTTGTTTCGATGAGAGCCTCTCCAGAAGCTGCAAGCAGCGATACAGGAGGCCAAGCAATCAGCCCGTTCACAACAAGCACGCTTTGAATGGGCACTGCACAGGTATCCAATTATACTACGTCATGTCATGAATGCGGCAGGGACAATTCAACTTCCATTATAGAAATCCCATCAGTGCTTACCAAAAGAAAAGAGACCAACTAATTCACCAATACGGGCTATGAATAAGATAGCATTATTTCATTATAAATGTATGTTATACAATAGATAACGGCATCAGAGGAGAGGGAGATGATACGCAGGTGTAAAAACCAGACAGGAGCGGGAAACGGTCGGTGCTCTCCGGGAAACTCATTCATCAGCACAAACTCAATTATGACAAATTCCCTGAGACTTAGCTTCGCTTAGAGTCCCTTCCTCGTGGAGTTTGTCTGAGCACAGACAGATGCCTTTCATTAAAAAGGAGAGGGCTGAAAGCCAAGGAGGATGACAAGAGAGATTCAGAGGACAAATGGGTAGTCAGGCTATAAGCATGCAGTTGGCGGGGGATATGTTCCAATATTACAGTTCCTTGGAGGCTCGCTCTGCTTAAGAACCTCATTAATAAGGCCACGCACGATTAAAGTCAGGTAGACAAATATTTATGTTCATGTATCGCCTTGTGGGTGGTACGGTTCAGCGACCAATTCAATTTAACCAGAAGATGGTTTTTAAGGACAAAAACAAATCCCCAATTACATAAGATCTGGCACTGTTTCGCTCCCACAATGTAAATCCATCCATCACCGCTAACGCAATGGAATGTCTCGGGATGCACGAGACGGTTCCAAGGAATTAAATGACTATTGCTCAAACATCTCAACCCCTCTCATGTGGTGGGGGGGGGGGGGGGGGAGGAGGGGGTATTGATCAACTGATTACATTTTTTCACTGACGAATGAAGAATGATTTGATGGAGCATGGAGTACTTTTGGGAAGGGGGAGAGAAAATCAGTTGGAACTGCATCAAATAGAAAGCAATAAAAAAAAATGGTTCTTTCACTGTAGGGTCCTGACCGGTCTGGCCCTGAACACAGGGCTGTTGGTAAATGGTCCTCATTTATATAGCGCTTTTATCCAAAACGCTTTACAGTGTTGACAGACACAGTACACACATGCACACATTCACACACCGACGGCGGAGTCGGCCACACGGCCACGCCAGCCCATCAGGAGGCATTAGCGCGAGCCGTCTCGCTCAGGGACACCGCGACACTCGAGCTAGGAGGTCGCCGGGGATCGAACCAGCAACCTTGTGGTTACCAGCCGACCCGCTCTACCTCCTGAGCTAATGAGCGGCCGTTGGGTGGGTGCAGATAAGAGAACATGCTAGCTGCGTTTTAGCACCAAAGCACCTCGCTGCCCCCACCCATGTTTGGTATGCCACACTTGTGTCTGCCTGACACACACAGCCCTCCGGGGGACTCTGCGACAGCGTTCGTCCCGGGCACCCCGAAGTGAGCAAGAGAGAGAGAGAGAGAGAGAGAGAGAGAGAGAGAGAGAGAGAGAGAGAGAGAGAGAGAGAGAGAGAGAGAGAGAGAGAGAGAGAGAGAGACGGGGAGAGCGAGGGAGATGCATGGAGTACTAATGTGCTGTGCCCTTTTTACTCAGTCATGCAATTCATGAGCTTCCTTTTCCATTAGCCTACTCCACCATTATCCAATTAAAACATTTCTCATCACTAGAGAAGCATCAGGAAGGGGGGGAAAAAAGCAACGCAAAGTAAAGAAAAAATAAAGGAACGATGAGAGCAGTGGAGAAAAGAAAGAGAAATGTGTAAACAAATAAACAAGGGCAATGAGCTTCAGGAGGGAAACGCCCGGTCCCGGCAAGCGCCTTCGAAACATCGAAAATATTGCGAGTGTCAAACAGAGAGATGATTACCCTTACAGTGAAAAACTTCCACAACCTTCTTCCTTCAAGCCTTCCTTGCTTCCTTCCTTCCTTCCTTCCTTCCTTCCTTCCTGCAGGCGACAGCAGGTCCCCTACCGTCCTCAAAAATGGTTGGATTTTTTTAAAAAGGGCTACAGGCTTGCTAACACAAGCTGGTTTTCCAGGGCTCTATATGTTAAGTGACTTTTGTGTCAAATCGTGGACAGCTTACTGAACATCACCAATTGGGTCTGTATGCTAAAATATGTATGCCCATCTCTGTGTAGACATAAAGACACAAGACGGATGACCGCCTCGCACGGTGTAGCGATAATTCAATGCTATTGTTTATAGCGTTTTAGGAGAGTAGCTATTTGAAAAAAACATCTAATATTGTGACTCAAACCATGTGGTCCATGACACACTGTGCCACTGCACAGCTCCGCATCCACCAGTTACATAATGAATTCATTTTCAAGGAAATATGATGAAATGTTGATGAAACGGCGAAAAACCACAACCTACAAAATAATTCACGAATCAAAATACTTTCACGAAGACGTTCAAAAAAAACACAAACATTGATGTGCGCTCATTAAAAAAAGCTATCAGCGCGGCGGTGGCGTTGGGACTCTCTACGGGGGGGGAGAACCGCAGCTCGATTATCTCCCCCCCCCCCCCCCCGAGCCCCCGTACCCTCAGAGTAACAGGAATAGCACAAGACTGCTTGAGCAGATAGGCCCAAGTCGGACGTCACGCAGAGATTTGTATTCACCATGCCTCCTCAGCTTCATTAAAGAAAAAAAGACACAAGAGAGCGAGAGTGAGAAAGAAGCGAGAGAGAGAGAAAAGAGGAGCAGAGAACCACCTTAGAGGCCGTGGGGCATGGGTTCACTCCTCAAAAAGACCCCCGCTCGATGCGTTTCGGACGCTTTGGATGAAAGTGTGCGAGAGAAAAGAAAAAAAAAAAAAAAAGGAGAGAGCTGAAAAAGACGAATAGGAATAAAACCCCTTTGAAGAGCGCGTTAAAGTTGCGCGTGACGACGAAGAGTTAAACCGAGAGAATGGGGGAAGGTTGTACGTACGTGTCAGGCAGACCAGCAGGCCTCGCAGCAGCATCTCGCAGACGCCCCTCCAGGACTCGGGCAGGCGGGCGCACAGCGGGGGCAGCAGGATCTCCGCGGGCACGAAGAACTGGATGGCGAAGCTCACGAACACGCCAAACGAGTACAGGATCTTCACCAGCTGATTGGTCCTGGGGAGGGAGAGGGGCGGGGGCCAAAAACGAGTGATTAGGCGATGAGATCGTTCGAGAACACCAATCTACCATCTAGCACCCACACAGTCTAATTTGACCCCGAAGGATGTTGTGATGCAAGGTTAAGAACCTGCAGGAGGCAAATCCATCTTAAGGAGCTGGAATCCCCAGGTGTCGCACAGCTTCACCGGCACACCAATGCATATAGGCCAGTTTTTCTATTTTTAGCCCATTGCAAAAGTTACCCATCAATTAAGTGTACAGCTAACTTGGGCCAAGAACTCTTGACACTCTTTATTTTATCTTGCTAAAAGATATACACAGCATCCTGTGTCCCCCCGTGCAGACAGTGGGCTCCTTCTTGCTGATCTTTGTAGTTTCTTCCTCACAGCAAACGGCAGTTCTCGGTTCATACGGCCGTCGTGTCTATTAACCCTGACGTTGTGCGGGGCTGACAGTAAGAGGGCAGCCGCGGCAGGACGGCTGCAGGGTGATGGGGAAGACGCCTCGCTCCCGCCCACAACCCTGGTGCACTGGGGGGGAGAACATTTAAAGAAGTAGAACCTTTGAGATGTCTGTGTTCTTTTTCTTTTATATCTTTGAAATACATGTGCTTTGGTTTGACTGATGGTCTATTCTTTTTGTACGGTTCCGCTGGTACCGCTGCTGCTCCTATGAAGGTGGAGAGACAGGACGGGGCTTCTGAAAGCACAGCCAGCAGGCAAAAAGAAGCGGCCGGGCTTGGCATCAACGCCCCGGGCACTGCTTCTGCAGAAGGGGCTTTGAAGAAGAACAGGACTCTGGACACGCCGGGACAGAGTTAACTAAGAATAAGCACCACCGACCGTGAGCTCAATCTGGATAACGGTTTCATAATTAGTTTTCGTTTCTTCATAATTAGGTTGTAAAATAAGGACCTGCTGAAGATCATCTGAAAGGGGTTTTTGGAACAGTTACCAGAACTTAAAAGGGTCTAGGTCACATAGTCCTGATAAGAAAACGGGTTATTATATCCATTATAGGAGCAGTTGGAAGAAGATGCAACCTGTGTTAAAAAAAAAAGCAAACCACTGCTTTAGTTTACCTTTCCTTATCGGAAAGTTACTCGGAGAAGAACCTGGCTTACCACAAATGCATTATTCTAGTGCTGAGCATTTTTTTAAGTCAGCTTTATTGTCAATTCCAAAATAAGTGCAAGACAAATAGAGGAATCTGCATTGCGTTTGTCTCTGACCCACGGTGCAAAAAGTAGAAAAGGATACGATTAGGTACAATGAAATAAAATAAGTAATATTTACAATAAATTAATTCTAAATAGTGCAAAATAATTCAGATTATTCTACTTTGTTTAAGAATGCTTCATTCCGATTGGCTGGGAGGAGGGCATTAACCCGGCAGGTTGCCCGCTGACTTGTCGGTCGTACTTGCTGCTGACTGAGCACAGCGTCATCAAATAGTAGATCAATACGCCGCTTGTATTTTTTTTTTTTCTATCACAGAAATTTCAAACGTGAGGTCCATTGTAAAAATAAACCTTGTTTAAAAAAGTTTCTAAAATGTGTCGGAAATCTATCGGAGGGTCAGGCGATACGTAGTTTCACAAGCGAGATACAATGTGGCAACTAGGTTATTAAACTAGTGATCAGATGCAGCCTTGTGTGGTTGCTATAGAAACTAATTAGCTACAGCTGAGCTCACCGTAGTTCTAAAGGGGACTACTTTTTGAGGGAGATGAACTCAAACAGAGTATACATTTAATAAGCATGCAATATGAATAAGAAAAAGCATAATTATTAAAGTATTTGAATTGTTTTGTTAGGTTGGCAAGCAAGAAGTAGAATAAACGGGATAATCGCCTCAAGGCAGGGCAATAAACAGTTTGATACGCCCGGCTCGTGGAAGGTTACCGCTAAGCCATCCACGAGCCGGGCATATCAAACTGTTTATTGCCCTGCCTCTCGGTGATTATCCCTTACATAATGCAAAGGCAGGCCAAACAAAACAGTTATACAAAACGGTATATATACACAATAAAGTTAAAAAAGTAAATGCTTCAGGGTTCTTTCTTGGGGGCAAATAGGACGGGTTTCAGAGTCCAAGAGTCCGTGGAGGCAGAGGGGAGTGAAGGGAGAGAGGGGAGAGAGCTGAGCTTCCTGACAGCCTGGGTGTGGAAAAAGCTGTTTCCCAGCCTGGCGGAGACGGCACAGAGGCTGCAGTACCGTCTCCCAGAGAGGCAGGAGGCTGGAGAGGCTGTGTGAGGGGGGGGAGGCTGGGGTCAGCCGCCACAATGCTGGTTGCTTTTGTGGGTGAGGCGGGGTTCCGTAGACGTCCAGGAGGGAATGGGGGAGTGGGACACAAGATGATCCGACCAGCAGCCTTCACTGTGCGCTGCAGGGTCTTTGCGGTTGGACGCAGTGCAGCTCCCGTACCCCACAGTGATGCTCTCGATGGTGCCGCTGTAGAAGGAGCATGTGATGGATGGGGGGGGGCGCTAGAGGCGCCGCTGGGACGTTCTTGGCCAGTGATGGTGTGTTGGTTGTCCAAGAGAGCATGTTGTATGTTTGTACGTCCTGGCACTTCAAAAAAGTACTTTGCATCGTGTAGCATCCTATCCTACGTATATCTTCGCTGAATACGTGGATAGGGTAAACCTAGCAATTGTGAGTGGCACAATCATTATTGTACCGACAGCGATGTATTGTTGTTTCTCCTTCTTTTGACAAATGTACTGTACTGGATAAACGCTGTCTGCTAAATACCCTTGAAAGGCCCATTGAATTGAACCTCCAATGTAAATATTTGGGAAGCAATAAATAATGCGGCAGCTGAAGTTACCGGCTAACGTGGTAGAGGCTTATCTAGAATACAATGGGCCACTTGGCATAGATCACCCTGTATCACCCCACAGCACAACTTTAAGTGGTTCAAAGTGACTGCATTCTTGTATACATACTCGAAGACCAATATACATGATGACTTGGAGGAGGAATCCATATTGTTCCTGGCGATGTTTTGTCTTTTGACAAAGTGGACACATCACATCCCATTAGATCACAAGGGGTGCCCAAGCTTTTAAACCAAGGTGGGTCGCTACCCATCCAGCCAATCAATGTCCAGTCTCACTGTCACATTAAACAAATCATTATTGGCTTCCCATAAGAAGATCTCCGTCTTGCTATTGGGCCGTTCCATCAAGGCATCGATTCTTCATCAAGCTGACGCTATGCACCATACCAAACAGGACCTACGCTAAGTCGAACGGTTTATTTATTGAGACATGCAAGTGTCGGCCTACTCTGTAAACCGCAGCCTGGCAACCACAGAGCACCAAGGACCATGCTAGAGAGATGAACGAGAGTTCACACGGCTGTTATGACCGGGAGGGCCGTTCCCCTGCAATGACACCTTCAACCTCTGCACGCGGCCCAATGGCCAGCACAGGGGGATGGGCTGCTAATAAGCAATGGCCAAGAGAGAGAGAGTGAGAGCCAGAGAGCCAGAGAGCCAGATAGCCAGAGAGCCAGAGAGAGTGAGAGCCAGAGAGACAGAGAAAGAGAGAGAGCCAGAGAGACAGAGAGAGAGAGAGCCAGGGACCCAGAGAGAGAGAGAGCCAGAGAGACAGAGAAAGAGAGAGAGCGAGAGAGAGTGAGAGCCAGATAGCCAGAGAGCCAGAGAGAGAGAGAGAGAGAGCCAGAGAGCGAGAGGGATAGAAGCCTGAAAGTACGATTTAATAGCCACTCAAGAAGAGTTATGCAAAAAGGTAATAACAGATTAAAGCCCTCTATGGGTGTATGGCTTAGTGCTTATGGAAAATAATATACGGCAGCATTGTGCAATCCATGAATGCTAGACTGATTACGCTAAAGAAAGCAGAAGAGACGGCGGCGAGGAGTCACGCGAGCCAACGTGATGTGTGTGTGTGTGTGTGTGTGAAGTGTGTGCACGTGGTGAGCGCCCCCGTGTGAGAGATGGTCTTGAAAGACGTTATTGACCGTCTTCCAGGGGCCATCATTACTCTCCTGCTCACGTGAACACTGCCGTACACACGCCACGCCACGCCGTCCGTACAAACGATAAACCTCGGCAGTCAATTATGGGATGCCCCGATTCAGCAGGAGTGGGGACTTGTCGGTTATCTACGCGGGCCTGGCAGTATGATCCATGCACTACATTAATACATGGCTATGGTGCCGGCTAGGTCGGCGCTCTGGCAGCTTGCAGCAGTCCTAGTGGTTGATTTATAGTGCACTTTGTGTTAAAGTAGAGCAAGGCGGAGGCAGGGGCTGGGTTAGGATAACAGGGTCCAACCCTCGCACCCTACAAAATAAAACATTCTCCCGGCCCACTGGCTCCAGCACCCCGGGCACCTGGGCACCTGGGCACCTGGGCACCTGGGCACCTGGGCACCTGGGCACCCGGGCACCTGGGCACCCAGCCAGGGTACTGGGTGGGTCCATCACCTTTAAATAAAGATACAGTAAATGCAGATATGCGTTTTAATGACCGTTTTGGTATTGGCCTTTAAAAGAAACTGCAGATCTGTACAGTAAATGCACCCGGTCTTGTCGCCACCTGCATGTGCCTTAATCAATGCATTCTGTGTGTTTTTGTATTTGGTAGCAAGCCTAGGCTTTTACTGCGGATAAGGAGCTAATGACATCTGCAGTAGCATCCATTACGGGAGGGGGGGGAAATTCTCCAGAGATGTCTCTCCTCTGCCTAATTTGATTTGTGCCAGGTGATTTACCGAATAAGCAATAAACAACCTTTAGCCATTAGCGTGGTGTTTAATCCACCTGGATGTATAATTGAATACCCCGTAACGTGACGTTACCTGATGAATGTTTGGTGAATTTTTTTCGATAAAGAAGAGAAATAAGAGATCACGGGTTAAGCAACACAGGACAGGACTGTATATTACAGATCAGAGTACACCTTTTCCATTTGAATACATGTTATAGGTTTTTTGTAATACTTTACAATAAGGTTTCTTTAATTTACCATTCATTTACATTAGTTAATGCATTAATGAGCATCATTATATAACATTAGCATAGGGGTTAGTGTGCGGGTTAGGGTTAGGGTTAGGTCGTTTATGTCAAGGGTTAGCCCTTAACATAACTGTATCAAATGATGCACACATAAATGTCTTAGTTTTCATGAAAAACATTAGAACATGAGGATTTCTAGAACGTAGGGTTAGCCTACGCTAACCTTTTTAATTGTAATGCTAATTACTGCATTAACTGATGTTAATGAATGGTTCATTATTGTAAAGTGTTGTATCCATTTTGTATTGTTTTAAGTTTGATACAAAATGCGTCTCAAACTGAAGTCATTTCAGTGTAACCTTGAAAACCTAAAAGGCGTTGATAGCATTAGCACCCAGCCCTACGTGAGACCGTAACACCTCATTTCAATTTAAAAACAATAACATACGATGTTAAACAAAAGACGACTTGACCGAGCACTTTGTGTGCTGACAAGGCACGCTGGATTTGTTTGGCCTCGTCTCTAATATCATTTGAAACGGGAAGAATGTTTCTTTAACCCCGCTCTGGTGCACGCTGACACACACACTACATGTCTGCCGGCATTATGGAAACGGATTAGCTTTCATTATCACATTCCTCCACCCCCGAGGAGTCCACACACTCCATCCGTCAGCTGGGCCAAAGTTGTTGAGCAGTTATTTTTTTCATTGTGCTGATACTCAGTTGGGGCCAATATGTGAGCCTGTCAACATTCTTGTTTCATGTTATTTTTGGCGCAGCAAGTAGGAACTCAACTATTCCTAGAATGCATTATGCCGGGCCTTGTGGACCTTTTCAGTGATGTTTTCTTGAATGGCAAACTTCCCATTTTCTCTGCAAATAGGAGAATTGGAATACAGGGCATTACACTCTTACACATGCAATTACACCGTCAACTGAAGCATGCAGTTGTTTTGCTGCCCGGGAGACATAAGGTGCAGTGTGTGGAATTAAGTGGCATCTTGCAGAACGGAAATGGAATATAATATTCATAAGTATGTTTTAATTACTGTATAATCCCATGAAAATAAGAATCTACATTGGGAGTGGGTTATCTTTCACAGAGCCCGCAACGTTGCACCGCTAAGATTCAACAGTAAAACGGCTCTGGAGAGAATAAAGAGAATTTTTAATTCTATCAACTGCTTTTTTAATTCTGTCAACTTTCAATAAAAGTTTAATTCCACCTCCGGTATCAGCTTTAACACTATGAGATATGAAATAATGCTTAACCCTCTCTGGACACAAGATATCAAAGTAAAACCCTGCCCAGACCGAGCCCCTTACACACACACACACACACACACACACACACACACACACACACACACACACACACACACACACACACACACACACACACACACACACACACACTGTGTAAGTGTTCCACAGAATTCCGCTGTTTCAGCTGGAATTCGAAAACCGTGAGATTTAAGAATAAATGAGAGTTCTAGGAAGGAGGGGGCATGTTATCCCTATGGTTACGGCCCACGGTAATTGTGTGATACTTTTTTTAGTGCCTGCGTCATGTATAGGTGTTATAATTAAGCAATAGATCACGACAGGCTGTGGTATGTGCTCCTTATACCACAGTTAAGGGGCGTTGTCCGTCCCGACGCGCAGCGCGGGGCGGCGGGCGGCATAATGAGAACGCCATAATGAGAACATTTCACTGACTGAAGTGATCTATTGCTTTTATAAAACGGTTATGTAACGAATACAAAAAAGTAGTCCCTCCTGGCTGCCTGCAAAGTGTACGGCGGTTGCTATGCAACACACCGTAGCGTCCTTCGGTGGGAGAAGGCTAGGCTAGAGACGGTAGCCTACTGTCGAGTTCACTCACCGTGTGCCTATTGCTTTACAACATTTCCACCCTCTCCAGCAATCAACATATTTTTTAGGCTTCAGTGAACTATGCAATTGCTTTTATATATAAATAAACAACAAATTTATTATTATTATTATTAAGTTCAAGAACTCTGTAAACTGAAAGGGCGTCATATCTGTGTGTATACGCTCAATATACAGTTGGGAAGTCGGGAACCAATCACATCGCTTGATTTAAGCCACCCGTTTTGTAATGAGTCAACGACTGGAACGAGCTCCTCACATCCATACACACACACACACACACACACACACACACACAATGGCGTTATACTATAAGTGTTCGAGAAGCGTAACTTTCAGACGTCAAGAATTTTTTTCTTTGCCTACCAGTTCACAAACTGGTAGGCAAAGACAGACATGACACTGACATGACACACACTGACATACATGGGATTCAGTTTGCAATCTGTATGCCACAAAATGATATGATCTTCAGAAAAGGCTGTAGGTACGTGGGGCATCCATACAGCCTAGAGTGTATGATCCGTGCCTCTGGTTTGTTCTGAGGTGGTGAAGACTTTGACTTTGTGACGTGGAATCAGAATTAGTGATTTTTCGATGGGATTTGGGATTGCTGGTCAAGCGGCTGGGAAGTGTGGCTGGATCGGTGTGAAAAAAGGAGGCATGACAGAGATATTATAGATTGCAGGTTTTCCAACAATAAAATGTCCGACGCCTTCACCCGGTTGAGAAATAACCCAACGCTTCAGTCCAACTACAGCTCCGACACTAAATACAGGTTTTACAATCACATTTTCTGATTGGTTCACATCGGTGCCTCTTCCGGATCATGCCACCGTCTACGTGGAGAAAGACGTCGTGGCGGATGAATGACAACTGCAATCAATCACGACGGTGTACAATCAATCGCGTAAGATTAAAATGGGGAGGTGAAGGTGAAGAAGGAGCTCATCAAAAAGCTTGGATAAGCTGTCGGTGGGCGGCGGAGGGGGGGGGGGGAGGGGGGAGGGGGGGGGCGGCGGGAGGCGGGGGGGGGGGGGTGCTTACCAGGCATCGTGCGGCAGGTTGAGGGTGATGCTGCCTTTGATGCTGTCGCCAAAGTGGAGGTAGCCCAGGGTCCCCAAGGTGACGTAGAGGACGGTCACGATGCCCATGCCAATGTTCAGGGCCATGGGGAAGCGCTTGGGGTCCCTCATCTGGTTCTCCAGGGGTAGCACCTGGACAGGTACACAGCGTGTGTTGAGTGAGTGCCCCGTGCACTGACTGTGTTGCCATGTGCGTTAACAAGTCGATGAATAAACATTACAAGACAAGACACATCGGGATTGCCTTGGATAGCACAGTGGAGGAAAAATGTGTCATCAAAAAGGAAGGTTAGTACTACCCAAGGACAGAGTCCGTGGAATAATGACATTTCTTAAATATTTCATCGGTAATTTTCACAGAAAAGTGCAATGTACAGAGCATACGACGAGTATTTTATAATTGCATCGGTGCAGCAGGCTGTCTGCCAAGTACGTCTCATGTACAGCAGCAGGATCTCTCTCCGGAGAGTGGACCAGCGCCATTATTCATCCCACAGCTAACCCACATTGAAGGTCCGTCCCTAGGGGGGGGGGACGGGGATCAGCGTGCCGGGGACCAGCGGATACGGCGAAAGCCGTCGCCACCGGCGGCCACCGCCTTCTTTTAATTTTTCCTCTCATGTAAAAGTCATGACACTAGCTCATGAAACTGGAGCTCAAGGGCGGGGGGGGGGGTGGGTGCTGTAATTGGGAGTGTGAAAGGGGCTCTGATGGAAGTGTCCGCACTGTCTCATTGGATCCCGGTTCCAGAGCTTTCTCTGTAAAGTCCGGCGTACTCAGGAGCTATTCACAGTCACACTTTAAAACAGCCCCGGAGCCTAGGAGGTTTAGGGGCATCTCTGAAGAACTCACGCCTGAATCGTCAAGGTTTATTTATATATTTATTTTGTTTATGGATTTGAAAAAAGATGTGGTACAGTTTAGTTTAGAATGACAAGGAGATGAGGACACTGCTACTCCAGTAATGGAAGAGGGGTATTGTTTTACCTTGGTGGAAGATCTGTTAGAGAGGACTGACAAACCAATTCCTTGACTTCTTTAGTACCGGCTTTCTTCGATCATACAAATCACACATTCAAACCTAAAACCCCAACATGGAGCAACTTTGCTTTAGGTGTTATTTTATTTTAGTTGTAGTCCAAGAATATGTAAAATATATATGTACAAATTTTAAAAAGTAGACAATGTTACCAAAAACATAAAATACATACTTGTGTGTTCTGATTGGAGACTGTGCTGATTTGCTGCTTGCTGTGTGAGAATCTGACTCTTTATTCTAGCTTTACCAACTGCTGCATAGTGATGCTCTTTTAGCATCAGCCAACACCCACATCCAAACCTCTGGGACGTCATCAAACGCAGTTAGTGTCAGGGCATGAACAAGTCTGTAAAGAACCTACCAGACTTCCTTGCGCTGAGTTTCATTTGAACACTTGGTTTTAACAGTGATGTATCTTCAACTATATTAAATGTAGTTTAAACTACATCAAGTAGAATAGTGTTTTGTTTATTTATTTTCTTGTTTATGGTTTTAGTTTAGAGTTTATTCTTTTGTCTATTTTTATTGTTTTAATTAACACTTTGATGTTGAACAATGTGGTCTCGGCCTAGGAAGCAGCGGCTGGTATTGACATAGGTTGATTTAAGGTGACATACAGGCACTGTTGACCGCGCCCGCTGGACATGCACAAAGTACTAGTAGTTACTAGTATTACTAGTAGTTAATTTGATGCACCTGGTCAACATGAGGTGCTGCAAAGCTAGACAGCAGAAATTCACAGCTGATGATCCATCTATGATATTGTGATTAAAAAAGTATTAATCTCCTCAAACATCCAACTTCCCCACAGACTTGAAAACGTCTCTACAGTTGCAAAGTCAGCTCAAGTCTAATAATATCGTATAATCAGTCATCTTCAGCCACTTATCCATCATTTGGAAAGATGTAGAATACATGCTGTATAGGGCTTTTGTAAATGTTAGCAACAAAGGGGGGGGGAGGAAGAATGTTTTTGAAGCCTTTATTTTCGTAATCTGTCTCAAAACAGCAGATTTGGAGGGGAATGGGCATTTGGAGGCCTACACCATTATTTGTTCCAGAACATATATCAACCCAACAAGGGACCACGTTGTGTCACGCAATTGGACCCAAAAAAACCGCCCAATATTTTTGCCTGACTTCTTCATCTGTCATTGTTTGCTTGAATTGGCTGTCCATCATTCAAAGCTGAAAAATAGTTCATTATGTTAATCAGGGCTGCAGGTAAATACTATTTATGTACTCACAAAAGCGTGACAATGCGAGAATGCGAGTGTCATGGGGTAGCTATCAACAGCTCTAGTGAAACAGGCACTCATTTTAACCCCCAATAACACGCTTGAGTTACGATCAGGTGAACTTGTACAGAATAAGGTAAAACATGTTGAGCAGAATATCAACATGGATTTCCCCACCTGGTTTTCTATTTAGCTATTTTCATAAAAATAAAAAATAAAACATTGACAAATAGCTGCTTTCATTTCATGTGACTCATTTTGATGAACTATTTTCCACAAGGAATTTATCTTGACAGGCTATTCCTGCAGTAGCAGCAGCAGCAGCATCATAACCATGGCCGGACGCCGTCCTGACGGAGTGGAGAGCTTCTTGAGGAGATGAGCTTCAGGGGGTTTCAACGGTCCTACGTCTTCCTCTATGGGGGATTTTTGGGATTGGGGGGAAAGGCAAGGGAGTACATCCCAGTTACTGGCCAACAGCCAGGCTTAGTTGAGGTAAATCTGTGCTGTTTCACTCTAATGGATCTCAAGGGACACCTCTCTATCCGGCCGGCAGGGGCTAAAGAACCCCATTAATCCCTGTGAGTGGAAGAGGTGCCCACATCTCTCCAAAGCATGCCGCAGGCCCGACTCGCAACAGAGAGCGTAGGGACAGTACCATCTCGGGTAAAACCGGGGGTACTGCAATCGCTCACAGTAGGAAAAAAAACGATGTTTAGTCTTTTCCCAATGATTTGACTTTGATTTATGTCAAACAAAACTGTCATTATGAACAGCTGTCTCTTGAAAGACACGTCCTACACCGTCAACATCTGCTGTCCCGAATCCTTTCATCAGCCCACCAGCTCACCTCCTACGCTGCTGCCGCTGCGTTACAGAGTTCAACCTTCTACCACGCTTCTGCTCCTCTCATTTACTTTTGATTCGACATTCAGCGGCGCGAGTGGTGCAGAGAGGACTGTCCTTGTGTTGCTTTGAAGTATGCAGGCATCTGAATCTGTGTTGAATCTGAACCTGTGTTTTGGGGAATATGGCAAAAAAACGGCATAGATTCTAGATGTTGATGATCATATGAGACCAGTAAGATATTACCTAGCTGTTAAAAGTTAAAACAGCTAGCAACACTGACACATCCACGTCACTGTCTACAAGTTCCTCTACTTTGCAGTTTTCTATTAACACTTAGATAAATTTGATTTACTGAAGCACCAATCTGGCCAAAAGCTGATAATCTGGTGACACATATTAATACGACACCTCAACTCCTGCGTGTGTTTGAGACTGTGTGAGACTGTGTGTTTGTTTGTGTGTGTGTGTGGGGGGGGGGGGGATGAGTTTGAGTGTCAATGTGTTTATTGATCATACTTTACAATTTTTGAATGTCACATTTCCTCATTGTAAAAGGGACAGATAATATAATATACCCAAACAATGAATTAAATCCCAAACAAATACTCCCAGATTCAGTTACACCCCTCCCTGACAAATGGTTACCACCCTTTCAACAATATAATCAAAAAAGATGAATCATTGTACCGGGACAAGTAGCTGAAAGAGAATACAGAACAATACTGAAAGGGGCTATAGATAAAAGAGAAAATATATAATAAATAATAATAATAATAATAATAATATGAATAAATAGCCCTCTTTTTTCTGTATCTCTGAATGATGAGGGTTAATTCCACCAGGAAATCCTTTTGATTCAAACTTTAATAGGTTTTAAAAATAGAAACCCAAGTTAGTTGAAGCATATTATTTTTTACACGAGTTGGGGTCGTGGGTGAGAGAGACGTCTCGCATGAAAAACGCTGTGGCAGTTTCAAACTCAACAACGTCTTCCCACAATGACGAATCCTTCCAAAAAACCCAATTGCTACCAACATAATAACTAACATAGCAGTGACCCTGTGCTCCCAATATGGCAGCAGTCATTGCGATGTGACATGACGATGTACAAGATAAAATGAAAAACTCCACAAAGAAGCACATTGATATTGCTGGCATAATTCTCAAGGAATGAGCTGTCAGACATTAACCTCCTGGAGACAGATGGTAATCAAGTTCTGATTATCATTTTTTATCATTAACCTTAAAACCTTCTGAGTAGATACGAGTTATGCATTTGAATGGGATTACAGCAAAAGAATGTGTGAGTCAAAGATCTCCGATTTTTAATTAAAAAAACATTTCCTTATATTCATACATTGCTGCGGAGACGAGATGTTCTTTTGGGTCAAAAACTGGAGTTGCTTTGAGTGCTTTGATTTAGAATATTAAAGAGCAAGGCGGGTTTAGATTGAATCTGACTGGAGCAGAAGGAAATGATCTCCACATTAGTGTTATTTATTTAAGGCTCCCAGTTTCAATATTCATTTCAAAGTAATTGTCCTGTGCTGCATAGGGTTTGGTACCCAAGCCCGGTACCGTTATGGCACCGGTTCTTTAGCGACCGGTACCTACCGTACCGACTTTCAATGCACATTTCGGTGCCGTGCCAAATGGATCCCGTAGTAGCAAGGAGTGTTACTTTGCGTAGCATTTTTAAATCCCCCAAAACTGCCAGCCGGCGTTTTGACATATCCATGTGTTTTCCCGGGTTGCATCACGAATGCGATTTCATTGGACAGAGAGTCCAAGTAGCGTCACAGTAGTGTATTTGCATAACGCAAAACTGATTGGCCGACGGATCCGCCGCTGCCCAGAAAAGTTGAACATTTCTCAACTTTTTGGACGCAGGCAACGGAGCCAACAGAACGGATGGACCCACAATGCATTTCGACAGCGCCCCATGCAAGGTCAATGGGATCCGTCAACGGACGTGTGCGGTGTGTGAAGGCGGCATAAGAGCTGTGTGGGGCTGTGAGTGGAGCGGCTGTGTGTGTGTGTGTGTGTGTGTGTGTGTGTGTGTGTGTGTGTGTGTGTGTGTGTGTGTGTGTGTGTGTGTGTGTGTGTGTGTGTGTGTGTGTGTGTGTGAGGCTGGCACTCAACAGGTGGCAGAGTTAACAAGCGCACACGCAGCGGGCACCGCCGTACCCAGACAGTGATTGGTGAACGAGTGGTGCTTGCACACACACACACACACACACACACACACACACACACACACACACACACACACACACACACACACACACACACACACACACACACACACACACACACACACACACACACACACGAGCCAGCAAGATAGACAGAGTCTCTGTGCAGCAAGTCGGCGAGTCGACCAATGGCGTTCTGATGACGACAACGCAACGCATGCTCATCACGTTTATGAAATGGCCCTCGGCATGTATGACGCCTAGCAATAAACACGTATGACCATGTTGAGCACAACAAAAAAAAAAAAAATGACATGACACACACACACCCGGTGTGGACACACACACCTGTGATGTCCCAAGGGGCTGATCTCCAAAACGGCGCTAATCACCTGGTGGCATGTCATGGCACCTATAACATAGTTCCCTTTCCTTTCTTTCCCGATTCTATACATTATAAGGTTTTTTTTTCATCGGGCATGCCGTCTTGCGTATTTCATGGAATGGACAGATTCTGATGACTCACTGCATTATGTGGTTGATCATTTGACGGTGGAAATATGTATACAGGCATGCAGACAACCTTTCCTTTCCTTCCTTTCCTTCCTTTCCTTGGTGTATGACTACCGTGAAACTGAGCAGGGCCAGAACAATGCATACACGGGTAGGGGAAAGTGGAGATGGGGAACGTAAGATATGTGAGATAAATGTCTAGTGAGAAAAAGACACCATCTCAAAAGATTGAGGGAAAAGACCAAGCACTTTGAAACAAGATTGGAAGTTAATCAGGCTGCTCTCAATAGTGAGAAATACTGTCACGATTGTTTAATGGCAGTTGCACACATGTGATATGTGGGGTAGGATTCCATCATCATAAAGTATTAATCTGTAAGAGATCTCAACAGGACCAACACAGGATTCACCTTCGGAATGGAGGCTATGTTACGTTTCTCAGTAAAACACTATGAAAGCATCCAAGGCATTGAATAAAAGACTACACTCAATACTGCACTATTCTGGGACTCGCTTCCAATGAATTAACTCTCCATTACAAGTTGATTAGAAAAACAAAAAAAGGTCCTAATTAAAGGTCCTATTAATTCCCAGTTTTAAATCTTGCTTCCTTAGTCACAGAGGCAAAACACTGCATTGGATGTTGATAAGTCAAGACAAAGGTTATAAAACAAGGTGAAAGACGAATATTAACGAGATGTTGCCAACGTTGGAATTCCATAGACTAGGATTTGTGAATTTAGAGTGACACTATGTGGGACAATATGAAGATTAGAAGTGCAAGCCTAGACGGGTGTGGTGCAAAACCTCATCCCTTAATCCTTTTCTCTGGAGCACTTATAAAGTTATGAATAAATAAACAAGGCAACAGGGCTTTCTCTTAAGGAAAGCCAAACCCTCAAATAGTGTCTCTATCTTACTGGAGAAGGCTTCCCCCTACTGCCAGTAGGACAATAGCAATGTCAAGTCTATTTCCTTTATTTGTTTATCTGCAATGGGCTGCAGCAGAAATGTAAGTTGTACTACTTTACTCATAGTTTTGTATCACGTCTCCATGTTTCCTGGGGATGTCGAGGTCATGACCCAACTATCAACTGAGATGTTGCATGTTCCTTGGCAATGGCCTGCTACTGAAAGGTGGGTCAAAATGTGCAAAGACTCAAGTGATAATGACCAAATTATGATGATTTCCAAAATAGCCCACGCCGCAAAGAATGTGATTCTTCATTCAGACAGCAAAATCATTATGGCTGGTTCCACGCATAAAGGTTGATAGGTGCTGACCCATTTGAGTCAGAACCCATTTGATTTCCCATCTGGTACTACAGACATTCCCTTCACCCCATTCCCCTTGGTTCCACTGGTTCTGCAGACCTGTGCATATACATAGTTTACTACTACTACTACTACCACCAAGAATATACCTGGTTAACACTGCTGTTGCGGGCTTTCCCCCCAGATGTGTACCATAATGACTGCAGACAGAGCAAGACAGCAACAACGGTTCAGCCGTTTGCATTTCATAGCTATGAAATAGTCTGAACTTTCAATATCCTCGGGAATGTGCAGGTTGAAGCTCAAAAAGTCAACCTGCGGGTTTGTTGGATTAAGTTTTTCCTTGTTTGTCTTTCTCTTCTCGTTTCAGGGGGGGGGCTGAGTGAACACGGACACGGCGGTCGAGGTGTTGAAGTAGGAGAAAATGACGACACGCCGGAATCGATACGCACGTGCAGCTTTGAAAATCTGATCAAACCAACGGGGACCAGGATAAAAAAAACTAATCGCACCAGCGCACACCCGCCTCCACACGACACCCACCACTCAACCCAACTCACCCCAATTCAACCCAGGTCAGCACAGCTGGGTTCAGAGTGACGGGATGGCTAGAAAGGCTAATGAATCCAAATGTGCAACTCACCAAACCGAATTCTAAAAGCCTACCTCAACCTCTGAAAACAGTACAATTCCAGTGGATAACATGTGAAATATATAAACCTATGTTATGTGTACCTATGCGCATGTGTCACACACATGCATAGATACCCACATTAATAAACACACACCCACACACAACTCGGAATAAGTGAACTATTAAGGACCTATTGCCTTTCAAACCTGGACAAACCACAAGGCCTAAATATATTGCGTCATGGAAGGAATCAGAATGCATTTCTTTGTTGAGGTTGAGAAGAGAAAGAAAGAGCTGCAGGAGATCAGCTCTCTGCCAACTCAGCTTCCACTCTTGATGTTCCGTTAAAGTGACTGTCCAAAATGAGTGGGGCCGCCTTCCCTTTCAAGCTGCCAGGCAAAGACTTCTGAGAGGGGAGAATATTAAAGTCATGCAAATTTTCACTCTGATCCCCCCCCCCCCCCCCCCCCCCCTCGCCCCGCCCCAACACAAAAGAAGCCCAAGTATTAAATATACAAATAACCTTCTGAAAAGGGCGAAACGGGGCTCTGTTTAAAAAAAGATGAGCATTCCCAAAGTTCTTCCCTAATCATCTTCTTTGCTTTTAACACTCGTTCTCTGTAGTTCACCTTGCCTAAGCCCCCCCCCCCCCCCCGCCCCCACACACACACACACACACATACCCACCCCCAGCATTAGAGATAGCAAAACTAGTTCTAAGAGTCTGTTCCATCTGCTGCCTCAAGCAAACAAAGCTTTTGACGTTAATGCGGAGACACAGGTTTTGAGAAAGATTCACAGCAGAACTAAAGCATCATGAAAGAGCTGGGGAGGCAGGGGGTGAGGTTTGCCGGCACAGGCTCTTCGTTATCGGAGCGCACCGACACATTCCTCTACCTTGGACACAGGGAGAACATGAGAATTAAAAAGGTTGAGACAAACGCATTACAACGAGGCCACGGACTTCGACAACTAGCCTCTGGTGCCAAACGAACAACTTGCGGGCCAGGCTGTGGCAATTAACGCTAGAAAGAGGAGAGGTGAGATGGGGGTCTGGGGTCTGATGGTGGCATGTCATGTGCTGCAGCCCGCTAACAAGACGCCCCTAATAGGAGTTCTGAATACTTTTAGCTGGACGGCTTGTGTCGGTGGTGGTTCGAAAGGTTCCTTGTTACCAGTGCTAAACCACCAACAAGAGGACACCCATTCCTTCCGCCTGACTCACATTCTCTACTCTTGCTCGGGCAGCTTTTATCACCATGGTTATATTCCTGATGGAGTGGATTCACAATAAGAAAAGGAGCCATTCAAGGGAAATTGACCCAGTTTTTCCCAAACATGGCTCATTCATGCGTGACCTCATCTCGTCTTTTGTGAGCGCTGAATGCGGTGGATAGGTGCGGTGGGAGGACGCCTTTATCGCCTCGGGTTCCTCCCCTGAGATATGAACCCGCTGTGACGGCGAGAGGGGAGCGTCTAGCCAACCCCGGCAGAGAAATCACCTCCTTCACAAGCGGTTGTGCCGGTGGAATCGCTTACCCCCCCCCCCCCCCCCCCCCGATCAGGGTGGGGTGGGCTGGTGGGGGGGGGTGGGTGGGGGCTAGGGTGATATGTACCTCTACACGGCATGCTTCTCGTGGTTTATCCGCCCGGGATTGGTGTGCTGATGGCACGCACACGCCTGCCGGATAATGAGGCTGTCAGCGTGAGTGAGGAGCCGCATGGGGTTGTGGATCATTCCACTGGTTCGGATTGGGGGTGGGGGGGGGGGGGGGGGGAGGTACGGAGGAGAAGGGGATGGGGTGGTGGGAGGCGGGGTTCAGTGATAAGGCGCAGCCACAACTCGAAAGGACAAAGTTATCTCAACTTATCTTAACTTGGCTAACCTCTTTTTATATTCATCTTCTCCCCCGCCCTCTGGCTCGCTCTCTCTCTCTCTCTCTCTCTCTCTCTCTCTCTCTCTCTCTCTCTCTCTCTCTCTCTCTCTCTCTCTCTCTCTCTCTCTCTCTCTCCTCTCTCTCTCTCTCTCTCTCTCTCTCTCTCTCTCTCCTCTCTCTCTCTCCCTCTCTCTCTCTCTCTCCCTCTCTCCCTCCCCCTGACAGAGATGAGATGGGGCGGCGATCCAGGACCGGTGTGCAGGCTTTGCTTGGGTCACGGCTAG
Source organism: Micromesistius poutassou (assembly GCF_964030765.1). Taxonomy (NCBI): domain Eukaryota; kingdom Metazoa; phylum Chordata; class Actinopteri; order Gadiformes; family Gadidae; genus Micromesistius; species Micromesistius poutassou. The sequence continues at coordinate 21,746,237 of NC_140274.1, forward strand.
ATGGGTCAGCGCAGTGATGGCCATCCGAGGGCTGATTAATTGTGTAGGGGCGGTGAATGAGAACTCCTGTGCCCCTCAGTCAATATGCAAGGGAACAAGGCATACATCATCCTGCCCACGGCCATCTCTCCCTCTCTCCCTCTCTCCCCCTCGCTCTCATATCTGTTTTCATTGAGGACACGCATATACACACACACAAACATACTCTCCTCCCTAGTACCCACCAAGCGTATCATAGCATCTTAGATCTGAATCTCTTTTTAAAATCTGAGCCGTGTTTGATCCTTCAGTGTAACTAGACGGTTTGGAGATCTATGTGATCATAGGAGCTGCAACTTGCACACATGTGCATGTATCGTTTCAGTGCGCTATTCCTACGATTTTAAATACTTGGTATACTTATTTTTCAATAGGGCTATTGTAACCGTAAGTAAGGAGGTCTCCAAAGATTTGTTGTGTAGCGATTTGACCACGGGGGGGGGGGGCGCTACATGCGGTCACACCCCCCGCCCTGTTTGCCAACATTTCTACAACTTGGTATTCGGGCCTTATTTGACATGCTGAATCTTTTTGTCTGAAGGAACCATAAGTTCTGTCTGGATAGATTTTGCTGTACCTTAAAAGTTTTGGACTGACCCACAGATCTGGAAAACTGACCGGTAAACCAAAATGACGGTATACATGTATGTGGTATACATGTATGTGGTATACATGCTCTTTAATCATGCCAGACCGTAAGTTGTTGACTTATGGCCGAGTTATGGCCAAGTTATGGTTGGGTTATTTCAAATGTCTACTGGTGCAGGTGGTCACCCAGTTACTCAAGAGTTGTCAAGTATAGAAACCATGGCTAAGCAGGTCTCAAAAATGTAAAGTGCTGCTTTGAGGACAAGGGGCGCAATAACTCAATGCGCAATGAAAAAAAAAAAAACAATCAGCCTCGTTATTCAATCAATCACAAGTGTGCCTCAAAGTGGCCCAGGGAAACGAGTGCGCTCGCTCATTAGCCTTGCTAGCATGTATATGGCGCATACGACGAGTGAGCTCATGCGACCACACACACACACACACACACACACACACACACACACTTCCTTCAGAAAATGCATACACGGCGACTACGTCTAGTTCGGTACTGGAATGCGGGAACGAGCCAGACTTCAGAAAGTACGATAACAAAAAAACTGGTTTGAACATCATAAGGCTGACTGCGGAGACGGGGACTCACCACTCCGATCCCTTCAAAGGCGAAAATGGCCGTTCCGAAGAAAAAAGGGAATCTGCCCACGGGCGCCGTCAGGGGGATGTGCCGGGCGTCTCCGAAATCCTACGGATAAAAAAAAAGACAAAGAAAACTTGAAATAATCACAGAACGGGAAAAATAAAAAGACAACCGGGGATGGATGGGTGAACAGGGTGGGACGGGAGGAGGAGGAGGAGAGGAGAATCACATCAGTCACCTGCATACCCCAATATCCCAACCGCTCAATCCCCTCCTCTCAAAAAGCAACAGGACGAAGGACGAAGTTCAAGAGAACGTCCGTGATG